>NC_091475.1:8989011-9304489 GCF_036971445.1 Narcine bancroftii | reverse complement strand
GTATCTTTTTTTGTCTTAGAATGGTTATATTGTGCATTCTTATCAACAGCAGAACTCTGAAAACGATTTTGTTTTTACTCACCTGGTTTAAACATCTGTTGCGCAACTTTAGCAATATAAAATGCCAAGCAAAAGGTTAACCTGACATTAGGTTTTCTGATCCCATTCTTCACAATATCCAATAGATACAGGAGCTGGACCACAAAGTGAAAAAGATCATCCATTGTACAAATCAGTAGGACGGTATTTGACTTTAGGCATCAACTTTGGCTGAATGCAAATTCAGCTCAATTACATATATGGGACAAAACTGATGAGCTAGAAAGATCTAAGAAATCAAAGAGTTAAGACTGAATACACTAGACAATTTTTTTCCGATGGTTTGCTTCCTGAAGAATATTGGGTATTATTGGGTATTCAAGCTGAACACAAAGATAATTTCAGATTTGCTGCATCATGCAGGAAGTTGGAGAAACATTAAATTAACTTTTATTGCATTTAGCATGTTTAATCAGATAATGTACCTATGAGCCATGCTCTCAGGTTGACTACACATGTTGATCAACAAATGTGAGGAGCCCCGGGTTTGCCTTGGTCACCAATTTTACAACCGAAGTAGATCTTACAGATTTCTTAATAAGTGTAGTTATGCTGCGCCTTTAAGCCTTAACCGTATACTCGGCAAAATGTAACAAAATGTATCCAGCTGTTGCGCCACTGACGAGACAGTTCTGCTGGATTGAACCTTCCTGAAGATAATAAATGCTATTGTTAAGTACACTATACCATTGCCTGAAGAACATGTGCATCATAATGCATTCAATCTATATTAATGTAATGCACCACATCTGCATATGTGAGCTGCCTTTATGGTCTGCCTGCATCTATCCTAACTAATCATCTAATCATGCCCAGGCCAAAGACAATATTTGCATAGCACCTGTACTGAGTGCACACCCAGGCATACTTGGACTGACCAATACAGCTTGCTTTGTGGGGCAATGTACATTTAGACTTAAAATATGACAGGAAGTCACAAAAATAGATTTTATATATCTAAAAAAAATGTGATAGGAAAATTTTAAGGTGATTTTCGTGATCAGCAGCCCAAAGCCCATGCACACAAAAGTGTATAGGAAGCAAAATCTCCATTGTCCAATGTTATAAATTAAAACCATTGTAGTGACAGTAAGTAAAGCAAATCATCTGCAATCTTCAAAAAAAAAAGAGGCCGTACAGTCACAAGAAATCATTGGTCTGACCACACTTGAAACAGTACATAGTTTGGATTGCTACAGTACATCAGGATTAAATCTATTGAAAAGCAATTTTATCTTGCATTTAGGATTCCTAAAAGAGAATCAGGCAAGAGCGAACATGACAAGCCACTTGAATTTGTTCAAAGCAAAAGAATCAATGATATAACATTTGCAGCAAAAAGGGCAAATAGAAAATTAAGCTAAGGTAATAATTTTTGAATGAATTTTTATAGGAGGATGTGAATAAATTACAATTAATTCACTCAAATGGAAATTAGGTAGTTATGTGTCAGAGAATAGGAAAATAGCAGTGGAGACATATTGGCTGCATATAAATGCTTGGGAGATATTGCTGGGTTTAAATCTTTTGCTCAAAAAACCTTTAAAAACAAATTGTTTGGCCATCAACCAAGTAAAAGAGATTAATTCCTAAGATTAGCCAGCAATGCCACAATTGAAGTACATGATAACAGAAAGTAAATAAGTTGGATCATGAGTTTTTTCCTTTCAAGCATTCAGATATTTCTACCTTTTAAAAAATAATGCCTATCTTTAAGACCTATTTTGATTGAGTTTGAGTAACTTTACCTATTTTACCTTGGCATGGATTGGTAGTATGTGATATATTCAAATAAAATAGTAAGGGAGTTAAACCCTCATTCAAATTCTTGAAAAGGGATCCGATCAAATGACTACAATGTCACATTACATTGCAAGAGGTGAAAACGTCCCCAAACATCAGTTTGACTGAGTGCCAGTGATACACTGGAAAATACTGATCAAGCTTTCTGATTTTCCGAAGGTTTATAATGCAAATGTACAAAAAAAGAGATTTTTTTTTAAAAAACAAAATATAAATAGGTTGTGTCTAACTCTGAGTAAAAATAAAAGCAAATTTGAACTGATTCTATTTAAAAAGTTGGCAATTATCAACCAACAACAATTACACTAATTTTGCACAAGCCCGCACTGCCCAAATGCACCCAGGTGACCAATTAACCTACCAACCCGGTGTGTCTTTGGAATGTGGGAGGAAGCAGTGGACCCAGAGGAAACTCACACAGACATGTGGAGAATGTACAAACTCCTCAGAGACAGTGCCAGATTTGAACCCAAGTCACTTGCACTGTAATGGCATTGTGCTAACCACTTAGTAATTTTTTGCTCCCTTGCAGTATCATTTGCAACTGTCTAAATGAGCTCCTCTTGGAAGTTTTAAAATCTAGGACAACCATCCTATTTTTAAAAACTGAGTAATTATAACATTTATTCCTGGTCTCAGAAAAGAAGGTTGATTACCACTTGAAAATTTAAATCGACAATAATTCAATGGATTGAATGCACATATCTGGAAAGATTCCACGTCCAAGTAAAGGCTTGTTTAAATTTTATTCTACTTACTTGCCGTTTCTCTTTAAAACGAGCAGCCTCCAGATGCATGTGGTAATTGCCTAGTACGTGATAAGCAGCCGCTCTTATTTTAGGATCATAGCTGCTAAGAGATGCCACTGTCAGTCCAAAAGCATTGACATCCACGAACTTGTGGCAGTCAACCACACTTTCTATAAAAATAAAGTTCACAAAGATTCAGCTGACATCAGATATTTTGAAATATTCCAGAGCTTTAAAAGCAAATGATTAATTTGAATGATAGTCACCATTATTCTATAGAGTAATGTAATTATTTTGGTTCAGCATCATGCTGAAGAAGACCCCAACAATGAAGACGCTGTTTACATCCGGTACCGCACGGATGGCAGTCTCTTCAATCTGAGGCGCCTGCAAGCTCACACCAAGACACAAGAGAAACTTGTCCGTGAACTACTCTTTGCAGATGATGCCGCTTTAGTTGCCCATTCAGAGCCAGCTCTTCAGCGCTTGACGTCCTGCTTTGCGGAAACTGCCAAAATGTTTGGCCTGGAAGTCAGCCTGAAGAAAACTGAGGTCCTCCATCAGCCAGCTCCCCACCATGACTACCAGCCCCCCCACATCTCCATCGGGCACACAAAACTCAAAACGGTCAACCAGTTTACCTATCTCGGCTGCACCATTTCATCAGATGCAAGGATCGACAATGAGATAGACAACAGACTCGCCAAGGCAAATAGCGCCTTTGGAAGACTACACAAAAGAGTCTGGAAAAACAACCAACTGAAAAACCTCACAAAGATAAGCGTATACAGAGCCGTTGTCATACCCACACTCCTGTTCGGCTCCGAATCATGGGTCCTCTACCGGCACCACCTACGGCTCCTAGAACGCTTCCACCAGCGTTGTCTCCGCTCCATCCTCAACATCCATTGGAGCGCTTACACCCCTAACGTCGAAGTACTCGAGATGGCAGAGGTTGACAGCATCGAGTCCACGCTGCTGAAGATCCAGCTGCGCTGGATGGGTCACGTCTCCAGAATGGAGGACCATCGCCTTCCCAAGATCGTGTTATATGGCGAGCTCTCCACTGGCCACCGTGACAGAGGTGCACCAAAGAAAAGATACAAGGACTGCCTAAAGAAATCTCTTGGTGCCTGCCACATTGACCACCGCCAGTGGGCTGATAACGCCTCAAACCGTGCATCTTGGCGCCTCACAGTTTGGCGGGCAGCAACCTCCTTTGAAGAAGACCGCAGAGCCCACCTCACTGACAAAAGGCAAAGGAGGAAAAACCCAACACCCAACCCCAACCAACCAATTTTCCCTTGCAACCGCTGCAATCGTGTCTGCCTGTCCCGCATCGGACTTGTCAGCCACAAACGAGCCTGCAGCTGACGTGGACTTTTTACCCCCTCCATAAATCTTCGTCCGCGAAGCCAAGCCAAAGAAAAGAATGTAATTATTTTGTACGACTGGGACTTTATTCATTGGAGCGTAGAAGGTTGAGTGGGGATTTGATAGAGGTATTTAAAATTATGAATGGGATAGAGTAGATGTGAATAGGCTCTTTCCCCTGAGGGTAGGGAAGATTGGATCAAGGGGTCATAAGTTAAGGGTTAGGGGACAAAACTTGAGGAGTAATATAAGAGGATGCTTCTTCACTCAGAGAGTGGTGGCTGAGTGGAATGATCTTCTGGAAGAAGTAGTTGTGGCAGGTGCAATTCTGTCATTTAAGGAGGTTAGATGAGTACATGGATGTGAGGAGATTGGAGGGTTATGAACATAGGAGTGGGTAGGTGGAACTAGTGGAGCTTCACGTAAATCGGAGCGGACTAGAAGGGCCGATATGGCCTGCTTCCGTACTGTAAATTGTTATATGGTTATAAGGTTTTGATTGGAGAAAGCATATTGATGGAATATCCAGGCTTATAAACACTCAGCAGGTTAGACAGCATCTATGGAAAGTGAAAGAGTTATTATTTTTTCAGGTTGGAGACTCCTCTTGTGAATTTCAACAACTTTGATGCTACCCAGCTTGCTGGGTCTTGTGTTTTCATTTCAGATTTTCAGCATCTGTAATTTCTTTTAGATTTTCGATTTCTGATAGACGATTTCTTTGCTCTACTCTTAAAAATAAATGAGAAGTAAATGGAAAAGTTTTAATTGGAGTCTGGGCACAACAAAATGTGAAACAAAGTCTGTAGATACTGTGATTGTAGTTAATACACACACATACCAGAGAAACTCAGCAGGCCCCACAGGAAGTAAAGATATACAACCAGGTTTCGGGCCCGAGCCCTTCATCAAGGTACATATCCAACACTTTGGCCTATTAACAACAAAATGCATTCTGATACACAGAAATAATTGTCTATCTTGAAGTATTCACAGAAGCAGACATATTTTAACTAATAGCCACCAGTTATATCGAACCATAACACCTTCTGATGAAATTCATACCAGTCACAAGGCACGTGTATTCTGTTCTAATTTCACTTTGGAGCCATTCTCAATGGGTGCTGTTCAGCCCCACCTGGGGGGGGGGGGGGGGGGGGGGGCGGTGGAGGGCATGGAATGAAATTATACGTATTTTTTATGTAGTTGGTGGAAGAGAAGTGCAGAAGAAAGCAACTAAACAACTGCTTCTCAGGGAAGCGGGGCTATAAACTTTGAGTCCTAAAGGAGATGTAGCCAAAAAAAAGGTGGAGAATGGCTGACTGACATTTAATTATATACTTGTTTTTGTATGGGTACTGATGGAAGTTTTACAGCATGTATCTACCCTAGACCACAGAATATTACAGCACACCTTCGGCTCATTTAGTTGAGCCAACCTAAATAAACCTACACCACAACAATCCAATCCTTCCCCACCTCTCAACCATAACTCTTTATTTTTCTTACATCCACATGTTTAAATCTTTTAAATGTTGCTAATGTACCAGCCTCCACCGCGATCTCTAGCAATGCATTCCAGGCACCCACCACTTGCGTGACTTGACACCTCCTCGAAGCTTTTCTCCGGCTGGAGAGAGCCCAGATGGAAAACTGGAAGAGCAACAACTGATTTTCCACCTGGGCATGCTCTAGCCAGATTGCATTAACATCAACTTTTCCAGTTTCTGCTAACCTGCTCTTCTCCCTCTCTATTCACTCAGCCACCCCTCCTCCCCTTTCTTGCCGCTGCCCCCTTCCTCCCTTCTCCATCTTTTACCTCCAGCCTTTGTGCCCGCCCCTCCACTCTACTCTTTCATTCGGATTCCTGGCCCTGCTGAGTTTCTCCAGCACCTCGTGTTTTTACTTCAACCACGGTGCCTACAGATTTTTGTGTTTTATTTCTGAATTTTTTAAGAACTGAGTTGATTCCCAAAATACTGTTGGCAATGTAATCAAATCAATTCCTTGTGCCAGGGTCAGTAATCCGATAGCATAATTAGGTAAATTGGATTAGCCTATTAGATGATATGAAGAAAGAAGGCTATTAATTGGAGTTAACACTTTGGTAAGAAATAATCTTGTAAATCATCACTCTGTTAAATCATTGATTGTTTAGACAAGCATAAGAAATGCAATCAGTCTTCTATTTTGGGTGATAAACTGTAGCCGTACGCTGTTTAAAAATGCTTTCTTAAATATTAGCTCGTGTCAAACTGTTCTAATTATTGTGATCTAAGTTTTCTGATTTGTTCTTGCACATTCCATCAATAATAAAAACACTTTATTTTTGCAGCTTTCTCACAACGCTGACGTGGGCATTATTAAATACAGCGACAGCCCTTGTATGCAGTGGATCACTAAGTATCTAGAGATGCAAAAAAAAAGCCCAACCCTTATAATAATTTAATTGAGATTTCACAGATCAAGGCATGCAAATAGCATGCTTGCACCCGCTGAGTACACAGAGTATTGAGTGGGCCTTGCATTTTTCAAATTAGAAAATTAAATTTCCAGCATATTGGTTTTGTATGCTTCACTGAAGGTCTGGTTGAGGCCTATTTTTAGTGATTTAATATACAGGACCCTGATAGTAAAATGTTCTATTTCACAAAACAAATACTTATCACTAATACACAGAAAATAAAGGACACATCTGCAGAATCTGATTTACCTTATATTAATTGTTTTTAAAAAAAAATGATCACTAATTTAATAATTCACTAGTCCCAGTGGAAGACAAAATCATTTGACTTTATTTCCATAATACATAAATTATTTTAACAGACACTTTTATTCAAAAAGACAAAGATGTTTCTGAGTTAAAGGGACAATTGATAATGAACTTTTTATTTCACGTGATTTTTTTTGCATTGATCTTAATTTCACGCTATGCAGTGGACTGTGTATTGGTGGCATTATGTCACTGAGCAGCATAACACGTGCTGATTTCTGGATATATGCCAGTTAACACGAGGTTTGTTCATTGGGCTGCCTTGACTAGAAAATAAGGGAGATGAAGCAAAGATGTCAGGAGTTTGTAACCCAGGGGAAGACCAGCAGTAAAAAGTGGTAAGCATGCAGCCTTTAAATTTCACACTTAATTAGCCAACAAGTTGGAACAGCTAAACAAAGTTAGTGTTAGCCGTCTCAAAACTTGTGGTGCATGGAAATGCATAGCCTTCTTTAGCATAAATCCAGTGCTCTGTTGAGTGCAGGACAGGATTTTAAAAATACTTCATTTATTCTTAGTTCAGTAACCTAAACGGATATAATCTGGCTGGTGATATTGTAGCTTTTCCTTCCCTACATTAAAGAGGTTCACTTCAAATTGTAATCTATTGGATACCCTAACTAAAACTTGCTTTAGTGAGTTGATGGAAAATTTAGTTGTTGTAAGTTGTGGAAGGTAATTGGGACCTCTGAGATCCACAGGGAACAAATGCAGAATGGAAGGGGACTTCTGCTCAGAATGGCTGGGCTGGAGTCCCACATTTGGAAGATGATACAATAAAATCCCGGGTATTTGGAATTGAAGCAATTGGCACCCCCAAGCATCCGGCAAAAGAAGAGGTGAGGAAGTAAATAAATAGATAAATACAATTTAAAACACTGGGTAAGAATTAATAAGAATTTAAATAAAAGTTTAAAATTGTAAAAGTAAATGTTCTCTGAAACAACATTTAAAAAAAAAATCAGCCAGCAGAGCCCACAGCAGCTGCTTGAGTAAGATTTGAATAAAGTTGTGTTTAATTAAAATGGTGCCGTCCAAGATGACGAGCTTGCTCATGCCTCTTGCTGCTGGGGCAACTCTCCCAAAGTGTCTCCCTTGTCCCTGCATTGTAACAGTCTTTATCAATATAAAGTATATTAGAAAGGCTTTATCTATATACTTAACTGGGAGGGGGGGGGGGGGCGTAAACATAGCAGTTAACGTAACGCTGTTACAGCACGACCAACTGGAGTTCAAATTTTGTAAATTACAGGAATTACTTGATTAAAGTGAACTTTACATAATTAAGGACTACAATACTGAATTTATTTCAAATTATATTTTGCACATGTCTGGCATCCACAATCTCCGGAGTGTCAGATTCCAGGGATTTTACTGTACATCCCAAAAGGCGATCACAACTTCCTGACTGTGTCCAAAATTAGGTTGTCAGGAGGGACTGGAGAGTCGAGCAACAGATGAGGTGGGAATGGGGATCTAGACAAGGGTGCTGGGTGTGGAATCAACTATTGTACCTTTGAACTTTTGATAAATTTCTGTTTAACAGCCAAGAGACAACAAATTAGGCACGCTGATCGTGGCTAATTTTATTAAATTTGGCTCCCAAAATGGAAACTTAACTGAGGGATTTATATTGAGGCCTCTTTGTGTTCTTGGTGGGCTAGAATCTATGCTGTGCTAAAATTTGTCCTTCAAATTACCCAATCTGGGAAAACATCATAACAAGCAAATTGGATTTAAGATGTCACTAAACCATACACTTCCCACAGCAGAGATTATGCTCTTAAACCGTATAACCATTTACGGAGCGGAAACAGGCCATGTTGGCCTTTCGAGTCCGCACCGGTTCACTGATTTTGTGCGCCCTCTAATGGTCCCGTTCTTCTTAACCAGGGTGACTACAATTTCCTTCAATCTTGCCCAATCCAATTTTGTCAGTCACTGACTACGGCTTTCAGCTCAGTTGTTCTTTTCCCATCCCACCACTGCTGATGGGGCTTTCAAATACCTCTTTTCTATTCTCTGGAGATACCTCTGTCCATTTCCACCACTGTGTGTCTTCCAAAAACTCATCTCTTGAAGTGACATATTTACTTTGAACTGTTGCAAATCTGTCATTATTTTTATTCACCTTGCAAGGTCAAAGAAATCTAAAATTATAGAGTATTTCATGGACAGATTTGTGTCAGACAAATATAATTTCCTTCACATTCCAAGGTCACTACTGGTTGAGAAGCAATGAAACAACGCAACACATTTTAATTTAACATCGAGCCAGATGGTGATGTGAGCTATTTATGTTGGGGAGCTTTGCTTTTAAGATCTTATAATTTTAACTGTATTATCATAATGTCAAAATAAACAAAAGATAAAGGTGTCCCTCTTACTCATCAACTCCACAAATAATCTTAAAATCTGAATAATTTATGAACTTCAGAATCTTAGATTGACACATATTGATGGAGTTTCTTTAAATAATTATATTCTATAATAGATATTAATCTCAAAATCAAGAGAATTGCAAAATCGAGTTCAAAAGCAAATACTAATTCCTACAGAAATCATTTAACATTGATTCAAGCATACAGAACAGAAAAAATACCCAGCACGTTTTATTTAGTATTAACACCTTTAATCCTCTTGTCCTTAAAATACATAAAATGCTGTGGAATTTTCTTTAACCTTGCCATCCTGATACCCTTTTACTTCAGTAACCTTCCCTACACACACCTTCAAATACGCTTCTATATACCTCGCAGACAAGTTCTATCCTTGCCATAAGTTACCAACTTCTTTAAATCCCTCAATGCTTAAAAGATTTAGGTTCTATAATAGCTGAAGAAGCCTGGATGGAAATTTGTCAGAATTGTATTCGGAAATTGATCAATGCTAGATTAGTGATGATTAATTATAATTTTATACATCAATTATATTTAACACCAGAGAAATTAAAAAAATTTGGTCTTAGTAAGTCAGATTGTTGTTTTCGTTGTGATAAGACGGCCAATACTTTTTTACATACTGTTTGGTTTTGTGATCGATTGCAACAGTTTTGGAAAGGTATTCAATCTATATTTAATAGTTTATATAATATCTATGTTGTATTAGATCCTGATATATTTTTATTAGGGAATATGCAATCATTAATTGACTTAGGCTTAAATGATTATCAGATTTCTTTTATCTATTTAGCCTTAGCGGTGGCCAAGAAATGTATAGCACTTACTTGGAAAGACAGAAATATATTAACCTTAGATAGGTGGTATTTAGAGATGAAGTCTTGTTTAATTATGGAAAAGATATCTTTTTCAATTCAAGATAAGATATCTTTTTATAAGCTGAAGTGGACTCCATTTGTTAAGTACATGCAATTAAGTTTGACTTAAATATGTTTTATGTGTGATATTTTAGATTTGATAACTTTTTTTTAAATTAGTATTTTTACCTGTTATTTTTTTTGTTGTTTGTGAGTGTTTTTTTATATATAATATATTATTAACTTTATTAATTCTTCACTCTTTATTTTGGGGGGGGGGAAGGGTGGGTTTTTATAGATTTTTTTTTAGTGGCCGTATATATGGGGGGGGGGGGGTAGACTGATTTAAGTTAGGTCATTAATGCTATGTTGTAATAATTACTTTTTTTTATTTTTCTTTAAATGTAATTTTTTTGTTTTATTCATGTGATAAAATCTTTAAATAAAGTTAAAAAAAAAATCCCTCAATGCTTTTTCAGTCAGATTTCCTTGAACTTTATGGGTTGACCTTTCACCAGAGAGGAAAACAGTTGCCCTGAACTCTCACTATCTTCAAATGAGTCCCACTGGACGTATGCAGATCTACCTGAAAGTAGCTGCTCTCAGTCACTTTTGCCAAGCCCTGTCTTACCATATTAAGAAATGAGCCTTTCCTTAATCCTTTAGTGTTACCCAGGGTATCTGCCTGTATTTTTATGTTTGTGAAATAAGAGGTCTTTTGAAACTAAAGAACAAAATTCATAATAAATTGATATTTGTGTAACTCAGAATTGAGGTAGACATACAGCACGATAACAGACCCTTTCGGCCCATGTGCCCTGTACTGCCCAATTACACCCCATTGATGGGAGGAAACTGGAGACCCCGGGGGAAAATCCTTGCAGACACAGGGAGAACGTACAAACTCCTTACAGATAGTGTGTGATTTGAACCCTGGTCCTGGTTGCTGGTGCCGTAACAGCATTGTGCTATCCGCTACACCAACCGTGCCACCATTGCTAAGGAATTAAAGAAAAATTCAATATTCACACTTACTATTCTGACCTAAGGCTATGATATGATTTAGCTCAGCTTGGGTTACTTAGTTAAGTAGGTTGTTTTTTTTTTTTAAAAGGTCTTCAGTGGGGGCTCTGAACCCCACTTGTATTTATATAATGCATAATCGGTATGGCTATGTGTTTGGGGGCAAGGGGGACAAAACGTACAGACTCTGTACATTCCATGAATATTCAAAAAAAGATTGCATTGATTGCCGAAATTACTTTGAAGCTATATAAAAAAAAAATCAAATTAAATATTCCAAAAAAAATGTCTGAAACTGATGACTTTATACTTGACCTAGAAGTGTTCCATATGAAAGAAAGCTTAATTCATGCTAAATATATGGGGCCTCAGTTGATGTAAGGTGAAGGGATCAGTGAAGAAAATAAAGACATCTCATATTGTGGCGTCGTGGAAATCTCATTCACAGATCACAAATCAATTTCTGGAGTCAAAGGAGATTACGCAAGGTTTTCAGTGGATCACAAATGCCGTTGCCCAACTATCGAGAAAATATGAGCGCCCCTCAGGAGAAGTGGAAAAGTATCCAACTGTTCATACTGCATACGGAGGGTTCCTTTCTTTTTCACATTTAGGTTAGATGTGATTAATCCAGGTAAATTAACAGTTTAGGATTTAAAATTAAATTGAAATATCCACAGACTTCCAACCTATCAGATGGTCTGCTGTTAACCTGAGACTTCAGTTGGTTATCGGAATAATATTGTTATGTCATCAGCTAAGAGAGAAGCCAATTTGATCTTCTGATGGGAGAGGTTTGCCAACTGGTCCTAGCCTAAGAACAGATAAAACAAACAAACAAAGGCACATTTGATTGGTTTTGAACTTGTCGGCATTTTGGGCCATGCTTCTCTCTTGATTTTAGCACCATATCTTGGAAATGACCAATGGTATGCCACTTGAGACCATTCATCTGGATTGTTTAATCACAGAATACAAACTTTACCAACAAACCATTATATAACTAACTGTTCCCCGTACTTGATGAATCTTTTCAGCTATGACCCAACTGCAAGTATAAATTGAAGTTATAGTTTAATGCTATTTGGCACGTTACACCCGGTTCTTCAGCAAGCAGTCTAACAGATCAACTCGAAGATTCATCAAAGCTGAAGCACAATTACAGAGCATAGAATTAGAATGAAAGAAAAGATAGTGCAGGACAAGGGCAGCATCAGTAAGGATGGATATTTTACAGCTGTGAGTAAAAAGCAGCAAATTACATTTTTATCAACTATTTCTGTTTGGAGAAAAGTTTTTTTTTTAAACGTGCTTTAGGTTATTTTAGTTTTCTAGCTGAGTGTCAGAGACAGAGGTTTCATGTTTGAGACCTGCTCTGACCCACCCATGTGGCTCAAAGCAATACCAACATGCCGAGTCTCAGCTAATGAGTCTATGGAACATCTGTCGAGAAATAAAAGGTTCTGAAATCCAAAACTTAAAATCCCTGGCACAATATGTTAGAGGAGTTAAACATTTAGACAATTTACAGCATTTCACTACCATGGATTCTGGAATATAAATAATTACATTGGACAACATTTTTTCTCCCCCTAAAGATTTGCTTCCAGAAAAGAAATTGGGGATTATGATAGACAACTTCAAGATGAACACAACTATAATTTCAGATTTGCTGTATCACGCAGGAAGTTGGAGAAACATTAAATTAACTTTTATTGAATTTAGCAGGTTTAATTGCATAATGATGCTGACGCGTCCCGTTAGTTCAACTGACGTAAAAATGTTTTGTTGCTGATTTTTGTTTGTATTCAGCATCTGCACACCTTTCGTGTCAATGTTCAACAATAGTCGGCCTGCAGTGATGGATTCTAGTTGCCCTGATATTGCTTTTCCATTGTCACAATGTCTTGGTGAAATTTGTCACTGACAGCACTAAATCAGCAGGGAAGAAGTCCCTGAATGTGAGCGCAGAAAATATGCAGTGACAGACCACCTCATAATGTTGTATGCTTGATGCCTGTGCATCAACATGCATTCAATCTGAATCAACGTAATGCTCAGCATCTGCATATGTGAGCTGCTTTTATAGTCTTTCTGCATCTATCCTGATGACGCACGCCCAGGCCTAAGTCATTTGCGTAGCACCTTCACGGAGTCCATGCGCAGGCCTGCTTGGACTGACTAAAGCAGTTGTCTTTGTGAGCAATGTACTAGTGGATTTTAAATATGACAGGAAATCACAAAATAGGTTACATCTTATTAAAAAAAAAGTACATGATAGGAAAATTTTCATGATTAGCAACCCAAAATCTATAAAATACACCCAGAAGTGTTCAAGAAGCAAAATCTTCATTGTCCAGGGTTAGTGACAAGATATCATACTCAAATACTATTAGGTGTGAGAAATGATAATACAAGAATTGAAATCCAAGCCAATTAACATCTCAGCATCTGCCTTATTTTTTAAAGGCTTTAATGAATGATTTTAGTGTTAAGCTTTGCAATAAAAAATTGGATTTCAAACTTCATAGCATTTTCAACAATAGTTCACAGTTTTTGATTATTTTTGTTTGTTGCATACCTGATGTAGTTAATACACTGAAGAGAGGGAGCAAGAAACAAGGGTCATATAGATTAGTTGGGTCCTTAATAGTGTCGTCTTTGAACAGCACTTCTTTTCCTTCCTGTAGGGAACAAATAAGCAATGATGGATCTATTATAATATAGAACAGATAAAATTGTTCAAGTCCAAACTGATGAATATCGTAATTTGGTGCCAGCTTTAATATGTTCTCAAGTTAGATTAAAAGAGGCCAGAAAGATTAAACAAATAAAATGTAATGTTTTAAACTAAATGTACCTCAGGCAACAAGTGTTTATGTTGTGGGAAGTTAATGATTGTCTGAAACATCTTCTCCCTGTCCAGCAATGATAGGATTTCCTCCATGCTTGGTTGTTGCCACAGAGACTTCCCCAGGCTCTTGATAGTCTTATGATGTTGAACAGCAGCTGGGCCCCAAAAAGGCAGTCTAAAAAACAGATGTTTATTAAAATTACAGCTGTGCAATGAGATTTAAATACTTACATTCTCCTATTCTGGAAAATTAAGCTATTTATACTTTTTTTTTGTCGGCATTCTTTCTTATCACTCCAAAATACATGTTTAAACTTGTACAAAATATACTTCAGTTCAAAATAGGACAAGCTTTCTACTGACTTCTTCATAATTTACAATATTTTTTTTTCTCCACCGTACAGTGAATAAACGGAATATCAACTGGTAAACAAGGACTTCCTGTCACCAAATAAGTCGCACTATGTATAATTTAGTTCAAATTAAAACAGGATGTGTCTGACCTTTCCATGCTTTTCAGTAAAATTTTCTCCAACCACTTTTTCCTATTAATTTCCGGACATATTGAGTCTTTGTTATGATTATAGATAATCCAGATACAATTTTGCACAAGTAGGTAAAGTGATCAGTTTTTCCTAACAAACATCTCCAGCACAAGGTCACAACTGATTCCAAGCAATTCCTCCATTCCTTGACCTGAATCACTGACACCCAACTCCAGTTCCTTGAGAATCTCCTAAAATCAAGCCAATTTAGCACAGGTTAAAGTCAAGCTTTCCCTGAAACATATGGTATGGCTACCCATGGGAAAAAAATTGCACAACTAAAGTGGCGATCCACTAAAAATTACGCTCTAATAGCAACTGCACACAACATAATACAGATGCTGAAATCTGAAAATAAACATAACCTGCTGGAGGAACTCAGCGGGTAAAACAGAATCAGAGGGAGAAAAGGAATGGTCAACGTTTCAAGCCAAAACCATTTATTGAGACTGTGAAATGTAGAAGAAAAGCTAGTGTAAAGGGGACAGGGTCCCATCTTGGGATGCAAGCTATACTGACATTAGCTATAAATCCACTGACTTGCACAGCTATCTCATCTATACCTCCTCCCACCTGGCTTCCTGCAAGGATACCACCCCCTTCTCCCAGTTTCTTGTCCTTTGCTGCACGTACTCTCAAGATGAGGCTTTCCATTCCAAGACATCTGAAATGTCCTTTTTCAAGCAATGCAACATCCTCTGCTGTGTGGTCAATAGAGGGATCTCTTGCATTTCATGTCTCTTGGAGTTTTGCTCTTAACAACATTCCCCCTCAAAAAAAAACGAGAAAAGGCAAGAGTTCCTCGTCCTCACCTTTCACCCACCAGCCTCTATACTCAGCACATCGTTCTCCATCATTTTCATCAGCTGCAACTAGACCCATTACCAGACGTATCTACCCTCCACAGGTTTCTCTTATCCGCCCATCCTTCCTGGTCACCTCTCCGTGACCCCTGGCACTTGCTCTGACACCTCCTTCCTTTCCACCACCCAGGGTCCTAGACACACCTACATTTTTAAATTTAAAAAAAATTTTTCACACTGTGAACCATATCAACCAAAATATATACAAACGTTTCTCAGTGAATATACACAGTGGCATTTTCTCCCTTTTATCCCCCCTATCCTCCCTCCCCCTTCCCATCCTCCTCCCAAACCAATAAATATTCAACATATAAAATCTTTTTCTTTGGCTTGGCTTCGCGGACGAAGATTTATGGAGGGGGTAAAAAGTCCACGTCAGCTGCAGACTCGTTTGTGGCTGACAAGTCCGATGCGGGACAGGCAGACACGATTGCAGCGGTTGCAGGGGAAAATTGGTTGGTTGGGGATGGGTGTTACAATGTCATCACACAATAAAAAATAAACAAGAAAAATGTGTCATCTACTTTTACACACTGGATCAAGTCGTTAGGTCTTATCATTTTAGGGGGTGGCGGTCTGAGGCAAGCCCTCTCTGTTATGTTTCATGTACAGTTCCCAAATTTGTTCAAATAATGTGACTTTATTTTTTAAATTAAATGTTATTTTTTCCAATGGAATACACTTATACATTTGAATGTACCATTGCTGTATTCTCAGGCTCTCTTCCATTTTCCAGGTTGACATTATACATTTTTTTACTACTACTAAGGCTATCATAATAAATCTTTTTTGCGCTTCATCCAATTTGAGGCCTAATTCCTTACTTTTTATATTACTTAGAAGAAAGATCTCTGGATTTTTTGGTATGTTACTTTTTGTGATTTTATTTAATAACTGATTAAGATCTCCCCAAAACATTTTCACTTTCTTACATGCCCAAATTGCATGTACTGTTGTTCCCATTTCCTTCTTACAGCGAAAACATCTATCTGATAATGTTGAATCCCATTCTTTTAACTTTTGAGGTGTGATATATAACCAATTATACTGTATCATGCGTAACCTGTGTTTATTGTATTCTTCATAGTTCCAGAACATAACTTTTCCCATGTTTCATTTTTTATCTTTATGTTTAAATCCTTTTCCCACTTTTGTTTAGGTTTATAGCTTATTTCATCCTTTTCCTTATCTTGCAGTTTAATGTACATGTTGGTTATAAATCTTTTAATTATCATTGTGCCTGTAATCACATATTCAAAGCTGCTTCCTTCTGGTAATCTCAGTCTGTTTCCCAATTTGTCCTTTAAATAAGCTTTCAGCTGATGATATGCAAACACTGTACCATGACTTATTCCATATTTGTACTTCAACTGTTCAAATGTTAATAAATTATTTCCCAAAAAACAATTTTCTATTCTTTTGATTCCTTTTCTCTCCCATTCTCTAAAGGAAAGGTTGTCTATTGTAAAAGGGACTAGTGGATTTTGTGTCAATAACAATTTTGGTATTTGGTCATTCGTTTTTTTCCTTTCTGAGTGGATCTTCTTCCATATATTAAGTAAATGATGCAATACTGATGAGCTTTTATATTGCACCAGCTTTTTATCCCACTTATAAAGTATATGTTCTGGTAGCTTCTCCCCTATTTTATCTAGTTCTACCTTAGTCCAGTCTGGTTTTTCCCTTGTCTGGTAAAAATCTGATAAATACCTTAATTATGCTGCTCTATAATAATTTTTAAAGTTTGGTAACTGCAAACCAACTTGGTTGTACCTCTCTGTTAATTTACCTAACGCCATCCTCAGTTTCCCCCCTTTCCACAAGAATTTCATTATTATTCTCTTTGGTTCATTTAAAGAATTTCTCTGTTAAGGGAACTGGCAACGATTGAAATAAGTGTTGTATCCTTGGGAAGACATTCATTTTAATGCAATTTACCCTCCCTATCAATGTTAGCGGTAATTCTTTTCAATGTTCTAAGTCTTCCTGCAATTTCTTTATTAGTGGCTGATAATTTAGTTTGTACAGGTGGCTTAAGTTAACCTAATACCTAGGTATCGGATTGCTTGTGTTTGCCATTTAATGGTGATTCTTTTTTAAATTCTGTATAATCCACGTTACTCATTGGCATCACTTCACTTTTATTTGCGTTGATCTTGTACCCCGATATTTCACCAAACTCCTTCAATTTCTTATGCAATTCTTTTATTGATATTTCTGGTTCTGTTAAGTATACTATGATGTCATCTGCAAATAAACGGATTTTATATTCCTTCTTCTTTATTTTTATCCTTTTTATTTTATTTTCTGTTCTTATCAGTTCTGCCAATGGTTCTATTGCTAAAGCAAACAATGAGGGGGGATAATGGACATCCCTGTCTAGTTGACCTACTAAATTTAAATTGATTCGATACATATCCATTTACTGTTACCTTCACCAATGGTCCATTATATAATGCTTTAATCCAATTAATATATTTTTCTGGTAGATTGAACCTCTGTAATATTTAAATAAATAATTCAATTCTACTCTGTCAAAGGCTTTCTCTGCGTCTAAAGCAACAGCCACTGTTGGCTTCTTATTTCCTTGAACTGCATGAATTAGATTAATAAGTTTACAGACATTATCCGCTGTTCGTCTTTTCTTAATAAATCCAGTTTGATCTTGTTTTACTATTTTTGGAACACAATCGGCCAATCTGTATGCTAGTAATTTCGCTATTATATTAAAATCTGAATTCAGTAGAGATATTTTTTTATTTCTATATGATGCTGGTGTTAATGGATCCTTCCCTGGCTTTGGTATTACTGCAATTATTGCTGTCTTACATGAATCTGGCAAGTTTTGTGTTTCTTCTATCTGGTTCATTACTTCGAGGAGAGGAGGAATTAATAACTCTTTAAATGTTTTATAGAATTCTATTGAGAATCCATTCTCTCCAGGTGTTTTATCATTCGGCAGCTTCTCTTAATATATCCTGTACTTCCTCTATTTCAAATGGTTTTATCAATTTGTTTTGCTCCTCTTCTTGCAATTTCGGCAGTTCAATTTTAGCTAAAAACTCTTCTATTTTATCATCTTTTCCCTCGTTCTCAGTTTGGTATAATTGTTCATAAAATTCCTTAAAGTTCTCATTAATCTCTATTGGGTTATATGTAATTTGTTTGTCATTTTTCCTTGATGCCAATACAGCTCTTTTAGCTTGTTCTGTTTTAAGTTGCCAGGCTAATATTTTATGTGTTTTTTTCTCCCAGTTTGTAATACTTTTGCTTTATTTTCATTATGTTCTTCTCCCCCTTGTACGTTGGTAATGTTTTGTATTTTATTTTTTTGTCTGCCAATTCTCTCCTTTTCATTAAATCATCCCCTTTTACTAGTTCATTTTCTGTACTTACTATCTTCCTTTCTAACTGCTCTATTTCCCGATTATAGTCCTTTTTAATCTTAGTTACATAACTTATTATCTGCCCTCTAATGAAGGCTTTCATTGCGTCCCATAATATAAATTTATCTTTCACTGATTCTGTATTTATTTCAAAATATATTTTAATTTGGCGTTCAATAAACTCTCTAAATTTCTACCTTTTAAGTAGCATGGAGTTTAACCTCCATCTAGATGTTCTTGGTGGGATGTCCTCCAATTCTATTGCTAATAACAGGGTGAATGATCAGATAGTAATCTAGCTTTATATTCAGTTTTCCTAACTCTCCCTTGAATATGGGCCGACAACAAGAACATATCAATCCTTGAGTATGTTTTATGCCTACTTGAATAATATGAGTATTCCTTTTCTCTTGGGTATTGCCTTCTCCATATATCCATAAGTTTCATTTCCTGCATCGACGTAACCATAAATTTGACCATTTTATTCTTTTAACTAGTCTTTTGTCCAGTTTTATCCAACATTGGATCCAAATTAAGGTTAAAATCCCCTCCAATCAATATATTTCCTTGTGTATCTACAAACAATAAAAAAAAATCCTGCATAAACTTTTGATCCTCCTCATTAGGTGCATATATATTGAGCAAATTCCAAAATTCTGAATATATCTCACACTTTATCATTACATACCTCCCTGCTGGATCTATTATTTCCTCCTCTACTTTAATTGGTACATTTTTATTAATTAACATAGCTACACCTCTAGCTTTTGAAATACATGATGCTGTCGCTATGTATCCTACCCAGTCTCTCTTTAATTTGTTATGTTCCACTTCAATTAGATGAGATTCCTGCACAAATGTTATATCCATTTTTTCTTTTTTCAGTAAATTTAATAGCTTCTCCCTTTTAATTTGGTTATGTATTCCATTAATGTTTATAGTCATATAGTTCAATGTGGCCATCTCATATCCTGTTAACACTTCATTTCTGCTTCCTCACCACCACCAGCCCCCTTTCCCCCATTTTCATCTCTGTTTTCCCTTTTTAAACTCAATGTATGACAACACATTTAAAACATAAAATACTCCCACAACTCCCACATCCAATATTACCTTAACTCCAAATATCCCCCCTCTCTGAGTTGCCCCTTATCCCTTGCCGGGCAACCACAACTCCCCTTTCCATTTGGATTGCGATCCTGCTCGCGTCAACTGATTTCGCAGTGACAGTTATTCTCTCCCCCCCCACCCCGAAAACATTTTTTTTTGCACATATAACAAAGTTCTCCCTTTTTTTCCCCTGCCTTCCTTCCCTTCTCTTTCCCTTCTTTAGTTCTTTACATATACATTGTTTTTACATTTCTTCATATATATTTTATCGCCATTCTTCATTCTTAGTACATCTCTCCTTCTGTCCTGCAAGCGTTCTGTAATTCTTGTGCTTCCTCCGGATCTGAGAACAGTCTGTTTTGCTCCCTGGGGATAAATATTTTAAGCACAGCTGGATGTCTTAACATGAATTTATAACCTTTTTTCCATAGGATTGATTTTGCTGTATTAGAGTTCAAAACTTATGTCTGGGTAAAAATATATTTTTTGACCCTGGTATTCCAATGGTTTATTTGTCTTCTCTAACTTTATTCCTTGCCCGCTCCAGTATATTTTCTCTTGTCGTATATCTCAAAAATTTTACTAAAATGGATCTTGGTTTTTGATGTGTCTGTGGTTTCGGAGCTAGTGTTCTGTGTGCCCTTTCTATTTCCATTCCTTCCTGCATTTCTGTCATTCCACAGAACCTTTGGGATCCATTCTTTTATAAATTCCTTCATATCTGTGCCTTCTTCATCTTCCTTTAGGCCCACTATTTTTATGTTGTTTCACCTACTATAATTTTCCAACATATCAATTTTCTGAATTGATATGTGTCTCTAATTTTTTTATCACTTTCTTCCAATTGTCAAGTCATTTACTTCAATTTCTACAGCCATTTCCACATTTTCTACTCTTTTCTCTATTTCTGTCATGACCAGTTCAAATCTTTGCATTTTATCTTCTTTTCATTTTTCTTTTAATTGCACAAAATTCTAATGACAATAATTCTTTTAATGCTCTCATTCGTTCTTCAAAAAAAGCTTTATCTATATACTGTCCATCTGTTTTACCTTCTATCTCTCTGTGAAGATCTTGGTCTTCTTCTTCCTCTTCTTCTGTGTCTGTGTCTTCTTTTCTTCTTTGTATCTGTGTTTCTTCTGATTTTTCCGATGAGTTGCTTGTTTCACTTTGTTGGGTCTCTTCTTGCTGTTGGTCCTCTCCTTCTGAGCTGCTCATCTGTCAATCCTCCTGCTGCTGCTCCTCTTCCCGTTCACCCCGTCGACTTTCTTTCTCATCTGGTACTTCACTCTCTCTCCTGCTGCTTCCAGCTGAGAGCCCTGATGTCGGGCGTCCCTCAGCTGGTCGCGTCGTGGTTGCCCGCTCCTTGGCTGAACCCCCCCTCCCGTCGGTGTTTTCCTTTACCTTTGATTGCGCACTGCTCATGCGCGACTCCTCTTGCATGCGCAGTTGTGCACTTCAGTTTGACTCAGAGAGCCGTTTTTTGCAGTCCACCAGTCAGTGGGGGTCGCGGCTCCGCAGGGCCGTCACCAACCTCGGAGATCGGGCTCTCTTCTCCATCACGGCTCCCTGTTCCTTTATGCAGGTTAGGCCTTCTCCTTTCTTTTCTGGTGTCTTTTCTTCTTTAATTCCTGTTGTTTTTATTTTTCCTTCTTAGGTGCCATCTTCTTTCTCTTCTCTGCAACTTTATCTTTTATTTCTTATATTTTATATTTATTGAACTTTGTCTTTTCTTAACTTTTTTTCTTTTCTGGAGAAGGCTGGTTTTACCCTGCCAGCCACTACTCCATCACGTGACTCCCGACACACCTTCTAAATGAGGTAAAGGTTCATGCGCACGCCTTCTTAACCTCATCTACTGCATATGATGCTCCCAACATGGTCTCCTCTACATCAGTCAGACCAAGTATAAACTTGGGGACAGTTTTGCACAGTATCTATACTCTGTCTGCAATGACCATCCTGAGCTCCTGGCTGCATGCCATTTCAACTCTCCTTTTCATTGTCACACTGATCTGTCTGTCCTGCGCCTTTCTCCTCTGCCTGAATGAGGCCCAACATAAACAAGAGGAACAACACCTCCTACTTCACCTGAGCACCATGCAGCTCACTGCTATAAACACAGAATTTTCAGATTTCAAGTAGCAAGTCCTCTCTTTCTTCTGTATAAATTCTGTTCTCCCTCCCCCTGTCTTTTTTAGTCCCCTTTCCCACCCAGCCCCAAACCCATTCTTATCCCCCTCCACTTCACCCTGTGTGCCTCATCTTCTTCCACCTGACACCTTGGTCTTTCTCCCTTTGTCTGGTATCTACCAATCTACAGCCTCTGCCCATCATGTTTCACCTCCGTTTGGTTCCAAGGGGCTCTTGTCCCACCTGTCCTCTTTATACCAGCTTCTTTTCTACATTTCCCCAGTCTAGGTAAAGGGCTTCTGCTCAAAACGTTGACCATTCTTTTTCTCCCACTGATGCTGCTTGACCTACCGAACTCCTCCAGCAGACTTTGTTTAGCTACAACATATTTGAAACAAACTGTATAAGCGAAGAGAGTTACAATCCATTGCTGGGCTGACAATTGTGTTGGTGAGAATTTAGCTTTCCCCTCTCTTGAATGCACTGTTAAAACAAATGCCCATTCTTTCTTATGGATGTTTATGACACAAGAGGCTCTTTAGAATTGAAGCTAGCTCATTATCTCAATTTGGTTTGTGTAACCTTAACTCGCATAATTTGGTGAGTTTTTATTGATTACAACATTAAACATATTTTCAAAATTTTAATGAACGTGAAGAAATCTGGGACATCCTTTTGAAAAGGAACACCTTGCCAAACCTTCCCAGAAAGATACGGGCAGCAAATGCTTTTGAAAGCTACACATCTTATTAACTATCACTGAACTCTTTTTCCCACCAGAACCCATTCACGAGAACATGTTCGCCACCCTCTCAAAGGCAATTAGGCATCAGCAATAAACGGTAACCTTTCCACTGACTATCTAAACACATTAAGTAACCTAAAAAAACTCACCTGAACTCCGCTAGGCTTATGTCATTTTTCTCATAAGATTGTAGAAGCAGTAGCAGTTTCTGATCTTTATGAAGGAGAAAAGATACATAAAATGGAAATAATTATAATCATGCCGGAATCTCATAATTATTATAAATTAATTATAATTACAGTATATCTTAACTACAGAGGATACCTGTGATGTGAAGTGTTGCTCCATATGCTCCCAGAATTACAACAAAATGGTTGTTCTTGCATACTGATGGACACCGTGTGACCAGAGCAAGTAACACATCAATTAGAGCACCTACCAACAAATATTAACAAAATCATCTTCAAAAATGGTGTTGCTTTAAGTAATTTGGTACACTAAACAACATTTGCAGATATCTGTATACATTTTTTGACAAAGAGCCTGAGAAGACTCAGAAGGGTATGGATAAAGGGCAATGATGAATCATTGTGATAATTTTTAGGACAGAGTTAAAAGACTTTTCTAGATGAGCAAGTCAAAAGACTTTCTCAGGCAAAAAGTGAAATTGTAGAATTACAGGACAAAGAGATTGTACTCAAATTTGCTATAAGCAGGTTTAAAATAAATATAGGAAAGTCCTTCAAGAGGATCAGGAAGCAGTGTGGCTAACCTTGTGAGGAAACTGGCTCAGCAAAGAAAAGGACCTTGGGCCCATGACTAGTAACGTCTCACAAAGATGCCAACTATTCACTGTATACAGAAAAACCCCTGTCATCCAGAATTCAAGCAACTGGCAACCTCGAGCAACTGGCAATAAAAAAAAAATCAAGGAAAATAATTATGTCAAAAAATATGGAAGTCTAAAATTGGCGCTCCTCAACATTAGTTCACACTATCTCAATTCACTTATCCAGCATCTACCAAATCCCCATAGGTGCTGGATACCAGGGGCTTTTTTTACTGTACATAGAATAGGGTTAAAAAATGCTGCAGATTCAGTTTGTTTAATTTGCCAATTAATGAGAAAAATGGCAGCAGAAAATTTTAAACAGTGAAATGTGTATTTACATCTGCTCCTTGAAGAACAGAGTCATTCAACTCCAAAGGGATTTAGGAGTTCAGTTATGTGGGCAGGCTTACAGGTGAAGCCGAGATTCATCTGCATTTTTTTTCCCCAATCTTGCATAAAGCATTCATTTGGAGCAAAAGTACCTTATATTGTCTTTCTCTCCGTCTCCAATCATTGATGTCCAATTTCTGATAATCTCCTCCCTCTTTTCTCTCACTCCATTTCTTCTCTTTATTTTCCCCCTCCCTGCCCTCTCTACTTGCCCAACAACCACACCTCCCTCAGCCCTGGTCACTTCATCTTGTCACCTCCTAGTTTCTTCCCCTTTTACACCCATTTCTTCTCCCTCCTACCTGCATTCACCTATCACCTGCCAGCCTGTGCTCCGCACCCCCCCACCCCCCTCCTTATTGCAGCTTCTACCCTTTCCTTGCTATTTCTGATGAAGGATTTCAGCCTGATACATTGACAACTGATTGCCTGACCTATTAAGTTCTCTTTCAGATTTTATCTCCTCTGGACAAAGGAGTAGTGGGATGGATCAGCAAGTTTGCAGATGACATGAAGGTTGGAGGTGTTGTGGATTGTGTAGGATATAAGCATATGCAGAGTTGGGTGAAAAAACAGGAGATGGAGTTCAGTTAAGTGTGAAGTGATGCATTTTAAGGCATGGTGCATGGTTAATAGCTGGATTATTAGAATGAACAGGTTAATGGAAATTGGACGGACTTTGGGGTCCAAATCCATAGACCTCTCAAGGTCGCTGCACAGGTTAATGGAGTAGTTAAGAAGGCTTATAGCATGCTGGTTTTTCATTCGTTGGAGAATTAAGTTCAAGAGTCTAGAGGTAAAGTTGCAGCTCTATAAAACTGGTTAGACTACCCTTGGAATATCATGTTCAGTTCCGATCAACCCATAACAGGAAAAATGTGGAAGCTATGGAGAGGGTGCAGAGATTTGGCAGGATGGCGTCTGGATTGGAGAATGTGTTTTATGAGGCCAGGTTAGCAGAGCTAGGGCTTTTCTCTTTGGAGTGATGAGAGGTGAATTAATTGAGATCTACAAGATGATGAGAGGCATAGATAGGGTGAATAGCAACCACCTTTTTTCATGGTGAGAATAGCAAACACCAGAGGGCATCCATTTTAAGGTGAGTGGAGGAAAGTTATGGGGAGATGTCAGAGGTATTTCTTTCCCCCCCCACAGAGTAGTGGATGTCTGGAATGCATTGCTCGGGGTGACAATGGAAGATGATTTCATAAGATTTAAAGACTCTTAAACAGACACACACATGTCAGTAAAATAGAGGGCTATGAGTGTGAGGGAGGGAAGGATTACATTGCTGTGAAGTAGGTTTACATAGGTCGCCACATCATCGTGGGCCAAAGGGCCTGTGTAGTGCTGTTATGTTTAATGTTCCAGATAGGATCTACTTGCATTTGGAAAAGCATAGATTTATTCTGTAATATAGCTTTGTGCAAGGGAAGTCATGGCTTTCATTATAGAGGAAGGCGCCACATCGTGGGCCGAAGACCCTGTACTGAGCTGTAATATTCTATCTTTCTCTAGCATTTTGTGCGTTGCGCAACATATTCGACCTTCACAATGCAATCTCGGCCACACTGGAAAAACCAAAAGCAGAATGAGTGTGGATTGTGAGGCCCATGCGCCTTCAGTATCTCGGAAGAAACCAGGAACTTCTTCATACCTGCCTCTTTATTTCTCCATCCCTGAATTCTCCACTCCTTCTCTGAATTGCTTTTCTCTTTCCCAGTTCTGATTAAGCACCACCATAATGGTTGGCCACTAAAGGTTAGGTTATTTTAATCGTGGACATAAAGTCCACAGAAAATTTTTTCAGCCAATAATTAACAAATCATTTACATAACAGCAGGACTGAGAGGTTTTTTGTTTTATTAAAATAAAATCTTCTGCTTTCATTTAACAGCAATTTGATCTTTTATCTCTTCTGGAAGCATTTCAGGGCTTTTATAACCTTACTCTGACGTTACTGGTGCTTTCTGACAAGAGTTCACCATTCCGTTCAATGTCAATTAATAACATTAGGACAGTAGATCAAGGCTAAAGTGGGGCCAACTGGTAGGAATTAATTTAATAAGCAAAAATCAGGCTGAAAAATAATACAAATGTCCAAGTGATACTGTTTCTGGGTAAGGATTTAATTAAAAAAAATTCAGATTCTGAGTCGAAAGCAGAATTCACAGTTGCAGTGAAATTTAATAGACTCCTTCAATGGGGAACAACCAAAAGTGTGGAAAGCTGTCATGTTGAACAGAATGATTAGATACAAGAAGAATGGTATTCAAAATCCTGAACACACTTTGAAGAGGTTAATGGATTTATCACAGTCCCTCAGCCTTCTTTGTTTGCACAAGCACTGGGTAAGATGGAAGAAAATCATGGATGACCCTCTTCAATCCTGGCCGTACCTCTTTCTTCTTCATCCGTATCCTCTCTGGCCTTCAGTATGGTTGGCAGAAACAGAGAATGATTTGTTAACATGGTGTGAATCATAGGAAGTGGCACCAGGTTTCCTGCTAACTTTTCAATCTCGTACAATGCTGGTATTAATTTAGCAAGGGTTTTCAAAAATCCGAGCTTTGCGTAGCGATATCTGCCATTATAAAAACATTTTCACGATAAGAAAAATAAGTAGAATGGTTTACATGGGCATGGAGTCTTTCAATAGCTTTTCTGCTTTATCAATGCTTGTGAACTTTCATCTTCCAGGCTCCAAATATAGCACCCAGATGTTTTTTTCTTCTCTTCCCTTCAATGTTAATTGCCTTTTAATTTAGATCCACCATTTAACACATTGCTGCAGCTAAGCTGCGCCTTCAAATTTATTTTTTTCTTCATCCCAATTAAAACCATTACTCTCTTTCACCTTTTTGCTTCTGCCATTCCAGTCGACAACTCAGCTTCCTTGTGTTCAAGGAAAACTACTTTAATTGTTCAAACTGGATCTGACTGGATCACAAAATAACCAAACCCTTGCCACAACTTTAAAAATGTTTAACATATCAAACCATTCCCTGACAAATAAAAATCTCCTTCTATTGTTCTACCTCTGGACTGGGTACTAGGCAGAATAGTTAAGCACAGACTAGAAGGGCCAAAGGACCTGCATTCTGTGTGCTGTACTGCTCTATGGTTCTTTTTGTCAAAATATAGTCTCTTTCCAGACTTCTCCTGATCATCTCCCAAGTTCAGGGATTCAAATTAATTTTTTTTTGGACATACAGCACGGTAACAGGCCGTTGGCCCCAATATTGCTTATTATAAAACAGCACTGCTTCAAACATTGAAATATGAAAGTTTGCAGATGCAGTGACTGAAGTAAAAACACAATCCTGGAGAAACTCAGTGGGTCAAACAGTGTCCTTTATGTAGCAAAGATCTATAACCAACATTTTTGGCCTGAGCCCTTCATCACTAGGAAGATAATAGGCAGGCGCCTGAATAAAATAATCGAGGGAGGGGCAGAGGGAGAACCACAGGCAAGGATAAGTGAGGGAGGCCACAGCAGCAAACAGGGGGAGGTGGGATGGCTCTGTGAACAGAGAGGGAAAGAGCGGGAGGAAAGGAGACACAGGAAGACATTCAGACATTATCAAGAGGAGCAACTGCTTGTCAAAATGGGTTAACATTTAAACTTACTTAAGGCCATTCTTTAAAAAACAACTCCAATCATCTGAATTGACCTCACCAACTGAATCCTGCAAAAAGAAAATACTAACTTTGGCATTAATCGTTTTAATATATATACAATTAACAGAGCATGATCATTGCTCTGCACCTAAATAAGGCAAAAAAAAGATAAAAACTAACCAGCAACACCTGTAATCTGCTCAGAAATGCTATTTCAGTCTCCTTCATTTTCTCGTCCTGCACCTGGCAGCTGCAAAAATTGGCTATTAACCATCGAATACAAGCTTTCAGCAGGGATTTCTCCCAGGATTGTTTGTCCTCAGGGTATTCCTCCAGTACATTTGTGATAGCATCTGCTAAAGCCCACCTGCAATTAAATTAATCTGGTTTACCAAAAGAAAATGCTAAAAAACTGACTGAGAACATAGAAAAATGCACGTTCCTCACCTGACACTGAAGGCCTTATGACAAAGCAAAGCACTTTACCTATCTGTCACCTTTAACATTCATACCAATACCCTAAATTTATGGCAAGGAAAATTTTGACAGTGAGAAAACCACTATTTTATCAATGTACAGTAAAACCCCAGGTATCCGGCATCTATGGGGACTGGTAAATGCAGGTTAAGTGGATTGGCCGGTTGCTTGAGATTGCACGTTGTGTGATTGGTGAACTAACTGCTGAGGACGTCCATTTTAAACTTTTGCATTTGAATTTCCATTGAGGGATTTTACTGCATTCTGTTTGGTAACAAATTGCGCTGAACCTCATCCAATCTGCATGAGCACCATTCTTGCTTCCAAGTCAGAATGTCAGTGTTCAAGTCCCCACCCACATAGTTCAAAAGATTACATTTCAGAAAATGCAGTTATGCCGAACAGCCCTCTCGTGTTTCCTTTTTTGTCTCTGCCTCCTCGTCGGTTCTATTTGTGCCAGCCTCCCCAGTCATTTTGCCCCACTAGTTTAAATCATCTCTGCAAGGATACTGGTTCCTTTTCACTCCACACACCCACCACCCAAGTCACCCCTGCCACAAAAGAAATCCCAATTATCCAAAATCCTGAAGCCCTCCCTTCTGCACCAGCTCTTTATTTGTCTGCCTTATCTTCCTGCTACTAGCACATGGCAAATCAACAAAGAAAACACATTAATAAATCAAAAATCCAGTTACTTAAATTCTCCATATCGTTTGCTTTTTCTTTTAAAAAAAGATCCATTAGTATCCATTCCTGATTATGGTTAGTCTAGGGGGCTCCTTCAAATAATTCATCCTTTGATTCAGGATCATTAAAAACTACTTGTTTCATTTTCCTAGGTTGAAATCATGACACAAAAGCTTCATTGCAAAGAAAATGAAGCAGTCTACCTGGATATATTGGTAGTTTTCTCCAGCACTGCAGGTAGTTGCTCCATTATACTTGCCACATCTGCGCGTGACAACGGCAACTGTTGCACTAATTTAGCAAGGACTGCCATCTGTAAATCATCATGATCCGATGGATGATCTGGTGTGACATTGCTGACCAGGGTCTTCCATGTGGCATTTCTAATAACCTTGAGGACATCTGCAAAAACTGATCAAATGAAGAAATCATTGTTTGTACCCGGAAAAGTGGATTACGTTACAGCCTCTCCCTGGCTTACAATCTATGCAACTTACGACCGTCCAAAAAATAAAAAATAACGGCTGCGTGTATACAATAGTGACTATCTCAGAGTTGCCATTCGGTAAGCTCGTCAAAGAAGATGGCGAGCAAGAGGAAAAACCCATCCCCTGCTGATAGATCTGGCATAAAACAGAGGAAGATGCTCGATTTGGAATTGAAAATAACAACTTATGACTTCTACATGCCATGCTAACATTCTTCCAACTTGCGTCCATTTTGAGATGCGACCAGTGGGTCAGAACAGAACTCTGTTTTACATTAGCCTAGTGAAAAATAAATCACAAATTGTCTGCTGCAGTGTTATTTAAAAAAAAAAATTCTGCAGAGAATATTCAAATAATAACAGATGTGTATCAAAAGTTTACCTGGCATATTTCTATTGAATAGTATCGAAAACTATTGTTTGTAATGACACAGGAGGAAGCCATCATGTCAATGCCAGCTCCCATCAAAACAATCCCATTCGTCCCAATACTCCACAAGCACAAGTGGAAAGAAACTAGTGCAACCAGGGGAAACCCAATCACAGGCAGAAAATGCAAATTCCATAGGCGGCACCCTAGAGCTCTGAAGCAACAGCACTGATCAATATTTTAAACAGATCACTGAAGTCTCACTTTCTTCCTCCACAAATAACTTCTGGTTTAAAAGTGGCAACCAAACAAACTTTCATGGATTATCTGCAGTCAACCCTCTCAGATAAAAAGCACAGCTGGTAATCACCACAAAGTTGGCTGGACAAATCACAATCTCTATTCATTCCAATTCACACCCTTCCGTGGGCACCTTTATGGGTGGAAAAACTGAATCCTTGGTTTATGGTGGAATAACTTGGCACCACTAAAAGATGCAAAATTTTATGGAGAGCATTTGCAAACATTCACACCAACAGCAAATAATTAGACTTTAATTTTAATTTTCCCTCTCCCCAAATAACAATTCTCAAACAAAAGAAAAATCATAAAGATAAAACTTAATAATATACGTATTTTTATTAAAAAAAGTTAATTACCTCTCTTTGGCCGTGTATATTTGCTCTTTTCTCTGCACTCTAGATATGTGTTAAGAAGTGAAAGGTAAGCATCCATATTTTTCTGAAGATGTTTCTTTTTGCCTGATTCTAAGCACCAAAGCTCAAATTGTAACAGGTTAGTCTTGCTGTGCTGGATAAGAAATGTGCAAATGGAAAGGGAATCTTTAGTCATGTGATTCAAGCAATCAAGAAGCACATTTGGTCTCACAGCCTGTGCAAAGACTGGGTTTTGCACAAGAACTGAAAGAAGCACCTCCACCTCTTCACTGTTCGAGTATTGAAAGAGTGTTCCCACCGCACTGAAATGGTCACATGACAGCAACAGATCATCTCTGCCTGGAGACTCCTGGTGATTTTCTGTAAGGATTTTTACCAACATGTTTCCATACAAGCTCAACTGTGTTTCTCCAAAACCGCCTCTCTCAGATTTAGTTTTAATGGCTAGATGTTCCTCTGGGAGTTCCAACATGGATTCCACAATTTCTTTGAGCCAAGATATGTCCATATATTTGTTTAAACTTTCCAGGGCTTTTAAAGGCAAGGATTTTTTACCCTTCGCTGCTAATTTAGTCACAAATGACTTTTTCATTTCAAGTTCCTTCAAAACACTTTCCACTATGGCTTTAAAATAAGTTAACGCTATATCCATGCGGCCAAGCCTCTGCAGAGATGGGACACTTAGTTCAAGAAGGCTCAAGGTGCCAGAACTAAGGCGAGTTGACAACATTTTGAAGCTGATGGGGTTAAGATTGTGTGCTGGTGGAGCCTGCAATTCCATCGCCATGAACCATTGCTCCAGAATTGTGTGTTTAAAAATTGCCGACAGCATGCTCTCCAGAACCTGAAATTGACAGTGGAAAATAAATGGCACCAAATAAACACAAGATGCAAAAACTGATAATGCTGTTAATATATGCCCGTCAGGCAGCACCTGAAAGGGGAATTAAACTTAGTTTCAGACAGGATGTCTTATTAGAATTAACAGTTAGTTGAAAAATGGAGTTCTGGCACAGTTCAGTAATAAGCGTCTGCCTTTTTAAAATGCTAACTGATCTGCTTTGCTAATTTCAGAAACAGTGAGATGTGATGTTAATAATGACTTAATATTTCACACTGTACAATAGTTAAAAAAAAAAGAATCACAAGAGTTTAAAAATAAGTCTGCTTTACATTTGAAAAAAAAACAGGTGTTGGAAATCTGAAATAGAAACAGAAGATGCTTCAGTAGGTTAGACATCATCCATGGAGACAAAACCACAGAACGTTTAAAAAAATCACAAAGGCGAGAAATAATTTATTTTGTCCAATGAGCCCTACTCAAAGTACATACATACGAATGTTGGACAAGAACAGCATAACCAACAGCAATACCCTTATAGCCATATAACCAATTACAGAGCGGAAACAGGCCATGTCGGCCTTTCGAGTTCGCACCGGTTCACTGGAACAACTCCACTAGCTGAAACCTTCCGCTCTCCGCCAATAACCCTCCAACCCCCTCACCTCTGTGTACACATCCAACCTTCTCTTAAATGACAGAAGGGACCCTGACGCAACTATCTCATTCGGAAGATCATTCCGTTCTGCCACCACTCACTGAGTGAAAAAGCCATCGCTAATATTTCTCCTAAGTGTTGCCCCCTTACCCTCAACTCGTGGCCTCTTGTTCCAACCTCCCCTGCCCTTAGGGGAAAGTCTGTTTATGTCTAATCTATCTATTCCTTTCATAATTTTAAATACCTCTATTAAGTCCCCTCTCAGTCGTCTACGTTGCAATGAATAAAGTCGTCCCAGTCTCCTTAATCTCTCTCTCTGTAATCCAGACGCTGTAAGCCAGGCAACATCCTTGTAAACTTTCTCTGTACCCTCTCCACCTTATCTATATCCTTTCTATAATTTGGAGACCAGAACAGATCACAGTACTCCAAACCTGGCTTCACCAATGCCTTAAACAGCTGGGCAAGTCTATTCTAAAAGTATCACCCTAACCAGCCACTTCTAGCAAAGACAAGGTCAGCAGAATGCAAACAAATTTACAGACTTCCTTTCCATTTACACAACTCATTAACTGGGAAATATTCTTCTGATCCTCTGCATTACCATATGTAAATCCTTGGGCAAGCTAGCCATCAAAACCACAGGAATACTTTTGCCAGAATTGTCATGTTTCAGAAAAGTGGCTCATCAACATCTTCTCGTGGACAACTTGGGATGAACAAAAATGCTCAGCTTGTCAGCCACAATTATAGTCCATATATTTAAAAAAACCCACAGTCTAAATTCACTATGATAAATGGCATATTGGTGGAAGTACATACCTGCAAACATGCACTAAAGGATGGGTAACTAACAAAACATTAGTACATATTTTTCTGCAGTGTTGAAATCCATAAATTTTCTCAAAATATTGAAACATTCTGTGGAGCAAATGCATCCTTCGACATACATTCTATCAAAATAGAACAAAAGCTTTGAATACCTTTTCCTTAGTTAATTCATCTTCGACTGGAGTGAGATGAACAAAATGCTCGTTTTCTCCTTGTATTTCCAATTTCTCCTCAATAACATCTTCAGACAACTCACATTTTTGCAGCAATGATTTCAGAAGGTCCATACATACTTCGATTAGGCCTAAGCCAATGTTCCTTCCAAGCTAAAACAAGAAACAAAGTCCGAAGAATAACTACAGCTTTTATCAAGCAATTATTCCTTACCCTCCTGTTAATTCCTCAACTACGGTTCATAATTCATTACTTAACATCCCAAGAGGCAGCAACTGCTTTGAAATTATGTTGCTGATATATTCCCAAATTCTTCTCGAACATAGTGAAGATGGTGAGTAGACTATAATATGGAAACTTTGAACATTTTCAATATATGAACTTCATTGAGCAAAAAAAACCCACAAGATTACGGAGTAAAAAAAATTCTCAAAGTTCACGAGAAACACCAGATGATGCATAAGTTAAACCATTAAATATAGCGTACAACAAACTTTTTTCAAAATTCTGTTGCAATTTGCTTCCCATTCAGTCCACTGCATTGCTCCAAATAATGGAGGTGTTTTATTCATATAGCGCCCATTTCAATGAGTATTATTTTATTATATAAAGAAAGCAGAAATCAAATAGGGCCATTGAAATGTTATTGATACACAAAAAGCAGTTCCCCCCCTCATAGGTACATTTGGAGGCAGAGCAGAAATAAGTTGTGTGCAGGGCATAAGCACTGAACAAGATTTCAAACCGTTCTCAATCAAATCATATCGTATTGATTTAGTTGGAAATTTCACAAATTAAATTGTACATTAGGTGCCTTCAGGCCAGGAGACCTTGAGAATCCCTGGGAGAGCTGTGATTCCTCCACATGAATTTCTACATTATCAGGCATTTACTGGGCAGGGGTGGGGGAGGAACCACAGTCAAGGGGTCACACATTTTGCTGAATGTGAGCAAATGGTGTTCTCATCTTAAAAGTTGTTGCCATAAAAAGCACACAACATGAGGAGCAAATCAGGTGTGATCATTTTGGATGCTTCTTTGCAATGGCTATCATTTAAGGAAATGCAACAGTCAAATATTCTTTTCTGGCTCAAACACATAAAAGAAAAAAAGCAACCCATCTATGGATATTTGATCCAAAGAGTCATAAATTCACCAGAAAGGATTACTGTAAGCAATTCAAAATTCAGCAGAAAAAAAAAAGGACCAAGAAATCGATTCAAAAGTGAAAATAGATGGAGAGGAAACCTGCAAGTTATCTAAAAGCAGATGTTAAAGCTTCTGCAAATATGTAAACAAAAAAGATTAGCAAAGGTGTTCCTTAAAAGTTGGTCCCTTACAATCAGAAACAGAAGAACTTATAAATTGCAGAGTCAATAAACATACTGTACTTTGGGAGTTCATGGAAGAGAATATTCCAGGGAACCAAGAGTCTAATGAAAATAAAGAATTAAAGAAAATTATTAAAAGTTAAAATGCTGGGTAAATGCATTGAAGTGAAGGATAGTACCCTTAACTGTCTGAGCTGTACAATATGCAGCTTAGAACACTGAAATATAGCTATGAAAATAGTGGATGCATTGGTAGTTATATTCCAAAATTCTCCACATTTCGAAATGATTCATGTTGATTGGAGACAATAAATGCAAAAAGGGAGAAATTAAACAACTTTAGACCTGTTATTCTAATGTCAGTAGTGAAAATGCTAGAGACTTGAAAAGAATGTGATAATGGTACTTAGAAAGTATCAATAAAATCAGAAAAAAATCAAAATGGATTTATCAAACGGAAATAATTTGCTATGTGCAGCTTTCGACTTCTGAGCTAAAAGATACATTTGGCACGGGGAGAGTACAAGAAGGTTACGAAACTGATTCCTGGTATGCTGATGGAAAGTTTGGAACCATTAGGTCTTTAATAAAGCTTAGAAGAATGAGAGATCTTATGTAGACATGTAAAGTTCTGTCAAGGCTCAAGAGGGTAGAGTCAGAGAGGATGTTTCGACAGCTAGTGGATCACGATCTCAGAATACAGAATGGGGATATTTAGGACTGTGACGAGAAATCTCTTCACTCAGGGAGTGATGAATCAGTGGAGTTTTTTTACTTCAGGAGGATGTGGAAGTTAAGTCACTAAATGCATTCAGTGATTTAACTTCCACATCCTCCTGAAGTAGAAAACTTCAGTTATATATATTTCCAGATCCAAAATATTATGGGTATGAGAGGTGAGGGAGAACATGTATCTGAGGTAAAGATCAGCCACGATCATACTAAATAGCCTGATTTTTTTTGACACTTCAATGTATCGGCAAGGCATCTCACAGTCTAAAAATGTGCTGCTGCCCCCATGCGACTGACAGACAAAGCTACAGAAATTCTGTTTTAAATGGAGATCATTTTTGTATATTCTCTTGTAACAAAAATTGCATTTATACAATGACTCTTATTGCTTAGGGATATTCCAAAGGATTTCAGCTATGAAATATATTAATTCCTTTCTCTGCAATTTCAAAAGTCCAAAAGGAGGAGTCTTGGAAAACATTATGCACAAATCTTTGCAAATTGGTTAACAATTAATTAAGACTAACTGAAGCTTGGATGTTCAATCAGTAATAGAATGTAAAAGTCAAGACAACAATACGATCCAACCAAATTTTATGAGACCTTAGAGATACAGAATAAATTTACTAAAACAGTTCTCGATATGAAAGATTATGGTTACATTGACAGTGGGAGAAACTGATGCTGATCTCCTAGGAACGGAGAATGTTCAAAAGGGATGTGACAAATATACTTGAACTGTTTCTGAGGGGTAAAGGATCAATAATGAGAAGATCCAATTTAAAATTATTGGCAAAACAACCAGAGGCAAGATGAAGAAATGAAAATTCATCCAGTGATTTGGATTTGAAAGCAATGGTATTACAGCTTCAAAAAGAGGCTTAAAAACAAATTGGATAAAAATGAGAAATAAAAAAACTGCACATATCAGGATTTCAAATACTAACATAGTAGAATCTGTTTAATAACCCTGATAATTTGCTTTTAAAACATAAAAAAAAACAAGTTATCATGAACATTAACAATGAGGTGTAATTTATTAGTGAAAACCTGCTTCACTGAACAAATATGTGATTATGTGCATTTTTCAGTTATCGGGGTTATTGGCAAACAACGATACTTACTTCACTGAAGTTTGTCACAGATGTTCGGATGTACAGCATCACTTGCTTCACTGACAGAACTAACTCATGCAGATGCAATTGAGCCACTGCCTGTTTCAAATGATCCTTGATTTCCTCACTGAGAAGAATGTCCATTTCATAAGCTTCCATCAGAAGAGTGCAGAATGAAGTTTCTTTTAATGGAACAGAATGCTTTCTTTCTGTACCAAATTGTTCAAACTGCGGACAAGTTTCAGAAGAGAATGTGTTAATTTCTTTATTTTTAAACTTTACTTCATTCTTATAGATTGTATACATCCTTGAATATCATAGAAATTGTTCACCTTGATTACATTTTTCACAAGGCAAAGTCCTGCCTTCTTTTTTTGCCATTTCAGGGCTAGGACCATGCATGATCTCACTCCAGGCCCAGTCACTTTCTGCATCTTCCTAATGGACTCTCGGCATGGAATGCCATTAGGAAAGGTCCTCTGCATTGGGCCCCGGTAAATGTGTGCATCAATGGCGGTCACCGATTCGGAACTGGTTCAAATAATCCAGCCCAATGTGTAAAATTCCAGATTGTCTCATGAAAGAGATATTATTCCCCATAACCAATAATTTGTATCCAGATTGGTCTATTTTTGACCTCAAACAATTGCATAGAACAATTTCTTTCTTTTTCTTTCTTTCTTTGGCTTGGCTTCGCGGTTGAAGATTTATGGAGGGGTAATGTCCACGTCTGCTGCAGGCTCGTTTGTGGCTGACAAGTCCGATGCGGGACAGGCAGACACGGTTGCAGCGGTTGCAAGGGAAAATTGGTTGGTTGGGGTTGGTTGTTGTGTTTTTCCTCCTTTGTCTTTTGACAGTGAGGTGGGCTCTGCGGTCTTCTTCAAAGGAGGTTGCTGCCCGCTGAACTGTGAGGCGCCAAGATGCATGGTTTGAGACGAGATCAGCCCACTGGCGATAGTCAATGTGGCAGGCACCAAGAGCTTTCTTTAGGCAGTCCTTATACCTCTTCTTTGGTGCACCTCTGTCTCGGTGACCAGTGGAGAGCTCGCCATATAACATGATCTTGGGAAGGCGATGGTCCTCCATTCTGGAGACGTGACCTACCCAGCGCAGCTTGATCTTCAGCACCGTGGATTAGACGCTGTCGGCCTCTGCCATCTCGAGTACTTCGATGTTGGAGATGAAGTCGCTCCAATGAATGTTGAGGATGGAGCGGAGACAATGCTGGTGGAAGTTATTAACAACTACAAATTCCTTAAAATTTTTTATTCCATTACCAGATAGAGTCTGTACAACTGGACTATTTGTTTTACTGTTCATGAATCTCATACAATTTCTCTTAACATGATGAAAACTACTTTATGTTTAATTCTTAAGGCAGAGTTTTGATTTCTGGGTACTGAATAACTCCAAATTTCAATGAAGACTTCTGATTTTGTTCCCATAACAAATTTATCAGTAATATAAAAGTTAAAAGAAATGCTCTGCAGATTGCACTCTTCTGTGTGATCTTGCTTTAATTATTTGAAACAAAATACATATTGCATGATTCATTTCATGACTAATTTCAAAGTGCATCACAGACTATTGCATTTTACTTCTGAAGTGCAGTCACATTTATAACATATAAATGAAGTGATAAATGACTAGACTTTTTTTTGGTGATGCTGGCTGATTTAAAGATAAATGCCAATCAATACAACTGGGCAAACTTCCCTATTTCATGTTCCAGCAATCAAGTAAGGGCTAATCTTTTGGAGAAACGACAATTTTTTCAACAGTCAAAAATGACTGTTCACTGAAATTGTTGATTGTTTGGTGCAAGTAAAACAATCATTTCAAGGAAATCATAGAATGGCCATTATTATAGAAATCTTGAAGGAGGAGGAAAAGCTCAAAATAATTCTATCAACACTAACATTTTCGCCGTGCATCTTGGCGCCTCACAGTTTGGCGGGCAGCAACCTCCTTTGAAGAAGACCGCAGAGCCCACCTCACTGACAAAAGGCAAAGGAGGAAAAACCCAACACCCAACCCCAACCAACCAATTTTCCCTTGCAACCGCTGCAATCGTGTCTGCCTGTCCCGCATTGGACTTGTCAGCCACAAACGAGCCTGCAGCTGACGTGGACTTTTTACCCCCTCCATAAATCTTCGTCCGCGAAGCCAAGCCAAAGAAAGAACATTTTCGCCAAACCAAATTGTGCGGGTGAAAACTCAATTTCTTACCATTGTCTCCTTGGCTTGTCGTGGGATCCAAAGGCTGTAATATGTATAAAACTGGAAAATATTTTTCAATAGAGTTTGGTTTTCAGTAAATGAATCTAGTTCTTTGTCATACATTTGTAATATTAGACACAAAGCCAATGGATCCTTCTGCACGTGCAGAATATTGGTGAGGATACCAAAAAGGTACTGCAAAGGAGCATCTGAAATAGCAGAAAAGAATGGAAGAATCAGCAAATGACAAATTTGTTCCTTTAGTTGCATTCAAGGGAGACTCATGTTCAAATAAGTTCACGATCTCAGATTAAATGAAAACCCCTTTAGAAACCATGAACTCAGGTTTTGATTCTCACCTTAAGATGTGAGAGGAATAGATTGTGTGATCAAATCTGTTTCAACAACTTTGTTGAATTTTTGGTGATGGTATGCAAGACAAGTGGGGCTAACAATGAAGCCTTGAGCTTATTGGCCTTTTGAAAGATCTTGGCCATTCTAGTGAATAGATTGATGCAGAAGCAGTCATTTTAAAATATAATGAATGGAGGAGACGAAAAGAGAAGTCAAGAAAAAGAAAAATTATTACAATAAGCAGCTTCCTCATTATTGCTAACATGAAGCTAACAGTATTTCCATGCATTTGAATTGAAGCTTCAGAACAAATTTTTGATGAACCTATCTGTATCAGGCAACATTTTAATAAAGCGTCAAACTAGAAATGAAAATATGGGTAGTAATGAAGTTTCTCTGTCTCGACCCCCCCAATGTTCAGAGGCGGAAAGTCCTTTCAAAGATTATTCAGGAAGTCACCTGTTCTGTTCATGCTTCCCAAGATCATTTTGTTCCTGACTTCCAAAGCAGCTGTGACCACTGCACTGAAAGGAAATGTTTGTGCAATCACTTCGTCACTTAAAGTAAACCCAACCTCATCATTCAGACCTTCACTAGTCTCCATAATAACATCCACCATGTCCATGACATCTAAAGAAGGAAAGGTCAGAGAATCATTAAATACAAAGTAAAAATAATTGGCAAAGAATAAAAATCACTGAAACTCACTGGTTTACATAACCGAAGAATGCTTTACTACATACATTGTTTCAGTGAGATTACTCCAGTCAGCAGAGGGATTAAATATTGCATTATAGAGGTCTGTTCCAGCCCAAAATTAAGACCCCACACAAAATTGACCGGACTCTGCATAATTTGAACCAGTTGCAAATCAATCAATGCAAATTTTCTTTGACATCCAACCCAATGTAAATCTGACATATGTAGTTGAGTCCTATTAGGCTCAGGTCAGGTCATCATGCTTTATTGCACTGCTCTTTTCATCTCCCAAAATTAGATAGCACACACAAAATATAAGCACCTTGAGAGAGAGTCTGGGATAATTGTATCCCAATCGCTGCTAAATATGGGTTCACAGTACAGTATTACTTATTACGAGCAGCTGTAGAAAGATGCTAAACTATTAAAAAAAGGAATCAGGCTCTTTTGCGATTTAAGTTCATCGGTGAGGCCAGAGTAGAAGCTTTAATCTGCATATAATTAGACTACATTTATCCTCTGAGTGCTTGTTTTTTTTTTTTTTTTTTTTTTTTTTTTTTTAATTTTTTTATTTTTCACACCATAAATCACAATAGCCATGATATACACTTTTTCTTTTCCACACATTTACAGTGACTTTTTCTCCCTCCCCCCTCCCTCCTCCCAAGCCACCCCCCCATCCCTCCCCCCTCTCATCCATTTTAGTTATACAATCTAGGTTGCATTAATTCAGTTAGACAATGTTGTCATTCAACAAAAATACACCAGAAATTCTACTGAGTCCATTTTTTTCTTCTCTTCTCCTTCCATCAACTTAGGTAATGTTTGTTCCCGGTAGGTTTTCGCTATTGTATTTAATGTAAGGCTCCCATACTTGTTCGAATATTTCAATATTATTTCTTAAACTATATGTTATTTTTTCTAATGGAATACATTTATTCATTTCTATATACCATTGTTGTATTTTCAAATTATCTTCCAATTTCCAGGTTGACATAATACATTTTTTTGCTACAGCTAGGGCTATCTTAACAAATCTTTTTTGTGCATCCTCCAAGTCAATTCCAAATTCTTTATTTTTTATGTTACTTAGGAGAAAGATCTCTGGATTCTTTGGTATATTGTTTTCTGTTATTTTATTTAATATCTGATTGAGATCATCCCAAAATTTTTCTACTCTCTCACATGTCCAGATTGCATGAATTGTTGTTCCCCTTTCTTTTTTACATCGAAAACATCTATCAGATACTGTTGGGTCCCATTTATTTAACTTTTGCGGTGTAATGTATAGTCTGTGTAACCAATTATATTGTATCATACGCAGGCTCGTATTTATTGTATTTCTCATCGTTCCAGAGCATAACTTCTCCCATGTTTCCTTTTTTATCTTTATATTTAAATCTTGTTCCCATTTTTGTTTAGTTTTACCATTTGTTTCCTCATTTTCCTTTTCTTGCAGTTTAATATACATATTTTTTATAAATCTTTTGATTAACATTGTATCTGTAATCACATATTCAAGGTTACTTCCCTCTGGTAAACTCAAGTTGCTTCCTAATTTATCTTTCAAGTAGGATCTCAGTTGGTAATATGCCAGCGCTGTATCTCCCGTTATATTGTACTTATCTCTCATTTGTTCAAAGGATAAGAATCTACTTCCTGAAAAACAATTTTCTATTCTTTTAATCCCTTTTTTTTCCCATTTTCTAAAGGCAAGGTTGTCTATTGTAAAAGGGAGTAGCTTATTTTGCGTCAATATTAGTTTTGGTATTTGGTAATTTATTTTATTTCTTTCTACATGCATCTTCTTCCATATATTGAGGAGATGGTGTACTACTGGAGAAGTTCTATGTTGTACCAATTTTTCGTCCCATTTATATAATATGTGTTCAGGTATCTTTTCCCCTATTTTATCTAATTCTAGTCTCGTCCAGTCTGGTTTTTCCCTTGTTTGATAAAAATCTGATAGGTACCTTAATTGTGCGGCTCTATAATAATTTTTGAAGTTTGGCAATTGTAAGCCTCCTTGTTTATACCATTCTGTTAATTTGTCTAGTGCTATCCTCGGTTTCCCCCCTCTCCATAAAAATCTCCTTATTATTTTCTTTAACTCTTTGAAGAATTTTTCTGTCAGTTGTATTGGCAATGCCTGAAATAAGTATAGTATCCTTGGAAAAATGTTCATTTTAATACAGTTTATCCTTCCTATCAGTGTTAGTGGTAGCTCTTTCCAATGCTCTAAATCGTCCTGTAGTTTTTTCATTAGTGGATTGTAATTGAGTTTATATAATTGGCCTAGATTTTTGTTTATTTGCACACCTAGGTATCTTATTGCCTGCGTTTGCCATCTGAATGGGGATTCCTCCTTAAATTTTGAGAAATCCGCGTTATTCATAGGCATTGCTTCACTTTTATTTACGTTTATCTTGTATCCCGACACTTCTCCATATTCCTTCAATTTCTTATATAGTTCTTTTATTGATAGTTCTGGTTCTGTTAAGTACACTATCACATCATCCGCAAACAGACTGATTTTGTATTCCCTGTCTTTTATTTTTATTCCTTTTATATTATTATCTCTTCTTATCGATTCTGCTAGTGGTTCTATAGCTAGCGCAAACAATAATGGTGATAGTGGGCATCCCTGCCGCGTTGACCTGCTTAAGTTAAATTGCTTTGATACATGTCCATTTACTGTCACTTTCGCTAACGGTCCCTTATATAATGCTTTAATCCAATTAATATACTTCTCCGGTAAACTGAATTTTTGCAATACTTTGAACAAGTAATTCCATTCTACTCTGTCGAAGGCCTTCTCTGCGTCTAAAGCAACTGCTACTGCCGGTGCTTTATTTCCTTCTACTGCATGAATTAAGTTAATAAATTTACAAATATTGTCTGTTGTGCGTCTTTTTTTGATAAATCCAGTTTGGTCTAAATTTACCATTTTCGGTACCTGTTCTGCTAATCTGTTCGCTAATAGTTTAGCTATTATCTTATAATCTGTGTTTAGCAAAGATATTGGTCTATATGACGCTGGTGAGAGTGGATCTTTCCCTTGTTTTAGTATCACTGTAATTATTGCTGTTTTACATGAATCTGGTAAGTTTTGTGTCTCATCAATCTGGTTGATTACATCCAGGAGGGGCGGTATTATTAGGTCTTTAAATGTTTTGTAGAATTCTATTGGGAGTCCATCCTCTCCTGGTGTCTTATTATTTGGTAAATTTTTTATTATCTCTTGTATTTCTACTGTTCCAAATGGTTCTGTTAATTTATTTTGTTCCTCTATTTGTAGTTTTGGTAGTTCAATTTTAGTCAAAAATTCATCTATTTTCCCTTCTTTCCCTTCGTTTTCGGTTCGGTATAATTGTTCATAGAATTCTCTGAAGTTTTCCTTAATTTCTTTTGGATTATATGTAATTTGTTTGTCTTTTTTCCTTGTTGCCAATACCGTTTTCTTAGTTTGCTCTGTCTTAAGCTGCCATGCTAGGATTTTGTGTGTTTTTTCCCCTAGTTCATAATATTTCTGTTTTGTCTTCATTATATTCTTCTCCACCTTATATGTTTGTAATGTTTCATATTTTATTTTTTTATCCGCCAATTCTCTTCTTTTGGTTGTATCTTCCTTTATTGCTAATTTTTTTTCTATGTTTATTATTTCCCTTTCCAACTGCTCTGTTTCCTGATTATAGTCCTTCTTCATCTTGGTTGCATAACTTATTATTTGCCCTCTAATGAATGCTTTCATTGCGTCCCATAGTATAAACTTATCTTCCACTGATTCCGTATTTACTTCAAAGTACATTTTTAATTGTTTTTCAATAAATTCTCTAAAATCCTGTCTTTTAAGTAGCATGGGGTTTAATCTCCATCTATACATTCTTGGAGGGATGTCTTCTAGCTCTATTGCCAATAACAGGGGTGAGTGGTCCGATAATAGTCTAGCTTTATATTCCGTTTTCCTAACTCTCCCTTGTATGTGGGCTGATAACAGGAATAGGTCTATCCTTGAGTATGTTTTATGTCTAGTCGAGTAGTATGAGTATTCCTTTTCTTTTGGGTTTTGTTTCCTCCATATGTCCACAAGTTTCATTTCTTGCATTGATTTAATTATAAATTTGGTTACTTTGTTCTTCCTGTTAATTTTTTTCCCCGTTTTATCCATATTTGGATCCAAATTCAGATTGAAATCCCCTCCTATTAGTATGTTCCCTTGCGTATTAGCTACCTTCAAAAAGATATCTTGCATAAACTTTTGATCTTCTTCGTTAGGTGAATATATATTAAGTAGATTCCAAAGCTCTGAATATATCTGACATTTTATCATAACATATCTCCCTGCTGGATCTATTATTTCCTCTTCTATTTTAAATGGCACATTTTTGCTAATTAATATAGCCACTCCTCTTGCTTTTGAATTATACGATGCTGCTGTTACATGTCCTACCCAATCTCTCTTTAATTTCTTGTGCTCCATTTCAGTTAAATGTGTTTCTTGGACAAATGCTATATCTATTTTTTCCTTTTTCAGTAAATTTAGTAGTTTCTTCCTTTTAATTTGGTTATGTATTCCATTAATATTTAGAGTCATATAGTTCAGCGTAGCCATTTTATATTTTGTTTATCTTCTCTTTCCGTTTTTCCATCATTACCTTTCCTCCTTTTCCATTTCTGTTTTCTTATTTTCAACTCTTTACCAGACAACATTCCTACAACATCTAACATTTTCCTTATTCTCCTATTTCTATCTTCTTTATCCCCAATCTCCCCTTCCCCTCCTGAGTTGCCCTTTATCCCTTGTCGGACAACCACATCTCCCCTCTCCATTTGGATTTGCGAATCCACTCGCAAGCGTCAACTGATTTTGCAGTGACCGCTCTTTTCCCCCCACCCAGCCCCCCCCAGAAAAGATTTCGTTTTTTATATGTCACAAAGGTCACTCTTTTAGTTCCCTCCTTATTCTCTCTATTCCATTACCTTCCCTTATTAATTCTTGTCTATACTTTCTATGTTTTCCTCTAATTACAGTTACTTTCACATATGCCCGTTGTCTCTATTCACTCTTATACCTCTTTACCCGCATACATATCAATCGTGGTCATTTTTACCCTCCTTACCCGTCTTCATCCCTCAGTCTATTTTTGTCTTTACCCACATACATATCAATCGTGATAATTTTTGCTCTCATTACCCGTCTTCATCCCTCAGTCTATTTTTGTAATTGTTCTGCAAATTTTCGTGCTTCTTCTGGATCCGAGAATAGTCTGTTTTGTTGTCCTGGAATAAATATTTTCAATACCGCAGGATGCTTCAGTGTAAATTTATATCCTTTCTTCCATAAAATCGCTTTTGCTGCATTGAACTCTTTTCTCTTCTTTAGGAGTTCAAAGCTTATATCTGGATAAATGAAGATTTTTTGCCCTTTATACTCCAGTGGTTTGTTGCCCTCTCTTACTTTTTCCATTGTCTTCTCCAGCACCTTTTCTCTTGTAGTATATCTTAGGAATTTTACTACAATAGATCTTGGTTTTTGTTGTGGTTGTGGTTTAGGGGCCAATGCTCTATGTGCCCTTTCTATTTCCATTTCTTGCTGTAGTTCTGGACATCCTAGGGCCTTAGGGATCCATTCTTTTATAAACTCCTTCATATTCTTGCCTTCTACATCTTCCTTAAGGCCCACTATCTTTATGTTATTTCTTCTGTTATAATTTTCCATTATATCTATTTTTTGGGCTAGTAATTCTTGTGTCTCTTTAGTTTTTTTATTAGATTCCTCCAATTTCTTTTTTAAGTCTTCTACCTCTATTTCTGCTGCTATTGCCCGTTCTTCCATCTTGTCCATTTTTTTCCCCATTTCTGTTAAGGTCATATCCATTTTATTTATTTTCTTTTCTGTGTTGTTTATTCTTCTTCTTAAATCATTGAATTCCTGTGTTTGCCATTCTTTAAATGACTCCATGTATCCTCTAACAAGAGCAAGTACCTCCTTTACCTTGCCTATCTTTTCTTCTTCTATTTCCCTGTACTCTTCCTCTTCCTCTTCTTCTTCCTCTAGGTTGACCATCTGTTGTTTCTTTGCTGCCCTTTCCTCCTCTTCTTCTTTCTTGTTTCCATTGTCTTCTGTGGTGTCTTCTTGCTGCAGGTGTTCTGCAGCTGTCGTTGCCGGCTGTGGAGATCGACTCCCCAGCTGGTCCCCCCTCCCGTCGGTGTGTTTTTTTGTATGCGCATCGCGCATGCGCGAGGAGTCGCGCATGCGCGGTTGCGCACTTTTACTCGGCTCTGTGAGCCATTGTTGTAGTTCTCTTTCTACCGACCTGAGGTAGTGGGGTCTTCTCTCCGCAGCGGGCCTCTTCGGACAGGTAAGGCCTTCACCTTTTTCCTCCGTTGTCTTCTCTTCCTCTCTTCTTTCCGTTGATTTTGATTTTTCTCCTTTTGTCTCCATCTTCTTTCCACCTTTATATTCACTTTTCTTTAACTTGTATTTCTGTGCCTTTGTATTTTCTCTCGTTTTTCCCGACTTTTCTGGAGAGGGCTGGAGTTCACCGTCCGGCCACTACTCCATCACGTGACTCCTCCTCTGAGTGCTTGTTGATGAATTATGTTTCACTAGCATGAAGGAATAGCAACCTTTTTTTTTTAAATTTTTTATTTTTCACACCATAAATCACATTAGCCATGATATACACTATTTCTTTTTCACACATATACAGTGACTTTTTCTCCCCCCCCCCTCCTCCCAAGCCACCCCCCCACCTCCCCCTCTCATCCATTTTGGGTATACAATCTAGGTTGCATTAAGCCAGTCAGACAATGTTGTCATTCAACAAAAATACACCAGAAATTCTACTGAGTCCATTCTTTTCTTTCCTTCTCCTTCCATCAACTTAGGTAATGTTTGTCCCCGGTAGGTTTTCGCTATTGTACTTAATGTAAGGCTCCTATACTTGTTCGAATATTTCAAAATTATTTCTTAACCTATATGTTATTTTTTTTCTAATGGAATACATTTATTCATTTAAATTTAGTAGTTTCTTCCTTTTAATTTGGTTATGTATTCCATTAATATTTAAAGTCATATAGTTCAGCGTAGCCCTTTTATATTTTGTTTATCTTCTCTTTCCGTTTTTCCATCATTACCTTTCCTCCTTTTCCATTTCTATTTTCTTATTTTCAACTCTTTATAAGACAACATTCCTACAACATCCAACATTTTCCTTATTCTCCTATTTCTATCTTATTTATCCCCGATCTCCCCTTCCCCTCCTGAGTTGAAGGAATAGCAACCTTAATGCGTCTAAATAGCTCACAACAAAAACCAGGATTGCTTTCTATAATGTACAATGCATGACAGAATAGATTAGAGAGATTCAAGAAAGCCAGCCTGTAATTTTCAGTATTAAATTGTTGGGCAGAACATAATAATCATGGATTTTAAATTTCCCAATACCCTGTCTGCAGTCTGGAATGCACCAGAAGGTGGAAAATCAGAACAACTTGATGCATATTTACACAATTTAGCCTGACATTATATGAAAAATGCATTAATTTTTAAAACCTTTTCCTTTTGCTGACTATATTTGTAAGCGAACAGTGGAAGAGCCCGACTTCCCCAACTCCTTTCTTGCTCACCATCAATATTCGAGACAGGCAAACTAACAGCATCAGCATCCTGTCCGTCAAGGTTTGCTTGTAGCACACTAGCTTCTTGTATCGCGTCGGAAATCTTGTCAGTGTAAGGATATGGATTTGATATTAACTTGATCAAAACCTACAAAACGATGCACAAAATGAAATATGTACATATGGAGTAATTATCTGTACACACTACAGATAAACGATGAAAGCAAAATTTGAAGGAAGACTCCAAATTTTACTATTTTCAACTTGAAGACTTGAGTTCTAAGAAGTCTTTGTTGAAAATAGTAAGATTTTGAAGTGAGGCTACCTTCACCGCAAAGATGATAGCTAGTGAATCTGGTGATCCATTTTGTGAAAGATATTTGGGAATGAATAAATGCTATGCTTGCAATAACACCAAATTTCCTATCCCATGAATGAAAAAAAAAATTCAAAGCCCATTTTAACTGCCTAACTTGTGAGATCAATTTGGTCTAATATTTTTTAATGCTAATGTCTCATGATATTAAGCAAGGGCTTATATGACATGTTACTGCATTAGCACTCAGATCCTGCAAAGTGGAGATCTTTCTTAAGGGATAACTTAGGACCATCTATGGCCCTGCCCATGTGTAGTGACATGGAGATTCTAATTTGAAAGGGGAATATGTGCAAGTTCATCTCCATGATGTGTCTCCTATTCCAAAGTGAGGGCCCAAAGCCAGGCTTAAACAAGTCGAGGGAAAGGTAGGAATTGGACTTGGGCACCACAATCCATGAACAATGCTGATCAGACCCTGTGTCAGGTACAGGTTGGTGCAATACAATTTCCTGCATCTTATACCTCACACCACAAAAATTACATAAATCTAAATCAGAAATGTGCTTTAGGTGTGGTGTGGAGATTGGAACCTTTATCCATTCAACCTGCTCTGTACAAAGGGGAGATCCTTCTGGGAGGACCTGGGGGACATTCTAAAAAAAAAAAAATTACAAAGGCGGATTTTCCACATGATCCGGAATTATACTTTCTGAGGAACATTATGGACATGATTTTTAAACTGTCCAGATACCAAGTTCACTTTGTGAAGGTCACCTTGTCGGTAGCTAGGAAATGTATAGCGGCCACATGGAAATCCAGCTCCCAACTAAATATTAGACGACGGAAGATGGAAATGCAGAGTTGCATTCCCCTGGAGAAAAACACGTAGAATTTAAGGGGGAAATATGACACATTTGTTAGGGTGTGGCAGAAATAATTATACCCCTTCTGAATAAAGGAATTGCAACAATCTGTGCCGATCGTGAAATGATTGGGATCAAGGAAGTGGGTCGAGGCGCAGAAGGCGGGCTTTTATATTTTGTTCCTTATCTTTCTGTTTTTCTTAATTTCCCTTAAGGGATTGTGTGACTTTACCAATATTTGGTTCTTTGTATTTAATTTATATAATCTTTTCTTTGTTGTATTAAGGTATGGGAGGCCGGGGAGAGGGGTAGGGGACAAAATTGACTCTATGTTATGTACTATTGTTGAAAGAGATTGTGTTGTTTGTTTGGATTTGCAGGAGTCTTTGAAAATCAAAAATAAAATATTTTTAAAAAAGTGGACTGACCATCTCGCTGTTTCTGAACTTAGTCCTGTGAGGGTTTCACTGGGTATAAAACTAAGTGATTGCTTTTAAAGCAAAGAGAGGAAAGCACTGCATAATGAAACAATACCACCTGCTGCATAGATCCAACTATAGAAGCATAGAGTACAGAAGAGGAAAGGAAAATGCAGAAATTTTTTGATGCACATTTCACTTTTAATAACATCGACTTTCTGTCACTTGAGGGCAAAAAAATGCATGAAGTCAAATCAAGACTAAATTCGTGAACAATATCAATGATAAATGAATTTTTAAAAGATCAAACCAGTACCGACCTTGAATTATGAAGAGTTATATAAACACCAATTAATCACATCACCAGTAAATGATTGTGGATTTTGACAGGCTGCTTAAAGGAATTGAACGGAGGGCTTGAAAGATACACACATTCCTCTATAAACTAAGAAAGAGGACTCATAAATATCAAATAAATTATACTCACTAGTTCAAGAAACAGAATGACAGTTTCACGTTCAGATTCCAAAACAGAATAAAGACCTTTCATCCACAATTCTAATTCGTTCCATGTATATTCAAAAATTCCAGTGTCTTTTAAAATCTGGCAAGATAAAATGTTTTTAAAGCCATGTACAGAGCATTGCAGCACAGTGCAGGCCCTTCAGCCCATGATGCTGTGCCAACCCATGGAAACCTACTCCAAAACAATCTCTTCCTTCCCTACTGCACACCCATAACCCCCAAGTTAAAAGGAGCTTCTGGAGTTGATGTTAAAATTAGAACTATAACCTTCAAATTATTAGAACAACAGTGATGGACAGGTTTTGTTGGTAATTATATTTAAGTTGTGTATAAAATGCATTTGGATTTTAATTCTCAAAACAGTCAAAGGCTGATACTTGCAATTCCAAGTCAAAGAATACATTCAATAACAAATGCAAGTGCCCTCGAAATGCTCAGATAAAATTAGAAATGCCATGTTTAACAAATTTTCCTTCTGATGACACCTGCTGTGCCAGAAATTTTGTGAACCTTCAGCAATTAATCGACCAAGGCCGTTTGTGAGGTTAGAATCTTCGATGGCTCATCAGCACCTGGGGCAATTGCTGGGAACAAGCAGTAGCCCCCTGCTCTACTTGCTTTATACCTACGACTGTGGGGCTTGGTATAACACCGCCACGTACAAATTCGCTGACGATACCACGGTAGTGGGTTGCATAAAAAGAGGCGATGAGTCAGCCTACAGGAGGGCGATTGAAAACTTGGCCAAATAGTTCACCAGCAATAACCTCACACTCAATGTCACCAAAACCAAGGAGCTGACTGGTGACTTCAGGACAGGAAATCTAGATGTGTATGATGCAGTGGTTATTGGGGAAATCAGACGTGGAGAGGGTGAGCAAATTTAAGTTCTTGGGAGTCACTACCTCGGAAGATCTTTCCTGGCCCCACACACCAATGGCATCGTGAAGAAAGCCTGCCAATGCCTCTACTTCCTCAGGAGTTTGCGGAGGTTTGGTATGACATCAAAGAACCTTGCAAATTTCTACTGAAGTGTGGAGGAACGTGTGCTGACTGGCTGCATCACGGTCTGATATGGGGACGTCAATACCCCCGAGCGTAAAGCGTAGTGGACTCAGACAGGGTATCACAGGCAAAACCCTCCTCACTATCGGGAACATTGACGGAGAATGCTGCTGGTGGAGAGCAGCAGCGATCATCAAGGATCCACCACCAAGCACACATTCTGTTCTTGCTGCTACCATTGGGAAAGAGGTCTAGGTGCTACAAGACTCGCACTACCAGGTTCAGGAACAATGCTACCCACCACCATCAGACTCAACAACAAACTCAATCATTTATCGACATGTACTTTTGCACTTTATTGTTCCCCCCACCCCACCTCCCCCCAGTATTGCACAGTTGTTTATGTTTGTCATTTGTTTACACTTGTAGATTGTGTAGTTTTTTTTGCACCACCAATAAGTGGTAATTCTGCCTTGCCTGTAGGAAACCACTTGTGAATTCAGAATACAGTAAAAGCTAGAACAACTGCAGCTGGGCAGATAGTGCCTATGGAGTAAGTTAATGTTTTATACTGTCATTTACCTGAATGCCAGCCGTTTTTGTTTCTGGCCTTTCCCATTTTTATTTCACATCTCCCCCAAAATGATGGTTTTAAAGGAATTCATAATTGGTATCTGAAAGCTGTTAGCCTGCATTAATTATTTTAAAAAAAAATTGTCCAATCTAAATAGTAATAAAAAGCATGAACTCACCTTTATAATAAGTTGTTTAGTTGACTTTTGCAGCTGAGAACTCTTACAGGTCACATACATTTTAAGCAACAAATAAAAAACTGAATTTTCTCCACTATTTTTCTCAGTGATTGTGATGTCCTATAAGGAAATAGCACATATCAGCAACTAAATCTGATAGCTCTCTTGCAGTCTATTAAATCAGACCAGAATATTCAATATGAATAGAATTTTATAGCACCAAATAGAACCTCGCAGGATGCATCTCAGGAGGGTTTAAACTAGTTTGACAGTGGGTGAGACTCATGTGTCTGATGACAAGTTTGAGGCAAATATAGAAATTAAAGCAAGAAAGTTAAATTGACAACTGAGGAGATGAGGAGAGTCAGATCGGCCAAATGTTTTTTTGAAGAGGTGACCAGGAGGATTGAGGAGGGGAGGGCAATAGACATTGTCTACTTGGACTTTGGCAAGGCTTTTGACAAGGTCCCAAATGATAAGGCTAGTCTGGAAGGTCAGATCTTATGGGATCCAGGCTGTGGTGGCCAATTGCATTCAAAATTGGCTTGGTGGAAGGGATCACAGGATGGACATAATAAGCTGGTTTTTTTTGGATTGGAAACTTGTAACCAATCAGAAGTGTTATGTCCAAGATTGTTTGTCATCTCTATTAATGATTTGGTTGAGAATGTATTGCATCGATTGGATTGGGCATAGAGTACAAAAGTTGGGACATCACAGCTGCACAAAACATTGGTGAGACTCCACCTGGAGTACAGTGTGCAGTTCTGGTCTCAAGCCATGGGAAGCATGTCAGTAAAGATGGAAGGGACATGATGATGCTGGGGCTGGATAAAAGAGGTTATGGAGTGACCTGGCTGAGGTATGTAAAATCTAGATGAGCACAGCTAAAGTGAATGGTGACAGTCTTTTTCCTAGGTTGGGAGAGTCTAAAGCTAGTGGGTACAGGTTCAAGGTAAGAGAAGGAAGATTTAAAGAGAACTAGGAGACAAGGTTTTCCATACAGAAGATAGTGGGTAAACGGAACAAGCTGCCAGAGGAAGTGGTAGAAGCAGGTACAACTGCAACATTTGAGGGACATTTTTCACATCATTTCTTCAATCTCAGAGAAAAGGCAAAGTTGCATTATGAAACTAACTTGTCTCTCCAGTGTGAGCATAGTTTATCTATTTATATAATTTGCATGACAACAGGATATCCCAAAGCATTTTCCAACAAATGAATTACTTCTACATTGGAGCTACCATTGTAAATTATTTATTGGTACAAATACTGGCTCATGATACCAGGCAAATTCCCTTGCTCTTTGTAAAAAGTGTGAAGGATATTTTTCACGTCAGCATTAGAGCTTCAGATTAATGTCATCTCGAACAATGTAACATTTATACAATATTACCCAGAAATGTTGATTTAGTCTGGCAAGAAATCTCTTGCAAATTAACGGCGAATTAACTTCTCTGAAGTGATTTAAATCTGATGCTTACCAAAATGAGCAATCATAGCTGATTATCTAAAATGCAACTCTGATTGAAAAACACATCAACTTTGTCCAGAATAAGAATGTACCTGAAACCTGAACCATGCAAACTTATTGGAGGGCAGCTCCAGAGCGAGTTGTAGAATGCAGTGCTGTAGGACTGGGGCAACTTCTTCTTTCACCCCTTTCTCACTCACAATGCCTAAAACATAGGAGTGAAACACCAAATTAGAGAGAAACCCCCATTTCTCTTTTTTACATAAACATCTACTTTTTACTGTCATGTTTATTCAGCTAATTTTAATTTCTTTACGCTACCTGCCTACACTATTTCTTAACTTGTGTACTGCTCAATCTAACTAGTTTTCAACAAGGACTGGGAAGCACGACCCCACAAAAAGATTTTTGTTAACTGTCAGAATCTCAAACTTTGCTTAACTAAAGGTTAGTAAGTTCATTGAATGTGAACTAAGAAATATACCAAAAGCAGATAAGACAAGTAACCATATAACCATTTATGGAGCAGAAACAGGCCATGTTGGCCTTTCGAGTCCGCACCAGTTCACTGATTTTGCGCGCCCTCTTCAGGCATTGGTCCCGGTAGATCTTCATTCAATAACGATGGGTGAATTCAATGCAGGTGGAATCAGTTGTAGAAATGTTTGTGATGTTGGAGGACTAACTGTCAGGGACAAGCCAGTCTTTGGATAACGTGTATTCAGTTATCCACGATAAAGCATCCCATTTGATTTGCATTCCATCACTGTAAACACTCATTCACCTCACCATCAGTGTAGTGGCTAGTGTGTATCATCTACAAAGTCCAATGAGATAATGCACCCAAGGGTACCTCCCAAACCTCACTGCCTTTATTAACAAGGGCAAAGGCTTTTGGTGCATGAGAACACCACTGCAGGACCTATTGCCGGTCCTTCACAACTGCTGCGTATGCAACCCTACAGCAGTTCAAGAAAGCAGCTGGTGGTGTTTTAGCATCAGCCAATAATTCCTGCAAATACTCAAATTAAATGCTATTACATGTGCTCCAAGGGAATGTGCAAAAAAAAAAAGCATTACTGATTTCTTTAATAACGATCCCACCAACTGAGGCTCACAACTAAAATATATATTTGCAATTACCCACAGAAGTAGAGTCATAACCTCAACATTCTTCTGGGCAACGTCCGACCGTCATCCATGGTTCCATAAGGTTATACAATAAGTTCAGAAATCCCGATCGGAGAATGGGACTTAGTTGGCATTATCGGTCGTATGTAACAACTTACATGCAGTGTTTGCTGCATACAAAGCAATTTATGAAGATAATAAAAAGCAAACAACACTGGACATATTCCTAAAGAAGCCAGCTCCTTCCCAAGAACAGCCTCAGCCAGCTCTTTCAGGCATTATAGAGACAGTTATTCGACCTGTAACTCTTCCAAGGAACATTGTGAGGAACTTGGGAATAGTGGATGTGAATGATCCTGATCCCCTTTGTAAATTGGATGTAATTATAGGCTAAGCGTTTACATCAAAGTTTAAAAAGGGGGAAAAAAAGTAGTTTGATTTAGCACCAGTTCATAAAGGTTTGCTCAGTGTATAACAGTAATATGGTGTTTGCACAATGTCCACATCACAAAACGACCAATTTCACAGAATGTATTGTGGGCGTTAAGTGGTGCATCCCTGTGAACAATTATGACACAAAGAGTGATCATTTGCTGCATTTCACTGTTTCGGGATACCTTTTCCCATATGAATGAAGCAATTATATGTGCACCGTAGCTTTACTAATTTTTTTTTTGCCTTTGGGACATACAATCTGGACTGGATTTAAAAAAAAACACCCACATTAACCACTTTCTTCATCACACAGTTGTAACAAGGCCATGGTGTGCATCATGTACAAGATCTACTGCACAAACTCTGTAATCTCTACCATCTTCAAGGACAAAGAGAGCAAGTGTGTATGGGGACAACCTGTCCTTGAGTGCTGTTGCAAACACCAGAACCATAATTAACAATAAACCTTCGCAAGATGACCGTGAGAAGAGACACCCCAACAGTTCCAAGAGCAATTAGAGATGAACATAAATACTGTCTTTTCTTGTGACATCCATGTTCCACGAATTCATTAACATCGTGCTTTCCTACATCTTCATGTTGAATAACCTTCTGCAGTCATTTTAATGCAATGACAAGTGTCCATGAATGATGAAATTATCATATTTTAGTGAGACAGTGTACCCAATTTACCTCCATTTAATTCATTTTTTAAAAAAAAAGACACCTGTTTGTAAGCCACATAATTCCAGAAAACAGATACCTTTGAAATAACAGAACGCTTACCTTTAAGTAATTTACTGAAATCAAATGCACATTGCGAAACCATATGAGAGAGCACTTTCTGGTAAAGACACATAACCTGGAGCACCATTGCCTTTATAACAATAGTCCCAACATCGTCATCCCCTGAATAAAGAAAACAGGAGACGAGTCCAACTTCACCCAGTTGAAACAAACTAAATTAAATGCAGAACAGGAACGTTTATAAATGCTAACCCCTTTTAAAAATATCCAGAATTTAAAATGATCATTGAAATTTATCATTTCATTGCTGCCTTCATCTACACTTTTAAAACAATCCTAACAGACAAACTTGTATTCACGTCAGTGGAACAATCGAAATGTTGGAATTTTGTTCATGAATAAATAACACGGTGAATGCTAAACATCCAGAACATCTGGTATATATCTCTACCTGGTGAAAGGATGCAATTCTCAACTGGGTTTAGGTTTATTATTCACAAAAAACCACCAAGAAGCATTGAAAATCATTACAAGGAGGAAAACACTTCAAATGTATTTTGCTTCCTTTTTCATACATGGTCCCTCATCACCCTCCCACCCTCCAACCCCCAAACAATTTATCTACTATTACATGTGACACGGATGCATGCATCTCATGCCTTGTTGGAAGGAAACAATGATCATTCACTGTTAACTGCTCAATTTTTTTTAACAATTCACGACACTGCTGTTAAGGCCTAAGCTCGTTTGAGACAATGAATGACAGCTTTGACTTTAGTCATCCTGAACCAGTCTTTAATCTCTGTGATTCAAGCAGCACGAGCTGAGAGAAAGCCACCAGAAATTACACTAGCTCAGGTAGGAATAGACTTGAGCAAGGCTTAGGAGAGCAATGAAAATACAAATGGGGAGTGGCAGCCATGTATGACAATCTTCAGATTTTCAGGGGGGGACATGTTCTTACCAGACTATACCTTTCTAACGTTATTTATTATAGATAATGGGAAAGGTATCACAGCTTATGATCTCCAAGTAGATGTACTTTCTCCTATTTTCAATTGAAAATATCTTTTCTCACAAAGTTATTAGTAGTAGAGGAGCATTCTGTTGCAATAAAGACCATTGGGGACTTGTTGAACGGTGAGTTGAGGTGCAATCAATGGGTTTTAAAGATTGGCAGGGCAAATTAAAACAAAAACAATGATATTGTTAAAGCACCTTTAATCCTCAGTTCAAGTTGCCTTGAGACAATAAAGGAGAGCCTTAAGTTTAAGCGAAAGCCAAAGCTGAGGTAGGTCTATGCAAAACAAAGGGAATATTCTCAGTGTTGCCTACAAATTAGGCGCAGAAAGGAATAACGGGAGACAAAGGAAAATTAAATCTTTTTAATAGAAATGAAGGAGTAAAGGTATGGAAAATATTATTGATTTTAAACTTAAGTAAATGAGTAGTTCAATGTCTGAAGGAATAACAGTGGAAAATTTTAATTATTTGCATTCAGGGAATGGAAATTAAGTGGCTATCACTGACATTTCTCAAATTGTTTCAATGGAACTAACCCTTCTGTGGATTTAATGGACGATAAGTATGCAATGGGAAACTGGGGGAAGATGCTACCTTTTTTCAAGTGAGTGGGGAGCAATACAACAAGTCCTGTGTTTGGGTGAATCCTCCTGGTGACAATTTTGATTTGTAATGACGGTCTGCAACATTCACATGCGATTTTTGTTTGCTACAAGTTCTATTGATTTTTAAAAAAAAAAAATTAATCCACACCAGGCCATTATTCTCCTTTCCCACCCCGAGAAGAAAACAGTACCATCATCTTCTGCAACATTTGAATTCTCCGTGACAGCAACGCCAGTTTCTCCTTGCCTTCCATCTTTATCTTCATTTTGTAAAAGCGACTGCCATGTAGCTACAATGCTATTCATGTCTGGCAAATACTGCGTTAAAAGGAGAAACTACATTTAAGTAAAATGTCAACGTTCTTTACATCCCCGGCTGTTTCTTCAGAAATGTCCCAGCTATTTAACAGGCCCTTCTGTACCACGAGCCCACACCGCCCCAATAAACCTACAACCCCCGTACGTTTTGAAGGGTGGGAGGAAACCAGGGGAAAACCCAGACATGGGTAGAACAACAAACTCTTTACAGACAGCGCTGGATTTGAATCCGGATCGCTGGTGCTGCAATAGCACTGCTAACCATGCAGCCCCAAAGCTGAAGTGAATGTAAAGCAGTGGTTTTCAAACTGCCCCCCTAAACTCACATTCCACCTTAAGAAATCCTTATGTTTTTAAGTGCCCTGTGATTAGTAAGGGATTGATTAAGGTGGGATGTGAGTGGAAGGGACGGTTGAGATTCACTGCTCGAGACCCAATTGTTACTGAAATATTTTGATTGAAAAAATTGTCATTGGCCAATTTCTTTTGGAGTTATGAAACCATGCACATAACGAGTCAATGAGGTACAATTAAAACAGTGGTTTTCAAACTTCTTCTTTCCACCTTAAGCAATCCCCTACTAATCACAGAGCACTTGTGGCATTACTTAAAGTGGAATGTAAGTTTTGGGGGGAGGGGGCAGTTTGAAAATCACTGCTTTACATTCACTTCAGTTTGGAGCTACACGGTTACCAGTGTTGTTGTAGCATCAGCGACTCGGATGTAAAGCATTGCTCACAACTACAGATGTAAATGTCAAGTATGTGACACTCATTTGCACTTCTAAAATAGTGTGTGCTTCACATTTCATGTCACTTAATTTACTTCTCTTATTAAATGTATTTACATCCCTCCTCACATTAGTTCATTTTCTATTGGCCAAGACAATTATTCAAAGCTGCAGATGTTAATCAATGTCAGTCCTCAACTAACAACCAGCAACCCATCACATCTTAGAGAAAAGGTCTCTGACCACTCCACGTTTCTAGCTCATGAAATCCAAACAGAAATTTCATTTGATTGAGATTCAAACTGAGATGCATTATTGCAACTAATGTGAGTAAATTTTCCTTTAATATGGTTTTGTTTACAATACTTTCTTTCTATTTTATTTCTCTGACCTCTTTTTTTTTAGTGGTCCACAGAACTCTACTCACTTGAAACTTACAGCTTGGCCAAATCCTCGGACTTTACGACAAACCTTCTGCTTGGAGCCTGTTCGCTTCTCACCTACATCTCCATTAATTCTAACCCAACTCATTTAGATTAGATTCTTGAGTCTTATTGCAATTAACGTGCACCCTCTAATTCATCTGTAGACATCTTAAACCATATAACCATTCACGGAGCAGAAACAGGCCATGCTGGCCTTTCGAGTCCGCACCGGTTCACTGATTTTGTGCGCCCTCTAATGGTCCCGTTCTTCTTCTTCTCAACCAGGGTGATTACAATTTCCTTCAATCTTGCCCAATCCAATTTTGTCAGTCACTGACTACGGCTTTCAGCTCAGTTGTTCTTTTCCCATCCCACTACTGCTGATGGGGCTTTCAAATACCTCTTTTCTATTCTCTGGAGATACCTCTGTCCATTTCCACCATTGTGTGTCTTCCAAAAACTCATCTTTTTGAGAAATTTTGATTACTCCTTGAAACTTTCACAGAGCAATTTGGTGCCTGCTCTTTTACTTTTCCTGATTTTTTTAGCACCTTTTCACTAGTGTGAAATAAAGTACAATCTTTTCTATCTTATTTAACTATATGTTCTAACCAAAATCACATCAAGGCAAAAGGTAATTTGGCCTGGTATGCCTGTTGTTCCTGGTACCTTGCTGAGAGTCTCCCTGAACTGCTGAGTAAAATCTTCCATTGTACTGTGAGTGTAAATTTCAGAATGTTGCCACACGTCCTCATTCAGACAATACTCAATATTCTTCAATGCCCTCTCCAGAACAAACATTAGCAGAGAGAAGGTAGTCTGCCGAACTACCTTATTTGCAATCTGAAGGTAAAGAAAGACAATTTGTTTAATCTTAGATTGATTAAAAGAAACAAGTGGCTTCCATTTCAATAGTAATGTGCATAAACAAATTTGCAAATAAAATTTTAGCCATTTCAGCCCACGATCCCGTGCCATCCAATTTAAACCCATTAACCTACACCCCCGGAACGTTTCGAACAGTTCCCCTGGGAAAAACCCGTGCAGACACAGGGAGGATGTACCAACTCCTTACAGACAGCGTGGGATTTGAACCCTGGTTCCAATCTCTGGCACTGTAAAGGTGTTGTGCTAACCGCTTCGCCAACCGTGCTGCCAAAAAATGGAAAATAGCAGCAAAACACAGAATTAAAATTATTATTTTTCTGGGAGTCACTAAAAATATCCTGCAAGGAAAAGCTATTGTGCAATTCAGTGACAAACTGGAGGATTATGTCAAAATATTTTCAGAATGATGTAAATCTATCTTTATTTTATATGTGAAGATGGAAATTTCATTGGAAGGAAAGGTAGTATCAATTGTTAATAGGTGGATAATTTATCAGAATTTAGTGTCATGAACAAGTCATGAAATTCGGTGTTTTGCTGCAGCGTCACAGTGCAAACATAAATATTATAACTATCTTACAACAATTACTTTAAATTAAAAAATATAAAAATAGTTGTGCATGAAAAGTAAGGGAGTATCTTTGGTTCATTTGATTATTCAGGATTCTGATGGCAGTGGGGAAGAAGCTGTCCTTAAGCTGTTGAGTGCTCGTCTTTAGGATCCTGTACCTTTTTCCCTCCAATGGTAGAAAAGTGAAGAGGACATGGCTTGGGGTCTTTGAGGAGAGAGCCTGCTTTTCTAAGAATTTAGTCGTAAGTCTGATTGTACCAGAGGTGTGCATCTACAGCTTGGGTTGCAGATGGTTTGGACCAAAGGCTGCGGGACCCACTGGAGGTGAATCCTGGGCATTCAGTGACTCTGGGTGGGAGGGAACGGGACTCTCTTTTGCATCTCTTTCTGACTATAAGAGGTGCTGGGTTATTTCTGCTGAAAGTCAATCTTTGCCTGCTTTACGGTAGACTGAAGTAAATTGTGTAATAACATTTTTTGTTTTATTACATTACAATTAAAAAAATTCTAAGAAATAGTGGATGATGGAAATCAATAGAAATCTAAAACAAACACAGAAAGTGCTTGAAATACTGTGCATGTCAGGTAGAAATTGTTAACTTTCAGGCCAAAGGACCCTCATCACATAGAATGTTTTATGAGAGCAATTTCATTAACCACCCAAGAAATTTCTTCAAATTGCCAACAGAGTAAAAAAGGTCAATCCCATATATTTAGGGAACTAAAAACAACCATCAATAAGTTGCAGACAGTGGATGCTTGGGCAGTCCGCCTGGAAAGCAGTCTGTCTTTTCATTCGCCCCACGCTAGTACTACGTAATTATAGCTGTAAGACCAATCAGAGGGTCACAAAGCTAATGACGATCAATTAATGAAAAGAAAATCATTAAACACCCAATAAGGTGCACTTCCAATTCGCCATGATAGGAAGTAAAATGGCTGCAGTGCAGACAGTAAATTGGTCTGTTGTCAAAACTAAATATTCTTCAGAACATAAAAACATTGTTAAATATAGTTTTCCATACATTGATTCCCTGAATAAACATGGCTTTAGTTGCTACTGGAGGCACTGTTGTGACCATCACCATAGATACGAGGCGGGAAAGTGGGATGTATTCCTTTGTCCGGAAAGCCTTGGAAATCTCTGGCTGGGCATCATAAATCTGCAAGGCAAGTTGAACATACAAATAAAATGGTTGCTTGTATCTTTTGATCCTACCTTGGAAAAACAATTAGAATGCAGAGGCTGTTTATTTATTCTGTCTGAGTAATTTTGATTTTAATGGGCCATTATAAGAATCATATAAACATACTTCCAATATGCCTGAGCAACATCTTACTAGTGAGAGAGTAATTGAGAAACATTATCTTTTTTTTTACTGGGGGGTGGGGGGAAAACTAGTGAGGTTTTATTTCAGTAAGAAAGGGAAAGCTTCGGAGTTCACCATTACTGCATTATGAAACGGAAGGAAATTTGGTTTTAAATTTAGACATATAGCAGGGTAACAGGCCCTTTCAGCCCAGAGCCCGTGTTGTCCAATTACATCCAATTGACCTACACCCCCAGTAGACTTTTGAAGTGTGGGAGGAAACTGAAGCACCCAGAGAAAACCCACAGACACAGGGAGAATGTACACACTCCTTATAGACAGCACTGTTACAGCTTTGTGCTAACTGCTATGCTAGGCATGCTGTATATTTGAAGTTTTTTTTTAAATGTGGAAACCCTGAAGCTGCCACAGTACTTCCATCCTTCTATAACTCTTTCCAAACTTTTAGTGAATCAAATTGACATGAATAGCCTATTTATGAATTAGTTGGTGCAGTAACCAATCTGCTAACTATTCCTAGCATTTTTTAAATCTCACTGTGAAATTCTCTTTTGGTACACAGGACTTGAATGACTCTTTAAATGGCATATCAAATCATGATTACTGCTTTGCTAAAAATATAATCCACATACAGAAAAAAAACCACATTAATAATACAACACAAATTTTAAAATTAAATCTGCTGCCATAATCATATGCTCTCTGGTCTCCCAATAATCCAGCATTTTCCAGTTTTGATTTAAAGTTGCATTTAAATCAAAATTGAAAAAAAAAAATCACAAAAATGTTTCCATTTAAAATATAAAAATTTTAATTCAAATTTAGACAGGCCCTTTCAGCCCACGAGTCCATGCTGCCCAAATTAACCTATAATCCCTGATACGTTTTGAAGGGTGGGATGAATCAGGGCACCCGGAGGGAACCCATGCAGACACGGGGAGAGCATACAAACTCCTTACAGACAGCATGGAATTCGAACCCCGTCCCAGTCACTCGAGCAGCGTTGCGATAACTGCAACGCTAACCGTGCCGACGTACACTAACCACCCATTAATTAAACGAGTCTCTATAGTGGATCTTAACCGCAACTTTCCCTTAATTTTTCCACTTGGGTCTTCCAACAAATTTAGACATTTATCCCAGAAATCAGCCACTCAGAACTTTGAAGGCTTTGTGCAAATTATTTGTTTCCTACCTTTCGAAGTAGTTTCATATTGTCCAGCCAGACTGTTTTAACTCTGGGGACAAAAGAATACTGTGTTTCTTTGAAGAATCTGTTCAATAGATCAGGACATACTTTGAAGATGTTCACCATGAGGTCAGCCACAAGCTCATCTTCTGTGGCTGTTTTTAGGCTCAGAAGAAACCTCAGGAGCACCACATTTCCTCCCCTGCAGGTACAATCACAATTATATTCTTAAAAAAAACCTAATATTTTTAGATGATACATTAATGAACAACAGAAAGTTCAAAGGGCATGCGCAAAATACAATTTAAAAGCAAGTTGAGATAATGACCAATCCTTGTTCTGTAATTATAGATTTCTCCAATAATTCTGAGAAGTCATGTATGGGCAAGTTTTTTCTCTCCCAAAATTATACTTCACTCAAATTTACTAAAAACAGGCAATTCAAATCAACATTTTAATCATGTTGTTCCAATTACTTAATTCCAATCGCAATGACCTTTTGTGTAGACCACTGCCTGAAAGTTTTGTGATCAAATCTTCCTTCTTGATAAACTGTTCTGTGCGGGAAAACTGATAATGGTATGGTTGAAATAGAAATAACATTCTGTGACACCGTTAGCATAGCAGTTAGTGCAATACTGTTAGTGCCAGCGGCTGGGGTTGGAATCAGGTGCTGATGCATTCTACATAGGTCTGTGTGGGTTTCCTCCCACCCTACAAAATACATGAGAGTTGTTGTGCTGCATGTCTAAATTAAAAAAAAATTGACCAGACTGAGGACAGGCTTGTGTTTGCATACCCATGATCTATGCACAGTTTGATGTATCACACAAAGAAAAACTGATGGGTAAATTTTCCTCCCTTTCTCAGGAAATTGATACATTGAGGTTCTATTTTTGATCTGCAAATTTGTATGGCGTTCTTAGCCGTATGTGCGCTAAGAACCTCAACACCCAGCCATGTCATGCCCCATGAACAAGTTCCTTTCTGTGAACAAAAAGGAATGCTATTAACAGAGCACCATCTTTTTCTTTAACTTGTACACTCCACCCAGTTCCCCGGAAACATATTCCTATCTTCTTCAGATTATTGAACTGGACAGAGAAGGAAACAAAGGATCAGTTGGACCATATGTCAAAGAACATGGCTTGGCTTTTGGTGTGATTAATTCTGACCCCATAGGTTTAACTTGTTGTAAATGCCCATCAATTTTCTAGCAAATGTGATGTCATTTATGATCAGAGAGGCTTTGTATCTGCTGTCTGGGAGAATTATTCCTTTAGACCTGCATCCTTCTTGATGGACATGGTAAAAAGTTACATGGAACTCAAACAAGAAAGAGGAGAGAATGGTCTTCCTAAATGCAGATTTCAGCTGGAAGCTTTCCGTTTCCCACACACACTACTGATGTCTGCATGGAGCACAGAATAAGAGCCGCCCACTTGGCTTCTCAAGTTGCCCCATCATTTAATGTTATCATGGCTGATCTGACCCAGGTCTTTTCTTTCAATGTAAATTCTCCATTGCCCAAAATTCCCGGTCTTTCAAAAGGTAACATATTTCCTCTTTAAATACCACAGGAGATCTTGACTCCTCAACCCTTTTGGCAAGAGATTCACCAGCATTTACACACCTCAGTAGAAAACAACTGCCCTTCAATCTTATAAATACATTCCTCATTTGAAATTCTCTCACAAGTGTAAATATCTCAATATTTACCCTTTCATGCCCCCCCCCCCCACCCCTCAGGATGGTATCTGTTTCCATGAGATCACCTCTCATCCAATTGTGAATTCCTGCCCCAAACCCCATTTTGAAAACTAGTACTGGGACTAATGATTGAGGTCCACAGAAGGAAGAAAAATCACTCTTTAGTATTGTAGAAAAAAAAACTAGTTAGTTGTGAATTTCCTACTCACTGCTGCATGTACAGCGTGGAACTCCGGTCGATAGTTCCATCTCCCCACTGCTGAGTTGAAGTGAATACCCCAGTGTCACAAAATCATGAAAAAAAAATACAAGCCCCCTGGATCACTTGATCTTTATGGCCCAATCAGGTTCCTGCTGATCTGAGCTTTTCAAATCTAATTGCCTGATTTTCCGGACTCCAATTGCTAGGTGCAGGCTTCAGATAAAATCCCTGCTGAAGTCTGCTACAGTATCATAGAGCAAACATATTGATCAACTACTGTCATAAGCTTGTGAACCACAGTATGATTTAGCTTGGTGATGGCTGTGAGCACGTTTTCTGGACATTCTTTCCAACTGAAAAATGTGAAGTGGAGTGAATTTGACGTTAAGCCACCAGTGAGAGTCTTACCTTTTAGCTGTACCTAGGCTAGAATCATAGAAATTGATGCCATGTTTCAGTGAGCAGCAGAGATCAATCAAGAAACTGTGCACAAGTTCCCGAACTAAGTTTTTCCCAGCTACCAATGGATCTTGGCCTTCCTGTCAAGCATTAAATAAATACAATGGTCATTTTTACATACCCTTACATCGCATTACATGGTATTTATTTTGTCCAAGTGACAGAATCAATGCTGACAAGCTCCTTTCAATTATTTTATCTCCTGTCACCAAAGTTTTCTATTCCTCTCTCCCACATGAACTTCAACATCTCCCTTTAATATATGAGGACATCCACGTCCATGACTGATACTAGATTCCATGGTTTGGTTACACATTTGAATGAAGATACTTTTACCAAATACCTCAATCAATTTTACAATACATGAACTCAGTATTACAATTGGAAATCAATACTATTCCAGATGTTGAAATTTCAAAATAAAGACAAAATGTTGGAAATGGCAGGTCAGGCAGCTCCTGCAGAGAGAAAAGCAGCATTTATGACTTTTCATCAGAAATTATAAAACATCACTGAACTTAGTGTTATATCTTCTTCCCCTTCAGTAGGCCTTACCTTATCCTCACAGTGTTTTCAGCATTTTTTTTTCTTTTTGCTTGGTCTTAAATATTAATCTGATGTACAATGCCATCCTAAAAGTAGCTCCTCAAACTAAGTAACAAACTCCTCTAACTGGCAAGTAAAGAATATACACAATTCATTCACAACCACCAGACTCAGAAGCAGGATGGCAAAATGGACATATTTTTTATTTGATTTTTGTAGCTCTTTAAAATCTTCAAAATGTACCAAATATCAGCATTCAAACCCATGAGCACAAAGGTAGAAAATTCTTATTCCAATATTTTAAAATACATTTTAAAATAAAGGCTTTGCTATTAACTATTAATAGACAATAAAAGTAATACCAACTAAAATTATTTAATTAGATACATCACATTAGGTAATCTTGTTATAATTTTCAGAGATAGCAAAAAGTTATTCCATGAATATATAAAAAATTCACAAAGCCAGGAAATTCACTGCATGGTCCAGCTATACTATCAATACTCGGGCAGCCAATTCCTTTCAAGAAACCACGTTGACTTCTGCACAGTAGTGGCCAACGAAGTTAATCTTAAACAGGGAGGAGCTTGTTGCAGAGACCAGGAAAAAAAGGCAAGTACAGATTCAGCATTGCAAAAAGGGAGAAACATGAATCTGGGAGATTGTGATCAGTAAACAGGATTTAACATTTCAAAACACATTTTAGAAGCAGTGAGGAGAATCACCAGCTTGTGAAATGCAAATCTATCATTCATTTGAAGTACTAGCTGAATTACTTCAGCTATTCAACTGAAGTTGGGAGGTCAAATATAAGAAAAAGACCCCTTTTCAGCCACATTTTAGGGGTTTTATGATATATCCTGCGTATAAGTTGACCCCAATATTCTGGCTGCCTGAGGTGCCCCGTTGACTAGCAAATAAGTCGACCCACAAAGCTTGAAATGAGCCATTGAGTATACGTCAACCCCCCCCCCCCCCCAAAGATTGCGCGGATTGATCTGCTGGGTGTTGGCTGGAGGTGATTGCTATCACGGAGGGTCCATCGACACAACGCAAATATGAAGCGAGCTTTAGGTTGAAAGTGATAGAAAAGGCCAAGAAAACCAATGACTGCGCTTCTGCGAGATAATTTGATGTGCATTAGAAGTTGGTAAGAGATTGGAGGAATAAAGAAGGGACTAAGAAAAATACCAAAAAGGCAATGTTCTTTGAGAAAAGAAATCACTCGTTGGCCGGAGTTGGAAAATCACGTTGCAGAATGGGTATGTGAACAGAGGCAAGATTGCTACATAGTCACCTGAAGTAAAATAAGGATATTTCACTGCATGTCACACCCAGACCTCAGTGATGATCTTGAGGCTACAGTCAGCTGGTGCATCGTTTCATGAACAGGAAAAATCTGATATTACACCAAAAATTGCATAGAAAGTACCAAAAGATTTTGATTATAGGTTTTCACCAGTTTATTGTATGGAACCAGCAGAAACACCAGTTTGCATTGACAAATATCGGAAACATGGACGAAACCCCCATGAATTTCAACAAGATAGGTAATAGAACAGTGGAATGGAAAGGTGTTAAAATGGTGCAAACCAGAGGTACAGGCCATGAAAGGACCAGGTTTACCGTGGTGTTGTCGTGCATGGCCGACGGGACAAGGTTAAGACCCATGGTAATCTTCAAACGTAAAATTAAACCGAAAATGAAATTCGCTGCAGGTATTTTTGTATATTTTCATGAGAAAGGATGGATGAAAATGGTATAAAACTATGAAAGGACAATGTGTGGAACAGGCGGGCAGGCGATTTACACAACAGAGTTTGCTGGTCTGGGATATATTTTGTAGCCACTTAACTGAGAAAACTAAAAGTAGATTAGCACCGTATAATACTTACATGGAGGTTATCCCGGGTGGTTTGACATCTATATTGTAACCTCTCGATGTCTGCTTGAACAAGCCATTCAAAGACCACGTGCACGAGGAATAAAAGGATTCAGAAAAGTAGTTTACAAAAGGTGGGGCAATTGTGCTCCATCACTTATTGTGCTGCTCAACTTCATGCTCAAGGCATGGGACAAAGTTAAAGCAGAGACTGTAATAAAATCATTTAAAAAGTGCGGCATCTCTTGTGCAATTGATGGCACCGAAGATGATTTATTGTTGGACACTGACGATGAAGCTGGAACCACCTCATCAGATACAGACTGAGACCCATAGGATGACTGTTTAAACAGTGAGAGTGTGGATGTCACCATCTTTGGTTCAGGCAATGACAGCAAGAGTGATTTTGAAGGGTTCTAAATGTGTTGTTGTTTTCAATAAAAATCTGTCACCGTTGGTTTTTCCAAGGGTCAACTCATGGCAGATCAGCGTGGATTGGATTTTGAGCTGAATTTAAGGACTCAAAAGTACGTCCAGCATGTAAATCGACCCCCATTTTTTGAGGTTTTTTGGGTTTCATGACTCAAACGCCAAAATATACAGTATTTAGTATAATTTGGCCATCATGATCGATGCAGACAAATAGGCGAAAGAGCCAGAGGTGTTGCACTGTCTATGTTATGCGGATTAGTCCAAAAACACAGAAATTTAACCCAAAGTTATGAGCAATACTTTTTTTTTCCCTTCCAAAGACCTACCTTCTCAGTATTCACATGAACATCAACAATTCCACTCCAGCGGTATAGTGTAGCAATGTGATTCAAAACTCTTGGCGAGAATAAACGAACCTTCTGTGTTTTACTTATACCTTTGTTTTGGACAACCTAAGTGTTGCAAGAAAAAAAACAAAGTAGATTTTATTAACTAAATTGTTTAAGATATCAATTTCTAGATGTTAAAAGCGACAGGATTGTTATGATAAGGTTGTTCAAGGTTACATGAGGATACAGAAAGGATGCAGAGTTGGGCAGAAAAGTGGCAGATGGATTTCAATTCAGATAAGTGTGAGTTGATGCATTTTGGAAGGATGAACCAGAAGGCTGAGCACAGGGTTAATGGTTGGTTCCTTAAGAGTGTGGTTGAACAGAGGGACCTTGCAGTTCAAAACCATACATCCCTCGAGGTGGCTGCACAGGTTGATAGGATAGTTAAGAAGGCCAATGGGATGCTGGGCTTCACTAATAGGGGGATTGAATTCAGGAGTAGAGAGGTCATGTTACAACTCTACAACCCTTTGGTGAGACCACACTTGGAGTATTGTGTTCAGTTCTGGTCACCTCATTACAGGAAGGATGTGAAAGCCGTGGAGAGGGGGCAGAGATTTACTAGGATGCTGCCTGGATTGGAAAACGTCTTAACAGGCAGAGCTGGGATTTTTCACTTTGGAGCGTAGAAGGATGAGAGGAGACTGGATAGAGGTCGACAAGCTTATGAGAGACATAGATAGGGTGGATGGCCAGCATCAATTTTTAAGGGCAGGATCAGCAAACAACAGAGGACATATGTACCAAGGGAGGGAGGTTTAGGGGAGACATCAGGGTTTAAAAAAATATATAGAGTTGTGGGTGCCTGGAATGCCTTGCTGGGGGATGGTGATGAAAGCTGAAACATTGGGGGCATTTAAGAGTCTCTGAGACAGAGCCATGAAAGAAAGGAAAATAGAGGGCTATGAGGTAGGGAGGGTTTAGTGCTTTTTATTTTAAGTAGTAATATATGGTTCAGCACAAAGGGCCTGTACTGTGCTGCATTGCTCTACGTTCTATAAGACACAACCCTGGATCTAAATGCTGTAAATCCAGGGAATACATCATCCCTGTATCTACCCTGTGAAGTCCTGGAAGAGTTTAGTATGCTTCCATGAGATAAACTCTCATTCTAACTGAGACATAGATCCATTTTCCTTAAACTTTCTAAACCCACAATCCTTGTAATCAATCTGACTAATCTTTATCACATTTCCTCTATGGCAAATACACTTTCCCGAAGTTAGAAATATCAAACATAGACTATTTTCCTTTGATTGCAGTAAAAAATCTTCATAATCTTGCACTGATCCCCTTGCAATACAAGCCAATCCACTGGTTGCTTTGCTAACTGGATGCTGCACTTGCATGTGAACTATTTGTGGTTCTTCGACAAGAACCTGCAGATTCCCCTGAAGACCAATATCTTTCAGTCTCTCACAATTTAAAAAATACTGTTTATCTATTTTCACATCATCACTTAGGCTGTCCATATCGCCCAAAACCTCCTTGCATATATAAACCTGGAAATACCATATTTGGGTCCCTCTTTCTAATCTTTGAAACTGATTGAGAATCCAAGAGATCCAACACTGATCACTGCAGGACGCCAATAGTCATCAATGTGGCAATATCCTCTTTCTTCTACCTCAGATATTCAGTTTCTAAAATTAATATTAGAAATTAAAAGCATACAACTACATGTGATTTCCCCTCTGCTGATCTACTCATGAACACTTTGGGTGAGCTGCCACACCAGAACTACGATGAGACTCAAAAATAAGTATAAATTCAAAAGATAATGTAAATACATCATACCATATAACCATTTACAGAGCTTAAACAGGCCATGTTGGCCTTTCGAGTCCGCACCGGTTCACCGATTTTGTGCGCCCTCTTCAGGCAGTGGTCTACCTTTTATGCATTTAGAGTTTCACTAAGTACTCGAGATGGCAGAGGTCGACAGCATCGAGTCCACGCTGCTGAAGATCCAGCTGCGCTGGGTGGGTCACGTCTCCAGAATGGAGGACCATCGCCTTCCCAAGATCGTGTTATATGGCGAGCTCTCCACTGGCCACCGTGACAGAGGTGCACCAAAGAAAAGGTACAAGGACTGCCTAAAGAAATCTCTTGGTGCCTGCCACATTGACCACCGCCAGTGGGCTGATAACGCCTCAAACCGTGCATCTTGGCGCCTCACAGTTTGGCGGGCAGCAACCTCCTTTGAAGAAGACCGCAGAGCCCACCTCACTGACAAAAGGCAAAGGAGGAAAAACCCAACACCCAACCCCAACCAACCATTTTTCCCCTGCAGCCGCTGCAACCGTGTCTGCCTGTCCCGCATCGGACTTGTCAGCCACAAACGAGCCTGCAGCTGACGTGGACTTTTACCCCCTCCATAAATCTTCGTCCGCGAAGCCAAGCCAAAGAAGTATTTATGTTAGTGTTTGCCTTTTGAGCAGCAAAACACATCGTAATCCAAGCTACCCGAATGATACCAAAACAAATTAGGTGCTAACAAGTGATATTAATAACTTTCATCTTGAAATACAATATGTGTGAAAGCTTTCCAACAGTGGGGAATGTGATTTCTAGATAACCATTGGGTGCTTGAGCTGAAAACTAAGTAAATATTTGGTACCTTTGTTTTTAAAGTTGATATAAGTAAATTTATGACCGAAACATGATCTTCTTTTAGTTCAGAAGTACATACATCTGCAATGAAATCTTCAACAAATAAAAACACAAGTTAGGTTAATGTGAATTTTAATGAAAGATCAATTCATTCCAAAAACTTTTTTCATTATCATCAATATTTGCAACTTTCTTGTTATTCCTCAAAAGCTTCAGACTCCACACTCTATCACTTGCTCTTTAATCACACTGACTATTACTTGCTATCTCCTTTATCTTCCTTCTTAAAAGCTCAAAGATTCATCACAGCTTAGCCTTTTTTTCTTAAAAACCTCGCCTGGTTTTCACACCACCTTTTTTCAACCCTTGGCTGTCTCTTCATCTTCCCTAATCAATGGAGTTCGTCAGTTTTCACCACGGTTTCTCATCAAGAAAAACATGCAAAGTACAAAGAAATAAACTTGGCACTGTTATTAATATAGGCAATTATTTAAAACAACAAAAAAAAGACCAGGAATCAAATTCTGTTTGAATTACAAGACTGAAATTACCTTTTAACTCCAGGACATGGCTAATAGTGGTATTGTCCCCGGTGATTAGAAACGAAACGACAAACTTGATGTATGCCATGCGAACATCAGGCCTCCCCTACAGCAAGCAAGTAGATTTTAGATTACTGAAATTATCCTGAGGAGTAACACTTCAATAGAATTTCAAAATCTTTGAGAATCTTCATAATAATGAAAATTGTTAGTGATTTAACGGTTTCTGATTGAAAGCTCAAGACATATCTACATACCGCATGAATGACAAAGAAAGCTATTTAGTAATGAAAGCATGCGTACCCAGAGCTTCCACTTCACAAGCCGGTTACAAATGTTATCAATATTATGCTCTGGAACATACCCTGAATTAGAATTTTCAGTATTAGAAGCACCAAACTCTTGAAAATTACCATACATTTCAGTGGATATGGCAACTTTCAGATAGACGAATCCCCAATTTCAGTCTGAATTTCATGGTTTTAGCTCATACCAGTATCACACACGTGTTGACTGAGCTGGTGGGTGTGGCCAGAGTTTGTTGGTCTGGGATATGTTTTACAGTCATTTAACTGATAACACTAAAACGCAAAACAATACTGAGATTGCTGTTATACCAGGTTGTTTGACTTCTCTATTGTAACCACTTGAACAAGCCATTTAAAGATCATGCGCGTGAAGAATCCTTCACAAATGGTGGGGCAATGCGTGCTGCATCATTTGATGTGCTGTGTGATTTTGTGATCAAAGCATGGGATAAAGTGAAAGTAGAGACTGTAATAAACTCTTTCTAAAAGTGCAGTATCTTCAGCGCAATGGATGGTATGGAGGAGGATTCATTGTGGAACACGGACGACGAAGCCGACTCACCAGATTCAGACCGGGACCCATACAATGAGAGTGTAAACAGTGAGACTCTGGATGTACTTGCCAAGTTCTTTGCCTCAGACGACGACGCGAATTATTTTAAAATGCTTATTACAGTCTCTACTATCACTTTATCCCATGCTTTGATCACAAAATCAGACAACAAAAAAAAATCACTGATATAAACATTATACATAATTAACAAATATCCTTTTTTAATAATGTACTCAGAAGTACAGCTGGGAACAGACTGACATTACTCAATTTTCCTTGGTATATACTGGCCTGTTTGAACATGAGTAAAATACTATGGTCACACTACATATACCCAAATAATTTGTAAATGTCATATATTGAAAGTATAAAAATGTGAGATATTAAACAGAAAAGATATAGAATTACAAGGCATTATTTACACTTAGGAATATAGAGAATGACAACAGTATATTCAAATATAGGTGAAATGGCCTGTTACCATGATGTATGTCTAAATTAAAAGGTTGGCCACCCCTGCCCTAAAATATTAGCATACTCCACTCTGATCTTGATATTCTCTGTGCTTGGCTGTAACGGACTCCTGTGTGCCTGTGTAGGAGTTGCGCCCAACTTCAATGTTTACTTGTGCCTCAGGCCAACTGCAGTACTTCTACTGCCTGCAGACTAACCAATGACAAAGATCTATAACATTCAGCAAAAATCTATTCATCCACTGACAAAGCACAAGGTAATTACATTGAAATCGTGAATGTTATTTAATTTACTACATCGATTGCACGCATCAACCCAATCCCTTACTATAGGAGCAGAATTTGTGTGGATCAAACGAAATATTTATATATCAAAGATATCCAAATTAAGGTACGTCTTGGGATGGGGACCATGTTTAAAATATTATATCAGTGTGAAACCACCAAATACCATGCCAAAAACTGAAGACCTAATGTGTAGAGCATTTATTGTTCTCTGGGATGACCTTGCAATAACAAGCCAAAAGACTGGGATAAATTGATCAATGTTACTCCAAAAAGATACATGGAATCATTAGTACAAAAATCAGAGTTTGCAAGGATAAGTTAAACCTTTGCAATTCCAAACACTTACTGTTCTATCTCTCTTTTTCAATAGGCCCGGGAGAAGATTGTTGTTGAAATCAAAATGGCTAAAGAAATCTTGTGCAGCTTCTGGCCCTTGGCTTACCATTGCAGACAATAAGCCAAGGCATATTCGGCAAAATCTGCATGAGTAATCAAAATAAATAGAACTCAAAATATTTATTTTATGGACGGTCATTGTTGTCAGTAAAATTATCACATTCTACTTCTCAAAGTAACTCTCTCTTACCAAAACTTAGAGTGGAAAATGTTTGTTCATTAATGACTTGGATGTAAAAAACTTTGCGGACACAAAGATTGCTGGAGTTCTGGAGTGAAAGGGCTTTCCAAGAAAGCAGGAGCATTTAGATCTGCGACAGATATGGGCAAGAGAAAAGGTAGATGGAGTTTAACATGGGCCAGTGTGAGGAGTGGCATATAATACAAGGTCAAATCTACAATTCGCGCAGAACTCTTAAAAGCTTTGATGTGCACAGGGATTTGGGCTTTCAGGTAAATATCTCCTCTAAAGTGGCTTCATAAGTGGATAAGTTGGTAAAGAAGGCATAGGGTGTGCTTGTCTTTATCAGCCAATGTATTGGGTATAAAAGTAAGGAAGTCATGATGCTGCAGTATAAAACCTCTGTTACGTCATTGGGCGTATTATGTGAATTTCTGATCACCCCATAACTGTACAGTTATTGAGTCATCGGAAAGGGGATAGAAGAGAGTTACCAAGATACTGCAGGACTAGAAGTAATGAGGAGAAAATGGATAAACTTGGGTGGCTTTCTCTGGTTCGCTGGAGGCTGAGGGATACCCGAGAGAGGCTTATAAAACTATGAGAGGCATAGATAGGGTAAAGAGTGAAAATCTTTCCCAGGATGAACATATCAAACACTAGAGGATACAGATTCACGATTAGAGGGAAAAAAAGTTTAAAGGAGATGTGTATGGGTTTTTTTTAAATATACAGAGTGTTGGGGTGCCTGAAACAGACCGTCAGGGGCATCAGTGGAAACAGGCATGAGAGTAGCATCAATGTGATCAACCAGGATCATTGTCTGAAGGCATGTAAAATCATTGGGGACCCCTTCCACCCTGCACACAGCATCTTTCAGCTGCTCTCATTGGGAAAGGGATACAGGAGGATCAGAGCCAGCACCACCAGGCTGAGGAACAGCTTCTTCCCACGGGCAGTGAGAATGCTGAACGACCAAAGGAACTCTTCATACTAACCATCCGAGACATTGATATTCCTGAACCAATATTTACTTTTTTATTTGTATATATGAAATATTTGTCCTATATACACATTGTTTATCTGAAAGAATGTTATTTCTTGTGGCATGTGTGTTTTTGCACCGAGGACCAGAGAATGCTGTTTCGTCGGAATGTACTTGAACAATCAGATGACAATAAACTTTACTTGAAATTTAAGTCATCTGCTTTCAGATAGATACTTAAATATGCAGGGAATAGAGGGATAAGCCACCATACTCAAGCAGCAAAATGTTAGTTTAATTTGGGCATCACGTTCATCAGACGCCACGGGCTGAGAGTGCAGTCATGTTTTATGTGCTCTGCACGGTTATTCATTCTGCAGTTTCTCCAAAGTTCTGCTTCCTGGAATGGTGGGGGGGGGGGGGGGAACAGCAGTGCAAAAATATTAGTTTAGATTTTATTTAGGTTGTTGGGATGTTAGAAATGTGTAACCAGATTAACTAGCAAAATATGCATCATGTTTTCCCAACTCCTTAGCCATTTTGAAGTGTTTTATTGATCTGCATTTATTTGAATTTCTAACCCAAGCAGCATTTATACACAAAATTCTACAATGCTCAAAGTGACATCAACAGATTACAATAGCCTCAAGAGGTACATCAATTGTGCCACATCTGACACGTGGATGGTCATAAAAATGCCCACCTTCCCTTGCTAGTTCCAACAGTTTGCATTAATTTGTACCTAATACGTTAATCTGCCCTGGTTTTTCAGATGCTAATGTATAATGCAGCATTACTATACATGGGCCATTACACCTACGGGATCTCATCCAAATGGCTTCCCAACTATCCTGTTTCAGATGACACAACACTTATTAAAATTCTGCCTTTTCTATCACTTTTTTTGATTTTCGGCAGGTAAGTATTTCTAACTTTTTTTTTAAATGAAGATTTAAATCACTTTACAAGATTGCAAGTCCATCTCTATTTTACAGATTTGTTTATCCAAATACACACACACACACACAAGTATTTACCCATGGATTTTATTTAAAAAATCATTAGTTTAGTACCGGCGCACTTGAACAAAATTCACTCCTGGATTTGTGTTCATAACAAATTAAAAATTCACTGCAGTATTAAGGGAGTACTCAATCGTGTGGCTGTCATTGCTCAGATCAGATGCCAAACAAATGCCACAAGACACATCCTATAAGTACTTCAGAGAAATATCCATATTTTGTGGTTACATTCAATGCAATTAAATGGCATGATTAATACTTGTGAAGAGCTTCAGAGGAAAAGCTTTACATCATTTTTTTTCAAAATAATAATCCATAAATATATTGAATTACAGAGAAAAGTCTAACATAATTAATGCTCTCTACAATTTGTAACTTGCTACTTTGTGAACCACAATGTTTGCTCATTACCTCAAATCCCATACCAGCTCATTGATGGATAGTTAAAACCTTACTAACCTGAGACTTGCCGAGTAAAGTGCTGAATTTATTAACTTCACGTAAGAATGCAGCAACTTTGTCACTATGTTCATCCCCACTGCACTATAGTGTGAGAGATCACTGGCAGTCCGCAGCAAAATGGCTTCCAGGGCTTGGAAAATTAAAATCATCTGAAGGACAAGGGTAAAGACTGATTATATTTAAAGAACAGCTTTTTTAAATAACCAGATTGCCTCACAGAACTGCTTGTCGCAAAGAGGATGAACTACATTTTCACGTAATGCAGAAATCATTGGATCCACTAAGCGATTAAGTTAGCAAACCGCTTTAAACATTGGAAAATTAAACTGCCCTTTTAAAAAAACAAATGATTGGCAAGGTTTTGCACATTTTCAATGGCAAGCCAGAAGGAACAGATGTAAAACAATCATTTTTTCGTATTTAAAATACAAGATGTGATGGAATGGGGGGTTCATTACATTTTTCAAAAAAGTTATCTTGGACTGAAACCATTTGATCGATGAAGGTTTTGAACAATTTTCTGCTTCTACTATTTTTATATTCTCCAGCATTTGGTCAACATTTAAACTTTACAGCACATTTTCTTTTTCACTCAGGAAGTAAATTTTCTTTATAAAAACCCAAACTGTGGTGCCAGCAAAAAGATGCATTTTAACATGATCATTTCCCATCAGTCCGACGGCAATTAAATACAAGAATCTAAATATTTATATCGAGTATGACTTGTGTGAAATATTTGATTGATTTTTTTTTTTATTTTGAACTTAACGTTGAGTGCAAATTTGAAGACCAAATTCACCCAAGCTTTTCTACCACAAAAAGATTTAAAAAAAAATAAATTTGTCCTTTTAAATTGGATGCAGGAACAACACTTGGCTAAATGCACAAATTTAAAAGCCCCTCTGCTGCTGGACTCATTATTTGACTGACAGCTGGTAATCTGAGGAGACGGGCTAGCCACTAAATGCTATTTGTTTACATTGATGACCCCCATTCATTTAGTAAATGTAGGTAATACTTTGTTATTTTACTTTAGAGTGCTGATAAGTAGTATTCTCTTTTATTTTATTCAAGCCTTAACAATAAAATTTACCTCATTTTCTGGTCGTTTTTCTCCATCAAGCAGTTTAAAAATATCTGCACATTCTACTGAAATCTTTATGTACCCCTCCACAACATCATGCAGATCTGAGCAGGGTAATTGTTTAGCTATGGAAACAAAGGTAGCTAAACCTGAAAGAGACACAAAAAGAGTTTTAACGCGACAGATGTTTACAATTATTACATGAACAGTGTTCATATAAAAGAGAAAATTTGGAGGTTAGGTATATAATTTTTTTTTAAAATAAGCAAATGAATCTTTTCTTAATGAATATTAAGAATGGCCATGCTTTAGGTATTGGCTTCTTGGTTTTTTATATAGTTGAAAGAGTAAATAACTTTAAGTTGATGTGACAGCCATCTCTACTTTCTTGGAAGCCTAAGGAAGTTGAGCATGCTCCTCTCAACACCCTCTACAGGTGCACCATCAAAGCCCTACATATTGGTTCCTGGATTTGGACCCTTAGTACCAAATGTACTTATATGTTTGAATTCCAAAATTAACATAAAATACACTGCATGTCTGAAATGCTACCATTTCTCATTGCTATGAATTCAAATAGTACAACTCTTCCCAGATAAAACTACTGTACCATATTCCTACACCCAATTTCTCCACTTTCCCATCAACTTCCCAGAGATTCCGCCACTGACCTACGCACTCATCATACATGGCTTCTCCGCACCCCCCCCCCCCCCCATCTCAAACAAGGAAGGAAACCAGGATACAGAGATAACTCATGTAGAAGATGCAGATGCCTCACAGATAGCAAAGATTCAAGATTTCTTTATGGTCATGTAATAGTATGGGGCAGATGGCCAATTCCTGATCCTATTTCTTACGTTCCTGGAATGTCTCCAATGGGTATTGACCAAAGCTGTTCAGAAATACCACCAGACCCAGATTATGCAACGCATAATGAGTTTCTCAACTTTAGATTAAGGTTCACGGTTAGGGTAGAGAGTGTTTCACCCTCACTTCAAACCCACCCAAACCAGGCTTATGCAGTGCTCGTATTCAAAAATTCCTTTATTGTCATATCATGTAATATTACACAAATTTGACTTCTGCTGGCCGCAAGGCAGAGTTGCAATATTCACCTGGCCACCTCATAGTAAGAGAAAGAAATGCAAAGGAGAGTGCTCATGGATTCACCACCAGCACTCCTGCAGCTGCAACCCAAGCTCCAGATCTCTGATGTGATCAGGAAGCCTTCAGCACCCGAGGTCCTTGGGGAGCCCTGCTTTTCCTCTTGAATGCCAGCTCCGATATCTGGTTTCCATGAGCCAGTCTCCACAGCCTCCTAGCCCTTGCAGCTCTCCTGACTGTAAATAGCCTGCAGCCTGGGTGGGTCCCCGAAGCCCCTCGCTGGTTTGCTGCCAAGGTCATCATCCTTAAAAGTCATCTCCTCAATGGTGGTGATGGGGGGGTATTCTTCTTGTTTTGCGTGCCCTGCACTGTTCGGCTGCTCCTCAGAGTCTACAGCCCCAGCATAGGCACAAATTCCACAGTTGCAGGATTTTACTTAAAATGTTGTTGGTTCCTTGAACAGGCCATTTGGAGCCCATACAGAGCCACTGGAATTAGGACGAGTGATTGAACACTACAGAGGAGTGCTGAATCTTTGTTCTCCTGGGTTGGCACCAGCGACAGAGTTGCCATTATAGCAGCACCACCATTCAGATTGAAATTGATTCACTCAAGCTGTAAAGTAACAGCTCCACCAGTTGATCAACCCAACATAAACAATATACATCCTTATCTATCAATCTTCCAAGAATGATAGTAACTGCCCCATAACCAGTCAGACTTCTTTACTTAGTTCTTTTGTTTCATAATTTGAACACTTTATTACACTAACTATTTTCCTTGATGCTTTTCTCTTTTTAAGTTACTGTCCCAAGTACAGATGGAGTTACTTTTAAAGTTTGAAAATTCAGTTCCCCATCTCTCTGAATAACTGAGGTCCACCTGCAATTTGCCATTAGTGCAGTTGGGAAATGGGCATTTTTCACTGAAAATATACAAAAAACCCCTCAAATTATCAATCTTTTGCTTCCTCTGCAATGCAAGAGGCCTTAATAAATGACTTCTGTGAAGATTTTTAAAATGCTATCTGTGCTCTAGAGGAAGATAACTTGACAGTTTCCACATTCTCCAACACATTTTTGTTTTATGATGTAGACTTAGTTATCATTCATTCCTAAATGCCTCAACAAAGTGTCTCCCTGAAGCATCAACCAGTATTATGTACGGAACAACTGGATCAAGGATTTTAATCCAAAATAATAGAAGGAACGTGAAAATTTAAATAAAGTATGACTTGGAATATGCAGACTTATCTGACATAATTGGAAAAAACATTTCATTTTTTTTAAAAAGCTTTTTGGAAGTTAGTGTTGGAATCTAGGGGTTAAAACAGTATGAAATAAATGATAAATTAATAAGTGTATATTTACTGCATGGAATCTAGGGGTTAAAACAGTAAGAAATAAATGATTAATCAATAAGTTCATTTGTACTGCATGAGTCAGGGAAAGAGGAATGTGGCTAAGTGGCTGTCACAGCATGGAGCAAAGTTGGCTGAACAAAATTGGCTGCTCCCAAGATACAGGGAGAGGATATGCATAAAACGATTTAGGAGGAATGCTCAACTGAAGGAGGTGGGAAGTAGCACAGGAGACACAGGCCAGATCAGAACAAAGAATGGCCCACAAGAATCAAAGGGAATGGAAAACCAGTCTAGGAGGAAGATTAAGGCACGAGGAGGTGTTAAAGAGAACAGCAGAAATTGGCCAGACAGGGACCAAATGGTGATTAGAAATATCTGGGGATGAATTAATTTCAGATCTAAACAACAGGATAGTCTGGCCTGGAGGATTAACATGGGAATGCTACACCCCAGAAATCTGCAAAACAGGAGATGACTTGTGATAACCCTTATGCAAAAAGATCTAGCAGGGAAAACAACTTTTGTTCTGTGTGATAAGATTGACCTATATAAACTGTGCCAACTGGACAATAGGGGTCAGTCTCGGGGAGTAGCTCACTGGCAGGTGACCTATGAACTAACAGACTGACCCAGAGCTCTGTTAAGTTTTATTCTTGTGCTGTGCTGTGCTGTGTAATAAACTGACTGTTGAACCGAATACCTTCTCCTATCACTTCATTCAAAGAACACGCTGGACTCAGACTACACATAGACTAAAATTAAGAGTAAGTTAAAGCCAGAGTCCGACAATTTGGTGACCCCGACGTGATGAAGATGGAGAAGTGACGGAAGAAAAAGATACGAAACACCGGTCGATTGTGGTGTGGTGATAACAACAAATGGCCATTCAACAAAGGGAGGTAAGCAGACGCCTGTTTAAACAAAGTTCTGCTATTGGCAACAATAAAATTGTGTGTTGTCACTACTCTGCAAAAGACCTAGTTAAAGACAAGAATAAAACAGAAAGGAGGTTGGAATCCCTCTATGGAGGTTGAGGTCCCTCTAGGAAAAGGAGGTTGGAATCCCTCTACGGAGGTTGAGGTCCCTCTAGGAAAAGGAGGTTGGAATCCCTCTACGGAGGTTGAGGTCCCTCTAGGAAAAGGAGGTTGGAATCCCTCTACGGAGGTTGAGGTCCCTCTAGGAAAAGGAGGTTGGAATCCCTCTACGGAGGTTGAGGTCCCTCGAAGAAAAGGAGGTTGGAATCCCTCTACGGAGGTTGAGGTCCCTCTAGGAAAAGGTTGGAATCCCTCTAAGGAGGTTGAGGTCCGGTTGGAATCCCTCTAAGGAGGTTGAGGTCCCTCTAGGAAAAGGAGGTTGGAATCCCTCTACGGAGGTTGAGGTCCCTCTAGGAAAAGGTTGGAATCCCTCTAAGGAGGTTGAGGTCCGGTTGGAATCCCTCTAAGGAGGTTGAGGTCCCTCTAGGAAAAGGAGGTTGGAATCCCTCTACGGAGGTTGAGGTCCCTCTAGGAAAAGGTTGGAATCCCTCTAAGGAGGTTGAGGTCCGGTTGGAATCCCTCTAAGGAGGTTGAGGTCCCTCTAGTAGAACGGGGTTGGAGCCCCTTGTAGCAATCTCGAGAGGTAGATTTAGACACTTGGCCAAGTAGTATAAGGTGTATTGTGTTATAGTTATTTGTTTCTATAGTGTGTAATAAGTATTTGTTTAAGAATCGTGTACCATAGTAGTGTATAATAAGTATTTGTTTAAGAATCGTGTACCATAGTAGTGTATAATAAGTATTTGCTTAAGAATCGTGTACCATAGTAGTGTATAATAAGTATTTGTTTAAGAATCGTGTACCATAATAGTAATAAGTATCTGTATAAGGTGTTCGGCATTTAACTGTTTTTTCATGCACGCTGGTATTGTTGCTGTGTATATCACTGTGTTACTCACGATGTTTTAAGTACTTCTGAAAAAGGGGTAGCAGAGGTTACAGATTGTACTGTTTTACAGGGTAGAGAGGGCATAGAGGCAAGGTATTTAGAATACGGATCGGGGAAACACAGTGGGGATAGGCAGTCACACAGTGAGGCACCTGTGTACACAGACTAACCGCAAAACAAACAATGTACATTTCACACAAAGGGGGAAACTAACAAGCTAACCGCAAAACAAACAATAGACACTTCACACAACCACGAGACACATAATCCCCCAGCTGGCTCTCTCTCTGATCATCCCTGAAGGGGAACACCTGTTTTCAGGGAGCTGCTGGTCATCTAGTGGTTATACAACGTGGGAAGGGACGAAGTAGATTGCAGGGTGTCAGAATCACGAAGTCTAAAGGGTTAAAGATCAGAACGGAGATGGAAGGAGTAAATAGGGATGTAGGGCAAGAGCTCGGGGGAGACAGAGGGGTTCCCCTATCTGTAAACCGACAGTGGGAGAAAACAAGGGATCAATTACTGGGAGGAGTACCGAAGGGAGAGGAGGTACAGGCTATGGCACGATACGAACAGATATGGAGAGAGCTGCAGAATCAGGGGAAGGTGCCACAAGGATTTGAAAAAATCCGACTGGTACGGTACTGAGGAGAAGCAGAGAGGGAAGCAGCCAAGGAGGTGCAGGAACATGAGGCAAAAGGACAAGGATCTGATGTGTAAAGTGGCTGGATCAGCCAGTTGAAGGGGGAGTGTGCATGTCCCTTTAAGTGCACTGTGGCACTTGAAATTGAGGCTTCAGGCTCTTGTCTTGCAGTTAGAGGTATGGAGCCCTATCAACACATTTAATACATTTCTTCTACACATTCAGCAGTCAAGGTCCGTGAGTTTAAAGATCACCCACCTCTGGAGAATAAAGATACCTCTGGGGATTCCTATAAGTTTAATCATTCATTTCTCTGGTGCATTTTCCTCTGGAGTGAAATTAATGCCTCAGCACAATTTCTCTGTATTGCCGCTGTTATTTAATTCATGATAACTTTCCCCCATTCATCAGGTTTATATTTAAATCCGGTAGTGCGGAAGTTACATTGTAAATAATCACGGAGGTAAACCCTGCGCAACTGGATTCAGCTTAATGGAGAAATAAACCTGCGAACGGGTCTATGGTGCTGTGTGAGTACTGCAATAGGTGGAATATGATTTAAATTGGTGGCATCGTTCAGAACAATTGGGTGCATAAGAATAATAATATCATTAAGAACTCACAGATCTTGTACCAGATGCTATTCAGTACATCTTGACTTAAGGACTGGAGAAATTGGCATGTTAGAATGAGATTGGCATGGCACCAATATTTCTTGATTCAATAATGACTCCACAAGCTCCAGGATTCATGCAGCAGAACTTTTAAGTGGAATATTATAGAAACTAGCCTGTACTTAAATTATTGTGTGTGCAATCTTCATAAGAACATCTTTTAACTTTTTTTGGTGCCTGTTTTACAGACTGTTTTAAATAAGGCCAGCTCCTGTGAGCTGTGGCACAAGGCATTTTACTTAAGGCAGAACTAAAGGTTGAATATGTTTCAAGTTCTCTTGCAGGGGCTCTTGTGCTGCAATGTCTGTTATGTACTCAATCTAACAAATTGGAGGGTTGTGCCCCATACAGACAAGCAGCTCCAACTGCATTTTAATAAGGTCTAACATATTCAAAACCCATGCAAATATGGTTTGTGTTTCATTTTACAATTTTTACACTAACACAAAGGAAAGTCAGATTGTTACAAAGTGCCGTAATTTAACATTTTTTTGTTTCTTTAATGGTTTATTCAGTTATTGTTGTATGTTACTTGTCTTTTGATTATTCAGTTCTTATTGTATTTTGTTGCAGTTTTCAATGAGCTTTACATTTATTGTGCTTTATTCAGTTCTTATTGTATTTTAATGCTGTTTTTAATGAGCTTTACATGTATTGTTCATTGTTGTTTACTAATTTCTTTGGAATATTGTTCGTTAATGTTTTAAGCCCCCCTGGAATAGGGGCAGCAGAGGTTGCAATTCAGCTCCTTTAGAATGTAGACAGGGCATAGATTTAATGTATAGTCATAATGGGATATAAGGGATCCCAATACGGACCAGGGGAATTAAACAGCTTTAGTGGAGTACATCTAATTTGTATCTTAGCCTACACAGGTATTAAAGACAGGAGTTTTGAAGCGATAGCACAAAGGACATGGTGGGACAAAGACAGACAGAATGGTAGTCAGGATTGTACATGTAACAGAGAGAGAGAGAGTTAATACATATGCTAATGTACACAGACAGGCTGCAACTCACAAGTTCAATGATACATATGCTAATGTTAGCAGACAAGCTGCAACACACAGTTACCTTTTCCATAAAGGAGGATGAGGAGATCTCGACTTTTTTGAGTCAGTGTAGGGAGAGTTGGACTGATAAGGCAGGAGTACACCCAGCCACAGATCCCTTGCAGACTACACTCTTTAGGGCTGCAGTAACGAGTGGACTGCCAGCTGTAGTTAGGGAGGCATTAGAGAATAACCCTGATATTCCTGGCTGCTCGAGTGAGCAATGGGAAAAACATTTGACCCATCACATGAAACGTTACAGGGCTAAGCAAAAGGAGGACAAACATACTATGGAGTCGGCACAAGTGCAACTCCTTAAGCTTCAATTGGCAGAGGCTAGGCAAAAGGCAAACGAGGTAAAAAAGATTTCCTCAAAGGGTGCGAACCAGATGATTCAGCAGCCAACGCAGCCACCACAAGGGAATAATATGAGTTGGCACCCGGCCCCATATTGGGCACCGGATCCCACCTATGTGGCCAGAATGGGAGGTCCAATGGGGGGATTCCGAGTAAGAGGGAGAGTTCGGAGTGCTCCACGAATGCAGCCAGCCGTATGTTTTGTATGCGGTCAGCCAGGACACTGGAAGAGAGACTGCCCCCTGGCTTGGGATCCTCGGGACACTGGGGGAAGGGGATATGGACCACCACAAAATGAGCATTGGGTCCAGTCCCAGAGATCGTCAGTGCCACCCCCGGTACATCAGGCACCCCATGCGGCTTTAGCTCCAAAGAGACAATTCCCTTTGCTGACAGAGGAGGAGCAATATTGCCCACAGTGACGGAGCCCGAGCACCCACGAGCAGGCTAGGTTGGCAGACCCTTTCCTGCAGATTAAAGTTATGGACATGGAAGTATCCTTTTTAGTGGATACGGGAGCCAGATTTTCAACACTCACTGGCACTGAATTTCAAGATAAAACATCATCCTCTAGCGTCCAGCTGATAGGGTTCTCGGGTACACCAGAAAATCTGCCGTTTTCTACACCACTAGTCACTTCTGTGGCAGGACAGACTTTTACACATCAGTACATTTTGTCAGCCAGGTGCCCTACCAATCTCTTGGGCAGAGACCTGTTGGTCAAGTGCGGAGCATCGATCCTTTGTGGACCCAGCGGAATAGAGGTCACCTTTCCAAATGAATATTCTATGAACTGTTCATTAACGACACTGCATTCCGGTTCTCAGATGTTGTTGGCGGCAGCTGGAGGATCCGCGTCTGAGGGACAATGGGCTGACATTTACTGGGGGCTGCTGCAACCTGAGGACCCACAGAAGGGAGGGCTGCTAAAGCTTTATAATCAATGGAAGCCGTGGACCCAGACGTTACACCCGTATACCCCTCCCTCGGACCCTCCCCATATGACCCTCTTTTACGATAGGGATGGGGATGAAATGTATCAGCATGCCTTTTATGAAGAGGTAGAGGGCAGGCAATGGGAAATTAATTCGGACTACATAGTGATAGGAAAGGAGGGAGTGGCCGCTGTGGTGGCACTGACATCTGAGCAGCTGCAATGGTATGAGATGGCAGGGGAGGCCATTCCTCATGTCACCCTTGCAATTGGCACTACTCATCAGGCAAAAGATTTGGGACCGATGTGTCGGAACTTGAAGTCCCTAAGGGACTGGTCTGACACCCAAATACCGACAGTGCAGTTCTCCTCATCTGGCCAGGTATACAGAATTTTGTCTCCAACACATGATCAAGTCCTCCTTGAGCATAGACAGATTGAACGCTTTCATGGTAGAGAGAAGATGCTAGACTCTCTCCCTGAGAACCTGTGGTCAGTGGGATCAGCAGATGTGGGTGTTTGTCAGCAGGTTGATTCCATGACCTTCGAACTGTCAGATTACACCCCTATTTGGCAGATGCAGTATCCCCACAAACCTGAAGCTGAGGAAGGTTTGGCAAAGACCATTGATGGCCTTATGTATTCAGGGGTGTTGGAACATTCGCGTTCTAGTTGGAATACACCCTTTTTACCGGTTCCTAAACAGGACACGGGCAAATACCGGATGGCCCATGACTTAAGGCGCATCAATGGTATTGTGAGTACACCCACAGTTCCAGTACCTAACCCATATACTGCCATGACTGCTTTAACCCCCAACCACAAGTGGTTCTCGTGCATAGATTTAGCGAATGCTTTCTTCTGCTTGCCGCTGGCAGAACCATTAAGAGATGTGTTTTCGTTCACGTATAGAGGTAGAAAGTTGCGGTATACTAGGCTTCCACAGGGCTTTATTTTATCTCCAGGGATTTTCAATCAGGTGTTGAAAGAACAGCTGTGGGGGCTAGCACTGCCAGGTGGGGTAGTTCTGATCCAGTATGTAGATGACATCCTATTAGCAGCACCTGATCAGGCTTCCTGTTTGGAGGCCACCTGCCTCCTGCTAGTGCAGCTGTTTAAGGCAGGCTTTAAAGTCTCTCGCTCAAAGCTGCAATGCTGCAGGCAGGTGGTCACCTTTTTAGGGAGAATGGTCTCAGCGAAAGGCACAGGGATTTCCCCTACACATCAAACAGCGATACTACATCATACAAAACCAAAGACAGTTAAAGAGATGCTTTCGTTTTTGGGTTTGTCAGGTTATAGTAGGCAGTTTATCCCATCGTATGGTGAATTGACACATCCACTGCGAACTTTGGTGAATGAGCAGGGGATGAGGAATCTGGGAGCTACACTTGATTGGACTCCACAGGCTGAGATGAGTTTTATTCTATTGAAGCAAGCTCTTACAACAGCTATAGATTTGGCGATTCCAAATTATAACTACCTTTCTTTTTGGATGTTTCTGAAAAAGCACACACAATTGATGGTGTTCTTTTTCAGAAAAAAGGGGGTGGAAGATGTGTGCTCATGTATGGGAGTATCACACTAGACCCAACGGAAGACAGACACCCACCATGTACAAGACATGCAGCAGGAGTAGCAAAGATTCTACAAAAGGTGGCACACATAGTAATGGGACATGGCCTGACAGTATTAACAACACATAGTATTGTAGCATTTGTGAGCTCCACAGCATTTACAATGACTTCGTTAAGGCAGACGAGACTAGAAAAGATCCTGAATGCTCCAAATGTTACGTTTACCCATGAAGGCATTAACATGGCAGAAAATAGTGGAGAGGATGAACCAAACAATAAAAAGTAAGATCGGGAAAGTACAGGCACGGACCAAACTAAATTGGGTGGATGCGTTGCCCCTGGCATTAATGTCAGTAAGGAGTTCGGTAAGTTCTGTGACAGGATTTACTCCATATGAACTACAAACAGGGCACCAGGTTCCAGGACCGGGAGCCGGAATTCAGACAACGAAGAATGAGGTAAGCTCAATGGGATGCAAGCTTTATTATGAAAAACTAACGGCTCTGGTGTCAGATTTTTCACAACAGGTCACAAGTCCCATCAGAGAAGGGGAAACACCGATACCTTCAGTCGCGGAGTGGGTTCTGCTAAAGGTCATCAAAAGAAAGTGGTCGGAGCCCAGGTGGACAGGACCCTACAGAGTGGTGGAGAGGACGTCCCACGCGGTTCGACTACAAGGAAAAGGCGAGACGTGGTATCATTGGAGTCAGTGTGCAGCAACGGACCCACCGACACGGACACTGGAACAGATTCGAACGGAGGTGACTGAGAACCTGTGAAGCAACCACGGACTAAGAACACTTAAAGTCCTTTTTAAAGAGACTATTGGACTACAGTGACTGTGTATCAGTGGTTGACGGCATAATCAAGTTATTGGCATCAAAACAACGAAAGAAGCTGGGATGAATACTATGTGGGGACTATGGGTACTGGTATTCCGAGCCCTTGAAGGGGCTGGGGTAGAAAACCACTGTACAAAGTGTGTGCACTCGGCCTGGGGGTCGCACAACGAAAAAGAACAGTACTTTACTGATTGGACTAATTTTCCTGAACACTGTGTGGGGGCTCACACAGGACGTAAGTGTGTGCATAATGGACAAGTGTATGAGGTTAAATTCAATAAGGGCTCTTTACTATCTAATAAATTAACTGGTGATTGGTCTCATTTTCATGAGACCAAAAGGGGGACTGTTGGAATCTAGGGGTTAAAACAGTATGAAATAAATGATAAATTAATAAGTGTATATTTACTGCATGGAATCTAGGGGTTAAAACAGTAAGAAATAAATGATTAATCAATAAGTTCATTTGTACTGCATGAGTCAGGGAAAGAGGAATGTGGCTAAGTGGCTGTCACAGCATGGAGCAAAGTTGGCTGAACAAAATTGGCTGCTCCCAAGATACAGGGAGAGGATATGCATAAAACGATTTAGGAGGAATGCTCAACTGAAGGAGGTGGGAAGTAGCACAGGAGACACAGGCCAGATCAGAACAAAGAATGGCCCACAAGAATCAAAGGGAATGGAAAACCAGTCTAGGAGGAAGATTAAGGCACGAGGAGGTGTTAAAGAGAACAGCAGAAATTGGCCAGACAGGGACCAAATGGTGATTAGAAATATCTGGGGATGAATTAATTTCAGATCTAAACAACAGGATAGTCTGGCCTGGAGGATTAACATGGGAATGCTACACCCCAGAAATCTGCAAAACAGGAGATGACTTGTGATAACCCTTATGCAAAAAGATCTAGCAGGGAAAACAACTTTTGTTCTGTGTGATAAGATTGACCTATATAAACTGTGCCAACTGGACAATAGGGGTCAGTCTCGGGGAGTAGCTCACTGGCAGGTGACCTATGAACTAACAGACTGACCCAGAGCTCTGTTAAGTTTTATTCTTGTGCTGTGCTGTGCTGTGTAATAAACTGACTGTTGAACCGAATACCTTCTCCTATCACTTCATTCAAAGAACACGCTGGACTCAGACTACACATAGACTAAAATTAAGAGTAAGTTAAAGCCAGAGTCCGACATTAGCCCATATTCAACCAACTAAATCAGTGGTTCTCAACCTTTTGCTTTCCATTCACATATCACTTTAAATAATCCCTATGCCATCAGTGCTCTCTGATTAGCGAGGGATTGCTTAAGGTGGTACGTGAGTGGGAAGGGAAGGTTGAGAATCACTGCTCTAGACCCAAATGTTAACGAAATATTTTGCTTGAGAAAAATTGTCATTGGCTCATTTCTTTTGGAGTTCTGAAACCGTGAACGCAACGAGTCAATCGGGGACCATTTAAACAGTAGTTCTCAACCTTTCTCCTTCCACTCACAGACCACTTTATTCCCTATGCCATAGGTGCTCTGTGATTAGTAAGGGTGGTCTGTGGGTGGAAAGAGTTTGAAAACCACTGATCCAAAAAAAAGTAACACCGAGAGTACTGCTAAAGTAAGACCGTCTCCTCCTGTTAATTATTCTCTTTCGCAGAAAGATGGAAGGATTTACTATGTGAAGATGAGGAAATGTTCAGGGGCGGAGAGTAACTGCCCTCATTCCCCCAGGGCCAAGTTGGCCACGCTTTGACCACCTATATGGCCTGGCAGCCTCATTCAGGAGATGCCTGCTTCAAACCATCTACAGCAGGGGTGTCAAATTCAAATTCACGGAGGGCCAAAATTAAAAACTTGGACTAAGTCGAGGGCCGAACTAAATATTTATTGAAAATTTTCAACAACATCTGCATGTTTTCTCTTCTTTCAACATATGTAATGTTAAACTTTTTCTTATTAAAATAAATGTTTACTAATAGTTTTGGATAAACTTTCATTGTCACTGGTCCATTTCCTTTAGCTTCTGAAACCGTGCACATGACGAGTCAATGAGGGATGATTAAAGCAGTGGTCTTCAAACTTTTTCTTTCCACCCACAGACCACCTTAAGCAATCCCTTACTAATCACAGAGCACCAATGGCACAGGGACGCGAGTGGAAAGAAAAAGGTTGAGAACTGTTGTATTGTGGTAACTCCACATCTGATTAGGTTAATTGTTAGGCAAGTGGTCAGAGAAGGACCCCCCCCCCCCAACCCCAAGAAAGACTTAAATCACAAGAACAAAATAAGCTTCCGTCTCACTGCTCCCAATCTTACACACAGTCCTGATGTGGAATGTGGGGTCGCAGCTCCACGTTCACCCGAGTTCAGGTGCTGTCTGTGTGGAGTTTGTATGCTCTCCCCTTGTCTTGGACCAACAGGTTGGTCGCCTGACGAAGGCACCCGAACCCCCCTGTTGAAACGCCGGCGTCCGGGGCGGTGGAGGAATTGGCTGAGAAGAGCGCGTTGCTCCCACCCCCCTCCCATGGTTGGAGAGGGATTAAACTGCGATCTCTCGGCGCTGGGCTCGTCTCCAACAAAAGGAGTGGGAGGCAGGGTCCGCCACGCACGGAGCGAGGGGGAAGGCATCGCCAACGAGACTTTCAGTCCGGCGTCGCCGCTGAAGCGCAGACCCAGCGAGGATGGTCCCCAACTCCAGCCGCGTCTGTGTGTCTGGGAGCCGGGCGGACTGAGTGCGGCGCTCCGATCCCCGGGATTCGGGACTCTGAGATCCCTCCACACCTCCGGCGTCTTCATTTTCACCTTCAGTGTGCATGCGCTATACTGGCGCGGCGGCCAGCGGGCCAACTCTAATATATATTTAATATGATCTTACGGGCCAAATATAATTATTTGGCCTGCGGGCCAGAGTTTGACATGTGTGATCTACAGCTTCCAGGGTAGATTTTAATGGTTAAAATCAGCAACTTTTAGGGGGGGGAAGGGAGGGAGAGGGAGAGAGGGAGAGAGGGGGAGGGAGGGAGGGAGGGAGGGGGAGGGAGAGGGGGAGGGGGAGGGGTGGAGGGAGGGGGAGTGTGAGGGGGAGGGGGAGAGGGGGAGGGGGAGAGGGGGAGGGAGGGGGGAGAGTGGGGGGAGGGGAGGGTGGGGGAGAGTGGGGGGAGGGGAGGGGGGATGGGGAGGGGGAGGGGGAGGGGGAGGGGGGAGGGAGGGGAAAGAAATCAAACCAACTCAAAGCCGACGGGGCTGAATGCAGCCTCACCTTGCTCCACGCTCTCCGAGCTCTTCAGCTGGCTTTTAAACCGAGCCCCGGTGAACTCCGCAGCCGCAGACCTGGCTACTTTACTCGCTGTCGTATCGTTTGAGACACCGCCGCACTTTCGCTTCTCCGCCATGCTGCTTTAATCCTCGGCGAAAACGTTGCAACCAGCGCTGGCAGCCTCACTCCCTGCCCTCAGCGGTCCGGCCCCGCTTCCGTTCCGCCGGTGGAGGGGGAACCTCACTCCCTGCCCTCAGCGGTCCGGCCCTACTTCCGTTCCGCCGGTGGGGGGGGAACCTCGCTCCCTGCCCTCAGCGGTCCCCGGAACAATCGAGCCCCCGCTTCCGTTCCGCCGGGGAAGTTCCCATTCCTGGAGCTCGATGTGGAAGACGGGGTTCACCAGGACTGAAAATAAACATTTGTAGTGCATATTAAAAACACAATACTGGAGAAACGCAGCAGATCAAACAATAAAGCAACGATAAAGAGACATAACCATCCTTTAGGGATTGAGCCCTTCCTCAAGATCTTTGCCATATAAAGTACACTGCTTCACTCAGGGGTTCTCAATCTTTTTCTTTCCACTCACCTACCACTTTAAGTATTCCTTATGCCCTAGGTGCTCTGTGATTAGTAAGGGATTGCTTAAGGTGGTGTATGGTTGGAAAGGAAAAGACTTAATCATACCTAATCGACTCGTTATGTGCACGGTTTCATTATTTCAAAGGAAATGAGCCAATGACAAGTTTTCTCAAGCAAAATATTTCAGTAACAATTTAGGTGAGTGGAAAGAAAAAGGTTGAGAACCACTGGTTTAACCTGCTGAGTTTATCAAGCATTGTGCTTTTACTTTGTGAGAGATGAGTAAAACTAATATGAAAATATGAGAGATGAAGAAAGCTAGTATGGCTATGCTGACGTGGACATTTACCCCCTCCATAAATCTTCGTCCGCGAAGCCAAGCCAAAGAATGAATAGGATAAGGGAAGATAATAGAATGTAGGAAGTAAAGTTAGTCTGAATAAGATAAGGGTCTTCTCGCCCTGAGACAGAGTCAGCAAGTTCCGCATATGTAATTAGTAAGCCTTAGACAGAATTAGCAAGTTCTGCATATAAGAGTTAGTAAGCCCTGAGGGTTGGGAAGGTGTGAATAAGGACAAAGGCAGGTTTGTCAATAAGGACAATGACATGGTGGGACACCGACAGGATACCCTCTGGTCCTCCAAGTTCACAGAAACAGCACGTAGGCAGACAGGATTGTCTAATGCCAAACTTACCCAGGAGGCAGAAGAATGTTAAGGGGGGGGGGGGGTAGGGGGAGGAGGGTACCTCTACACTGAAATGAACTGTATAAAAGTTGGGTGAGCCCCAGTGTATGCGTGTGTATTCCCAGGGTAAGGGGAAGCACCCAACTTTGCATTGTTGTATAATAAATGTTCCTTGTTCTCAATTTTTGTCTCGAGCAATTTCTGTGAAGGTCCTTCTGTTTCTCACAACTTCAATGTGCAGACTTTCGAGTTTTGCTTCCATTTGTAGTGCATGTTTCGATTTGCACAATTTATAAAGTTGCCACCGACTCCCGTTAGAAAATTACACCTTACTTCAGCCCTGGAATCCTATTCATTTTACATTAAAAAAAAATCTCATTTACTCTTACACTGACGGTTGATTTGACAAAACCTTATTGAAATGTGCAACAAAAAGGGGAAAAGTTTTGGGCTGAACGGTTGTCAGTCAGCCAGCCACGTCATGGAAAGCCATGGTTTTTCAACAGTTGCTCCGTCTGTGACACGCTTTGTCGATTTAAATGTCAAATCAGATGTTTCATCACCGAAACAAGCTGTGCCCGCAGGAAACACTGGAAAGGTCGAGCAGAGGAGGCAGCATCTGTGGAGGAAGAGGGGTAATGTCCCTTTCTTAATTTGTTTTATTTCGGATCTCCAGCATCCACGCTGTATTTGTATTGTTGCATTACTTCGTACAACAATAAACGAAAATGTAACCTGGGTTCTTGAGTGACAAAGTGAACACAAACTTGCAGCCAGGGAGGGAGGGGGGTGCTCACATGGCGCATGCGCGGGTCGACGCGCTCTTGCGGCAGGGCGCCTGCGCGGGTCGGCTCACTCTTGCGGCAGGGCGCCTGCGCGGGTCGGCTCACTCGTGCGGCAGGGCGCATGCGCGGGTAGGCGCACTCTTGCGGCAGGGCGCATGCGCGATCTGGGGGGGGCGGGGTTGAATGACTTGGGATCACCGGTTGCTCAGGCGACCGATGGACGCGGCGTCTGCGCGGCAGGGCGCATGCGCAATCGGGGGGGGGCGGGGTTGAGTGACTTGGGATCACCGGTTGCTCAGGCGACCGGTGGACGCGGCGTCTGCGCGGCAGGGCGGTTCCGGGAGCGGCCGTGGCGTCGCCAGTGCGCCCCCAAGGCCCGGGCCTGGACCTCTGCCGCAGCCAGCGAGCCCGGGACCCCCCCCCTCGCCGCCACGAAGGCAAGTGCACGACCACTGTAGACATCATTTGAGGGGCTGTATCCCCTGAAGTGTTGGAGTAGGAGGGGAGATTTGATAGGGGCTTCCAAGATGATGAGAGCGAGCGACCAGAGTAAATGCAAGTCGGTTTGCATCAATACATGGATTTAGGGTGAAAGGGGGAAGGATTGGGGTGGGGGGGGGGGTGGACTTTTTCCACTCAGAGCGGAGGGAGCGTGGAATGAGTTGCCATCTGACGTGGCTCACTCTTAAATTTTACAAATCCATGGATAGAAAAGGTCTGGTGGGGTTATGCAGGTCACTGAGGCTTTTTTTAAACAGATTAGAAGGGCTGAATGGCCTGTTTTCTGTGCTAGGTGGTTCTTTGGCTATAATCATAGCAACTTGTGACAAGTTTAAAAAAAAAATACAATGCTGGAGAAACTTAGCTAGCCAAACAGTGTAGCAATGATAAAGATACATAACCAATATTTTGGTCGAGGTAATGAAGCCTACCTTGACGTCGGGCTGAAGCCCAAAGCATTGGTTATGTTTCTTCATCCTTGCTATTATAAAGTACACTGTTTGACCCGCTGAATTTCTCCAGCATCGTGTTTTTATTTCAATCATGGTCTGCAGACTTTCCTGTTTTGCTCGTAACTTGTTAGCAGTAAACCAAGAGTGAAACGCAAAAGTTTGCAGATCCTGTCATTGTCGTAAAAACACTCAGAAGTGCTGGACTCACAACATCCATAGGAGGTAAAGATGTATTACCAATGGATGCCTCAAGACCTGTTCAATTCCTCCAGCTTTTTTGTGTTTTAACACTTTTTTTAAAAAAAAAAGGTGCTGGAGCAGGTGACCAGGTGAGTTCCTCCAGCAAATTGTATTTTGCTTCAGGTTTCAAAATAGTTGTCAACTGCAACAAAAAAGTAATTTAATTTAAAATTGTGGTCTAGTTTCAATTTGGTACACCAGTTGTAAACTATGTTTAGGAGATGGTTAAACAGGAACATCTGTAGATTCTGTGTTTATAGTTTACTATACAAGTGCTGGAGAAACACGCCAGGTAATGCATCATCCATAGGAAGCAAAGGGATATAACCAACGTTTTGGGCCTGTGGTTTATTGCATTATAGTAACAAGGACCAATGTAAGATTGTAGTGTAAAACTTTTCTTCACCTTGCATTTATCCATTTCCCATTTGAAGGCCACATTGTTATTATGCTTGCAATACACAAAAGCACTGTAGAAATTCAGCAGGTTATGCAGTATCAATAGGAAGTTACAGGTAAGAAATGTTTTGGGCTTGAGCCCTTTGTGAATGTATGAGCAAAAAGCAGACAGATGCCTGAATGAAAAAGTTGGGACACAAGAGGAGGGAAGAATGGGGAGGAGGAGTACAGGCTGAATGGGAAGGAGGAGTACAGGCTGATGAAACAATGATCTCCGGTCCTCATTGAAAAAACTTGCAAATATACATGCAGACAAACAATAAATAAGCAGATTGCATATACAGATATAACAATAAATAAATATTGTTGTATAAATAGCAGAATTTTGGAGGGTTTGTATGTGCCATCCATTCAATTGTTCAGCAATCCCACTGCCTGTGGGAAGATGCTGTTTCTCAGCCTGGTGGTTCTGGATCTGATATTCCTTCCATTCAATTGTTCAGCAATCCCACTGCCTGTGGGAAGATGCTGTTTCTCAGCCTGGTGATTCTGGATCTGATATTCCTTTATCTCTACTGACCAGATGGAAGATGCTGCCTGTGGGTTGACAGGGGTCCTCAATGATTTTGTGAGCCTTATTCAAACATCTCATAGGTGGGAGGGAAGAAGAAAAAAAATCTGAGGTGATAGGGGCAGGGGGTGGAGAGCTGGAGGAAAGGAGACTGAAGTGTAAGGGAAAGAAGGTTCAGAGGAGGGGTTTAATGGAAACTGGAGAAGTTGATGTTAATGGCTTCTGGTTAGAGAGTGCTCAAACACAATATTAAGGGTTGCTCCGCCACCCTTTATTTCTGAGAGATGCTGCATAATCTGCTGAGTTTCTCTAGCACTACCATCACAGCATTTGCACTCTGTAGACAATGCAATCCAGATTCCAAGTGCTTTAGTCATGTTACTCTTAATTATCTACCTATGTTTTACAACAAAGATCTCTAGTCTTGTATGCCTCTATCAATGGGAACAGCTTTTTGTCATTTATTCCATCCAGGTACCTCACCGTTGTGTATTTTTGCAGGGAAGTGTAACAACACTTTTTTGAAATTCTCATTTTAAATTATTTTTCTTCATGTGATTTTTCTTAAGTGATATTAGGTAATCTACCACACTTTGTTTTAGCATTTAAATAAAATATGCGGAACAAATTTCAGGCCAACAAAATGCTCATTAAATCAGGCAGCATAAGTGGGAAAGATTTTGGATAAAACTTCGGGATTAAGTTGTAAATAATTTAATGGATTTAAGAATAGCTTCAATGGCTGAGATTAAGAATGATTGGGAATGTGATTTGAATACATCATTTTCAAGTGAGACTTGGGACACCACTTAATTTGATTAATGAATCCTCATTTTGTGCACGACTTTGTTACAATTTAAGGTTTTCTCTAGAATACACATTTCTAAGGTTAAATGATCTCATTTTTATTTTGATATTGATCCACTATGTGATAAGTGTAAAATGTTTGAAGCTTCATTGATTCATATTTTTGGGAGTGCCCTAATTTAGAAAAATATTTTCAAAATTTTATCAGTGTTTCTTGAGATCAAATTAAAACCATGTCCTTAAAGAAGAGGATATATCTTTGACTTTAACCCAAAATAAAATCGTAGCTTTTACCTCGCTTATAGCTAGACGAGCAATTCTGATGAAATGGAAAGATAGCTCTTCACCCTTCATATTCAATGATTACATGATATTATGTCTTATTTAAGTTTAGAAAAAAATTAGATATAACATCAGAGTGGTAAAGTTTGAATTTGATAAGATATGGGGCTCATTTATGGATTATTATCGCAACTTGAAGATTTAAGGTGTACGGATGCTCTGGAGACTGTCTGGACAGTCATTATTTGATTCATATCTATATAATTTATATGTTAACCTTGTTTAGAGGGAGGGGTTGGATTATTAGGGTTTTTTCCTTTTTTTTTCTTTTTATTATTAGAGATAAACTAGGTAAAGATGGGTTTAACTGTGGATCATTAATATTGATCGTATCACAGAATAAGACAAAAATACCTGAGAAACATAAAATTTCTTTTTTATACAGAAATTTTAATTATATTTTATCTATTTTCTATTCAAAATTAATTTTGGATATATTATGAGGAATGGATTAACTGTTAACTCAATCTTTGGCTTGGCTTCGCGGACGAAGATTTATGGAGGGGGTAAAAAAGTCCACATCAGCTGCAGGCTCGTTTGTGGCTGACCAGTCCGATGCGGGACAGGCAGACACGATTGCAGCGGTTGCAAGGGAAAATTGGTTGGTTGGGGTTGGGTGTTGGGTTTTTCCTCCTTTGCCTTTTGTCAGTGAGGTGGGCTCTGCGGTCTTCTTCAAAGGAGGCTGCTGCCCGCCAAACTGTGAGGCGCCAAGATGCACGGTTTGAGGCGTTATCAGCCCACTGGCGGTGGTCAATGTGGCAGGCACCAAGAGATTTCTTTAGGCAGTCCTTGTACCTTTTCTTTGGTGCACCTCTGTCACGGTGGCCAGTGGAGAGCTCGCCATATAATACGATCTTGGGAAGGCGATGGTCCTCCATTCTGGAGATGTGACCCATCCAGCGCAGCTGGATCTTCAGCAGCATGGACTCGATGCTGTCGACCTCTGCCATCTCGAGTACCTCGACGTTAGGGGTGTGAGCGCTCCAATGGATGTTGAGGATGGAGCGGAGACAACGCTGGTGGAAGCGTTCTAGGAGCCGTAGGTGGTGCCGGTAGAGGACCCATGATTCGGAGCCGAACAGGAGTGTGGGTATGACAACGGCTCTGTATACGCTTATCTTTGTGAGGTTTTTCAGTTGGTTGTTTTTCCAGACTCTTTTGTGTAGTCTTCCAAAGGCGCTATTTGCCTTGGCGAGTCTGTTGTCTATCTCATTGTCGATCCTTGCATCTGATGAAATGGTGCAGCCGAGATAGGTAAACTGGAACCACTGACATGGTCTTTGCCCTCAGACAGCTCCAAGAAAAGTGCAGAGAACAAAACAAAGGACTCTACATCACCTTTGTTGACCTCACCAAAGCCTTCGACACCGTGAGCAGGAAAGGGCTTTGGCAAATACTAGAGCGCATCGGATGTCCCCCAAAGTTCCTCAACATGATTATCCAACTGCACGAAAACCAACAAGGTCGGGTCAGATACAGCAATGAGCTCTCTGAACCCTTCTCCATTAACAATGGCGTGAAGCAAGGCTGTGTTCTCGCACCAACCCTCTTTTCAATCTTCTTCAGCATGATGCTGAACCAAGCCATGAAAGACCCCAACAATGAAGACGCTGTTTACATCCGGTACCGCACGGATGGCAGTCTCTTCAATCTGAGGCGCCTGCAAGCTCACACCAAGACACAAGAGAAACTTGTCCGTGAACTACTCTTTGCAGATGATGCCGCTTTAGTTGCCCATTCAGAGCCAGCTCTTTAGCGCTTGACGTCCTGCTTTGCGGAAACTGCCAAAATGTTTGGCCTGGAAGTCAGCCTGAAGAAAACTGAGGTCCTCCATCAGCCAGCTCCCCACCATGACTACCAGCCCCCCCACATGTTAACTCAATATAATCATAGAATTCAATGGTTTGAATGGGATAAGTTAAGTAAATAATTGTGGCTATATTTCTGATTTACATTTTACATGTGATATTTATATGATATGATTTGATTTATGTTATTAATTAGAAGACCATGTATAAAGGTTTTTTTCTATTAAACATAACATATTTTAAAAAGAAAATAAATAAAGGGGGAAGACGAATATTGATTGAGAGTAAAAATGTCAAGATGATGAATTCCATGATAGATTAGATGACAAAGGGATGAAATGTGTAATCATGATCTCCTGATTTATTTGCTTATGGGATCTTTGTGGCTTATTATTCTCTCAAATGGAGCAGACATAGTCCCATAAACCTATCAGTTAGTGAGGCAATAAACAATGGGTGTGTTGAGCTGCCTTGTTCTCTCTGTCACCCACCTGCCTTGGATTTATATTGTTAGTGCATTGTAAATGGACCTCTTCTATGGATTTGAAGTTGTCGAGTGGAGGAGTACTTTGCAGATGTTTAAAGTACTTGGATAAAATGTGTTGTGTTTTGAAAGAGGCATTCAAGACTAACCTAATTATTTTTTTCTGGAGCTAGGAGAGTGTATTTGCTTCGAATCATTCATTCAGGACTTCCTTTCTCAGCAAGCATAGTTTCCAATCAGATGGAAATCTCTCATAAGTAATTATTTTGAAAAGGATTGTGGTAACATCTTTGTTGGTTTTAGTTAGCTATTGCACTGGACAACAATATTTTTTCAAAAAGTTTGCTTCCTGAAGAAAAAAATGGGGGATTATGAGAGACAACTTCAAGCTAAACACAATGATAATTTCAGATTTGCTGTTTCACGTAGGAAGGTGGAAAAACATTAAATTAACTTTTATTGAATTTAGCATGTTTAATCATATAATGATCCTGACACATTGCATTAGTATAACTGACCTCAAAATGTTTTTCCACTGATTTTCATTTGTTCTCACCATTGTGTCAGTGACCAACAATAGTCGGCCAGCATTGATGGATTCCAGTTGCCCTGATACCGCTTTTCCATGGTCACAATGTCACCACGTTCGTCACTGTCTGTTCCAAGATCAGCAGGGATGAAGTCCAAGTGCGAATGCAGAAAATACATTTTCAATGACATGTTGTAATTCTTGGTTTTGACAGGAAATCGCAAAAATAGGGTTATATGTTTAAAAAGAATGGGGTTAGGAAATTTTTAAGGTGATTTTTGTGATCAGTAGCCTCAAGTCCATAAAATACTCCCAAAAGTGTTCAGGAAGCAAAATCTTTGTTGTCCAGTGTTATTCACAAAAATTAGAATTACTGATATGATCCGTTTGGACATTACTTAGTATGAATACTAAAGAGAGTGCTTTGTTCATTTAAAAAATAGAGGGATGTTTTCAACACCATACAGTCCCCATGTTGGCCATGGAGAATACGCTGATGTATATGATCCAGCAGAGGACACCTTCCTATTAATGGATGCCTTAGAAAAAGATGTGAAAGAAATACGGCGTCTCTGGTATGTCATTAGGTTAAATGTTACAAAACTCACAATGTGCAATTCAGATGTCCTTCTTCAAACAATGGGGCTTGCCATCAACTCAGCCCTTACTCACATCTCCTCTCTTTCCTGCACATTGCCCTGACATCCTCCATCCCATGATGCAATAAGGACAGGATTACCCTTGTTCTCGCCTACCACCCCACTATCCTCTGCATCCGACATTATCCTCCACATGAAACACGATAGGCTGAAGACGCTGTGATTGTAGTAAACATACTGAAATGCTGAAGGGACTCAGCCGGTCTAATCAGCATCTATAGGAGACAAATATATGTTGCCGAATTTTTAGGCCTGAGCCCTACTTCAAGTTAAAATCAGAAAAGGCAGAGCAGGAAATATCAGAAAGTCTCAGAATTCAAACAATGGGGGAGGAATCCAGACCAACAAAAGGTTTTAATTGGATATGATAAGGGACTAAGTGAGAATTTATTGACAAAGTGGGGAGGGGGTGGAATTAATGAAAGCTAGAGAAGTTGATATTAATGCCATCTGGTTAGAGGATGCCCAGTTCAAAGAAGAGATGTTCCTCCAATTTATGGGTGGTCTCAATCTGGCAGTGCATGAGACCATGGACAGACATGTTGGCAAGGGAATGGGATGGAGAATAGAGATGGTGACCACTGGGAGATCCATTCTATTGTGGCGGACAGAGCTGAGGTGTTCAACAAAGCGATCTCCCAGTCTGTCCAGTCTTTCCGATGTAGAGGAGACCAAAGTAGGAGCATGGGATGCAGCAGATGATCCCTGCAGATTCACAAGTGGAATGTTGCTTCACTTGGAAGGACTTTTGGGTCCCTGAATGAGGGTGGAAAAGTGGGCACAAGTGGAGCACCAATTGTGAGTCACAGAGGGAGCAGTCCCTGAAGACAATAGTGGAGGAGAGGGGAATATGTGTCCAGTAATGGGATCACAAAGTAGGTGGCAGAAGTGGCAGAGGAGGATGTGTTGCATGCGGATGCTGGTGGGGTGATAGTCGAGGACAAGGAGAATCCTGCGTGTAGTGACAGAGGTGCCAGCACAGATGTGCGGGTAATGGAGGATATACAGGTGAGGGCCGAGTTGATGGTGGTTGAGGGAAAGCCATGTTGTTTGAAAAAGGAGAACATCTCTGATCTGGCATGGAAGTCCTCATCCTGAATGCAGATGCAATGGAGATGGAGGAATTGAGCGAATGGAATGGAATCCTTACAGGGGCTGGGTGGGAAGAGGTGTATTCGAGGTAGCTGGGGGACTTGATAGAAGATGTCTGTTGAGAATTCATCTCCTGAAATGGAGACAGAGATCGAGGAAAGGGAGAGTACTGTTAGAGGTGGACCAAGTGAATTTGAGGTCAGCAAAGTGGATGAAGTCTATAAGTTAATCATGGGTACATGAGGCAGGATCAAAGTAGTCATTGATCCACGCTACAAGCCTACACAGTTAAGGATCTTAAACTCTTCCTCCGCTACATCAAAGTAGTCATTGATGTAGCGGAGGAAGAGTTTAAGGTCCTTAACTGTGTAGGCTTGTAGCGTGGATCAATGACTACTTTGATGCTGTCTCATGTACAAACATCTTCTATAAACCCTCCAACTCCCACAGCTATCTCAACTACACCTCTTCCCACCCTGTCCCTTATCTTTCTCTCCTACTGATGCTGACAATACCTGTTGAGTTTCTCCAGCATTTCCATGTGTTTAATTATTGTCCACATCCGACACATCCTCCACAATTTCTGCAACCAGCAGACACATCTTCCCCTCTTTGCTTTCACAGGGACCTCTCCCTCTGTGACTCCCTCATCCATTCGCCCTTCCCACTAATTGTCCCATCAACACCACCCTGTGACAACAAAAAAAATGCCACACAGCCACACCACCTCCATTACCACCACTTGAGGCTCATGTCAGTCCTTCTAAATGAAGCAATACTTTATTTGTGAATCTGCAGGGGTCATCTATTGCATCTGGTGCTTCTGTTGTGGCCTCATCTATATCAGAAAGATATGGGCAGACTAGAAGATCATTTCATTGAGCACCTTCGCTTGTCTGCTACAATAGCAGGGGGCTCCTAGTGGTCAACCATTTTAATTCCACACACCATTCCCATAGCGGCATATCTATCCATGTTCCCATGCACTGCCAAACTAAGACTACCTGAAAATTGGAGGAACAATAGCTAATATTCCTTTGGGCCACATTCCAACGAGATGGCAATAATGTCTCCTTCACCAGTTTGCTTCAAACCCCTCCCTAGAGTCCCTCTCTTTCCCTATTCCTCTGCCTTCATCAGCTCCCCACCCCCTTCCATTCCCTCTCCCACCTCCATCACTTCTCATCTTTTTGCTCTTCTGTCCTCCCACTGATGAGACACATTTGCCAGTGAGTGGAACTTAAACAGCACATTGTTAGGGACAAATCACATGATATAGAGTGTGTACAAACCCAGTTTTTAATGTAATGTCACTTTGGAGACTGGTTCCTTGGTCTCACATGTTCTGCTTTCCTATTAATCTTTCTTTAATTACCTGGCATAGTCATATCTCAAATAGCAAGTTTTGCTTTCGGTGACTTGGGCCTTTCACTGACTTCATCCATTAAATGGTAAAATAGTTACTTCTGTCCATAATCCACAACAATGTTCAAATGATGCAAGTAGAACGACATGATCATCCTCTAGCCAAAGAGATTCTTCTGCATCTCTGTTCTAAGTGGACGCCCTTCAATGTTGAAATTGCGCTCTCCTGTCCTAGACTCTCCCACCCTGAGAAAAAACCTTTCTACATCGTCTATCCTAAACAATTCCCACATTGTATTGTGCAGCAGAAATGCTATTTGCCCTTTTTCATAATTTCACCTAGACTTTTTTTCCACGATGGATATTGAAAGCAAGATCCTTTGCCAGAGCAAAAGATGAAGGTCATTTTCACGCGTAACCCTCGTATGCAATAATGTCACGAATTAAGTTATGATTTAGGAGCAGAAATTCATTTTGTGTTGCGTCTTTCAATGTGTGATGTCATCATGCATAGACTGGATAAGCAATGTTAGCAAACACCTAATCCACATATTCTGGATCTGAGATCCAAATGCAGAAATTCATCCGTGAACACACCATATCTAGCATAAATGTTGCCAATTTTCTACAATTTTTAAAATATTTTCCAGTCCCAGTATTTGCCTTGAGGTTGGAACAGGATCTGGTGTTGTCTCTGTGTTCTTAGCTTCCATGATCGGACCCAATTCATTTTATCTGTAAGTATTTGCTCCGTCACATTATTATTTGTACTAGAATAATGTGCAAATGCTGAAATTGATATCTGGGGCTACAGTTAAAATTTACTTAATTCTACGAAATTTTTCATTGTGGCTGTCAGACACGCAATGGTTGAGTGGAAAGTTGTAATATGAAACAGAAACGTGGGAGGCGTATCTTTCCATAATGAGTGGAATACTGCAATGACTGATTTTTCAAGTGCTCCAGTGGGTTGGTATCCTACTCAATTGCTTTGCTTCTTTTCCTAAACCTTTTTTAAGAAAGAAACATTTTGCTATTCAGAATTTTAACTGCAAAAGCATTTGTTGAGAGATGTGGTAGAAAAAGACAAATCCTGATGTGTGACTTTTTAAACTTTTTGATTTGCAGCTGTACAGATATCAATTCTTTGGCTGCTAATTGCACACTAGAAAGTGCCAGGCAAAATGGGGTGAACATCCAACCAATTATTACTGACTTGGTAAGTTGTGAATTAAGAGTCAAGATAAAATTATTCTGAAGCGAGTCGAGTTATCAGAAAGAAGAGGTCATAGGTTTAGGCTGAGAGGAAAGAGTTTTGAAGGGGATGTGAGGCAAAATATTTTACAGACTGTGATTAGGACGTGGAACTTGTCAGATTTGATAGCAGAGTTAAATAAATGACTATGTCAGGAGGTATTTAAATGGAACTTAAATCAGCAAAGAATAAAGGATACAGACCTAGTGTAGAGAAATGGGATGATTGTAGATGGCAAAAAGATTCGCCACAATGGACATTGAAGCATTTCGAATGTTGAAAGGCATGGATAGATGATGTAGAAAGGTTTTTTCTCAGGGTGGGAGAGTCTAGGACAGGAGGGCGCAATTTCAACATTGAAGGACGTCCACTTAGAACAGAGATGCAGAAGAATCTCTTTGGCTAGAGGATGATCAATCTGTGGGATTTGTTGTCACAGGCGGTTGTGGAGGCCAAATTGTTGGGTGTATGTAAAGGAGAGATTGATCGGTTCTTGATTAGCATCCAAGGTTAAGGGGAGAAGACCAGGCAGTGTGGCTGAGTGGGAAAATGGATCAGCTAATGATTCAATGGAGGGGCAGACTCAATGGGCTGAATAGCTTAGTAATGCCCCTATGTCTTATGTATGGACTGAACAACCTTTTTCCGTGCTGTACGATCTATGATATTTTGTTCTTACCTTGGGTCTTTATGGCAGAGAAGGAGGTTGAACTCCATTAATCCCATTTCCAAACACCTAATTTCCTTATACTCCTGCAATTCATCCCCTTTCAGTGATGATTCTGTATCTTGTAAGAGGTTCTTGTGTTATAATGCATTATGAATAAACATAATTGATAATATGACAGATGTAATTATCTGTACAAGTTGATGTTCCTAGTTATACAGTATTAAAAACAGGATTTCTGCCCACTACATCCACAATAACTATCTGGACCAATCTTTGTTCATTTGCATTCTCGTCACTTTTTCAAAAAAATCCCATGTTTGCACCAATTTTCTCCAAAGTCCACCGCTTACCAACATATTAGAGGCAATTTACAGTAATCGATTATCTTACCAACCTGCATACCACCAGGATATCCGAAGGAAACCGAGTCAAAGAGAAAACGTGCAACCTCCACACAGATAGCACCGAAGCTCAGGATCAATCCCAGGTCTCTTAGCTTTGAAGCAGCAGCATTACCTGCTGTACCACTGCGCCGCCCCATAAGGTTCCATATAAGAACAAAGTTTTCCTTTCTCCCAATTACTCTTTGCCTAGTGTGTGAATATTGCATTGGTGCTAACCACAAGATTGTAACTGACAACAACATACACATTTTGATGTTATTGTCTGCTTATGACGTTGTGTCACAATGAGCAATGGAGGTTGGCTATGTTGAGCAAGAAGCGTGAAAGAAATGAACCGAGTTTAGCAATGTCGCAGTGTGAACTCCTTTACTCAAAAACCTGGAAATAACATGGGCTTCTGGTGCGAGGCTTGCCCCGCATCTAAAGTCCTGCTAGATGCTATCGGTTGCTTTCCTGACACGATTGCTAGGGCTGGTACGCTCACTGCATAGGTGAACCACACTGTGTAGATGCAACACTACAAGCTTCCCAATTTTGGCCATTAGTGAAAAGGGTATAGAACAATTGCTTTACTGGAGAAAAGGCTAGAAGGACATTTAGGAATATAGGCTCAGTAACTCTTGTCCACTTGAGAGAGTTGGTTTCAGATTCACTCACTAAGGAGAGAAAGACAAAAATGGCAGCGTTGCTGTCTGGCAGTGCCGCCTCTGGTGCGGAACCAGGAGAGCAGGAAATGGAGACACAACACTGCTCCCCAGGGTCTTATTGCCTGGTTCTGTTGCTCGTGACTCCGTGCAAGCTTTAAAAGGCCTGTTTAAAAAAAATCCAACAATGTTCATTTTTAAATCCTGCAACCATGGAGGTCTGCGTCTAAGATGGCGGTGCCTGTGCTGGGCAGCATACCACAGTGGTTTGCAGACATTGGAAGAACAGTGGACTCTCTGTTGATGTCTGGCTTGGAATTCATCAAGTTGGTTCTCCAAGGATTGTACGCTGACCAAGAGGATGGCAGGGAGCAGAAGCCTCAGGGCCCAGCGTCTCAATTTGACCTGTAGCCCTCCCACCTCCCCCTCCCCGCATCCATGTGGTTGGGTCTTCTTTACCTGGCCTGTGGGTCCACTGTTCGTAGTTCCCATGGTGCTTAAGTGGTTCATGCACGCTCCCTTGGAATCGCTCATGATGTTCAAATGTACTGAGCATGTGGTGTTTGCGACTCTTGTGAAGTTTAAATGGCCTGATCGCTGGCTGTTTAAAACTCCCATGGTGCTGAACTTACCTGAGTGCAGGCTTTTTAAAGGTCCCATAGCCCTTCAGACACCGCTGATTCTGCCACTTCCAAGGTCTGCCAGCGATCATAGGACATCCCTATTATCGGATGATTTTATGTTTCTGGGTTTGTGTTTGAATTTTAGTAGTTCTGATCGGGAATATTTGATAATTCCCATCAGGGCTGCACGCAAAGAATCGCTGCTGTAAGGTGCCATCTTTTACATTGTCATCTGTACCAAGATATAGTGGGAAAACTTTATTTTTGAGTGCCATTCAAAGGCTAGGAAAGAGTCATCAGGCTCCAGTATCATCTTGCTATCATCTAGCTTCTGCTGCTACTTGTTCCAGTTGTTCCCAGATGTTGCCGAGAGGTGGTAGGTTTGGTAGGTGAAGCTGCTAAATCTAGCTGCCTGCTCCCCACTGCACATTCTCAACTCCTGGTCTCGATTCCAAGCCTTTGGTGCTGGTAACCTGGTGGGAGACTGATGTGCTGTCTCAACCCCTGTTCTAAATTGTCCCAGTCCTTCTGCCTGAGCTGGAGCCCTTGCCCAACTGCCTTCTCTCTGCTGCGTTCAGCTACCTGCACTTCATTACCACCCAGGACGGACAGAAGCTGCCCCAACAACAGCATTTAATTGGCCCAGCTGACCAGAGCCATGGCAATAGACAATTTCTCATCCTCAGACCTCTTCATCCTTTGTAGTGTTATTTAGATTTATTCAATTTACTTGATGCACCATTCTTCCTTATTATTTGTAATGGGATATCACCTGCGTGTAAATAACTGAGGAGCTTGAAATACAGTGGAGATGAAGGAATATTGTCTAGGCCTTACCGTAGCTCCACTTAGTCAGAGATGCAATTTCTTTGGAAATGTATAGATAGCCTAGGCCATTGAACCATCCGTCAAATTAACAAATTTAAAAATTAGTCTCGTTGTTTGCTTCTGTTTTCTGCATGTATGTATTTTAAAACTATGATATCCTTTTCATTTTTTTTGCTTCATATAAACAGGTTACAGGATTGTTTCCACGACTACAAAATCAAGTTGATGTGTTAATATTTAACCCACCTTATGTTGTAACTCCAACTGAAGAAGTGAGTATAAAATTGTATAATAATTTAGTTTTTAAATGCACTTGTATATTTTTTAGCTGCATTACTCCAGCTTGTATTGAGTGGTTTAAAAGTGACAATTGAACACCTCCTACTCGAGAGCTAAACAGGAAAGTCTGCAGATTGTAGTTCAATGCACAAAAGTGGTGGAGAAACTCAGCAGGTTATGCAGTATCATGCACGACCTGCAGAATTTCTCTAGCACTTTTGTGCATTGCTGTACTCTAGAACCATGAGTATAATCTAGTCTAAAACTCTAATGCATTACTTCTTGCATACTTGTGTAATACTCAAGTTTTTTTGGACCAATTTTTGGTTTAAATTTGGAGGGGTCAACTTTTACATGGGTCATACTTTTGACCGCGGTGAGAACCTGCATTGTTCAAGGCGTTGGGAGCTCGGATGGCCAGGACTGGGTGGTAAGTCTGCGTTTGGGACGTAGGGAGCTTGGATGAGCGGGCAGCCGGGGTCTAGGAGAGCCTGTAGCTGGGGCGTCGGGAGCTTCGGTGGGTGGGCGGTCAGGGCCAAAAATAAATGTTGACACGGGTCATATGGAAAACATGATTTTTGGGTCAAAAAATGGGGGGGGCATTGAATTTTACATGGGATCGACGATTACATTTGTATATACGTATTTTACCATCAACAAATATTTCTAAAATAAATCATCTCATCATTGTTACAATGCTATTTTGGGACTCAGTGGAACACCAATTGGCTTCTGTGTATCCTTTAATAACTTGATTGTGGAACATCTTGACAGATTGGAAAAAAACTTCAAATGTAATGAGACTATTTAAGAAAGGAGAGAGTGGGGAAAATAGACAACAATGGAATAATCTGTGTGATACTGTTCCAATGACATATTATTGTTTCATGCCCCTTCCCCCCCCCCTCCCCCCCCCCCCCCAATTCCTCTAGGTTGGAAGTCGTGGTATAAAGGCATCTTGGGCCGGTGGAGAAAGAGGCCGTGAGGTCATGGATAGGTTTTTTCCGCAAGTCTCAAGCCTCTTGTCCAGTCGGGGAGTATTTTATTTGATTACAGTTCAGGAAAATGACCCAGGTGAGAGGATGCAAATTTATATTAATTTCTATTATAATAAAAGGAGAGAAAATGGTTCAGCATTTTCAATTTTTTGTCTGCATCAATCTTTTTTTCACTACCTTCTGAAGAATTGGGAATAAGTGTTTTGCATTCATAATCTGTCAATAGATGATGAGTGAATGCTTAGAGAAAGGAAGAGAACTTAAGGTAGAAAGGATTAGAGGAGTTTATTTTCAACCATTTGTATGGTATTCAACTTGATTTCTCAAGGTGAGAATACAATATTTTACAAAGGGAGTGGCAGAAGTGTATAGATGTTTATTGTGGTTTGTGGTGTGTTCTAATTTTGTTTGTGTGTGTCTTTAAGAGTGGAGACTGATAACCACAAGACGGTTTTGGGGTGGGGGGTGTTTCAGTTTGTGGAAGTTAACCAGTAGAGATAATACCAGTGGGTTTACCTTTGAGCAATTCCTCTGAGTTTGTTGTCCAGAAGGTATTGACAACATTTTTCTCTGAACTAAATATAGATTTCTTATTGCAGTGAAGGCAAATGTGCTGACTTATTCCAGCTAATGGAGAATTCAGTCAGAAACTTTGAATGACTTCATTATTACTCCATTCCTAGTGGAAAGTTTTCTCCTTACACCTTCCCTCTGCATTGTAGATGAAAAACAAAGTGAAGGAATAGAAAGACATTTTTCATTCATTCTTCAATGAACAATGGGGTGGTGAATTGGATGAGTAAATATGCAGACGATACTAAGATAGGTGGAATAGTGGATAATGAAGAAGGTTTTCAAGGATTGCAGAGGGATTTGGGCTGCTTAGAAAAGTGGGCTGAAAAATGGCAGATGGAATTTAATGCTGATAAGTGTGAGGTGCTTCATTTTGGTAAGAAGAATCAGAATAGGACATACGTGGTAAATGGGAGAGCATTGAGGAATACAGAAGAGCAGAAAGATTTAGGAGTGACGGTACATCGTTCCCTGAAGGTAGAAACTCACGTGAATAGGGTGGTGAAGAAGGCTTTTAGTATGCTGGGAGGAATATAGGAGTTGGGAGGTGATGTTGAGATTGTATAAGACGTTGGTGCGGCCTAATTTGGAGTTCTGTGTGCAGTTCTGGTCGCCTAATTATAGGAAGGATATAAACAGAGTGGAGAGAGTGCAGAGAAGGTTGACCAGAATGTTGCCTGGGTTTAAGCATCTGGAGTATGGGGAGAGATTGGACAGATTGGGTCTTTATTCTTTGGAGCGTAGAAGGTTGAGAGGGGATTTGATAGAAGTATTTAAGATTATGAAAGGGATAGACAGAGTGGATGTGGATAGACTATTTCCTTTAAGAGGAGGAAAGATTAAAACAAGAGGACATGAGTTAAGAATTAAGGGGCAGAGGTTTAGAGGTAACATGAGGGGGAACTTCTTTACTCAGAGAGTGGTAGCTGTGTGGAATGGTCTTCCGGGAGAAATAGTGGCGGCGGAGTCAATTGTATTATTTAAGAAAAGGTTGGACAGGTATATGGATGAGAAGAAGATGGAGGGTTATGGGCATTGTGCAGGGAGGTGGGACTAGAAAGGGGTGTTTGGTTCGGTGCGGACTAGAAGGGCCTAATGGCCTGTTTCCGTGCTGTAATTGTTATGTTATGTTAAAATGCAATGCTTTATCATGCTTCCTGGGGTTGATTTCCTATCAAAATATTTTAAAAAATATGTAAACAGATTTTTGCTTTGAAATTTCTATTAAAAAAATGTATAATTAAGTAAATTTAAACAGTTTCAGCTTTTACTTCTGTATTATTTGCTTTCTGTACCCTTATATTCCTTAATCATGAATTTTCTAATTTTTTTTCTCTTTAAATGGTATCCAATTTCTAATTGTTTAGTTACACATTAGAAATGCTTGTGTCAAATGATGATAAAATGTAGTAGTAGAATCAGTCCATAAGGCCCATCGAGTCTGCACTATCATTCAAATTACAGCTGATATATTTTTCCTCCACTCTATTCTCCTGCCTTCTCCCTATAACTTTTGACATTGTTATTAATCAGGAACCTCTCAACCTCTCCTTTAAATATACCCAATGACTTGGCCTCTGCAGTCTGTCACAACGAATTCCATAGATTCACCATCCTCTGGCTAAAGAAATTTCTCCTCTCTGTTCTGAAGTACCCATTCTCAATGGGGGCCCTCTGTGGACCACAGCACATTTAAGTAAAAGCTTTATATTTTTTCACCTCACATAACATTTTTTATGTAGTTGGTAGGAGAGAAGAAACCAAAACTTGGCTGCTTCACAAAGAAGGGGTCCATAAACTTTAAGTAGTGTTCTAGGTGGGCCATAGCCGACAAAGGTTGAGAATGGCTGTTCTATAGGGATGTCCGTTTTTCTCTCAGGCTGTGCCCGCTTGTCCTTGACTCTCCCACTGCTGGAACCACCATCTCCGTGCCTGTTCTCTCCAACCCTTTCAATATTCAAAATGTTTCAACAAATGCTTGTGATACACATTGACTCTCTCATCCCCAAGATAATTCTTGTAAACCTCCTCTGAACCTTCTCCAACGTCAGCACATCTTTCCTTAGATTGGGACCCAAAGCTGCCCACAATACTCAAAATGTGGCCTCATCAATGCCTTATAAATCCTCAGCATTACGTCTTTGCTTTTATATTATTGTCAATACTAGCGGTGCACTTGCCTTCCATACTACAGATTCAACCTGAAAATTAACCTTTTTGGGAATCTTGCACTAGAACTCCCAAGTCCCTTTGGATCTCTAATTTCTGAATTGTCTCCCTGTTTCGAAAACAGTCTACTTCTTTATTCCTTCTACTAAGTTGCATGACCATACACTTTCCTCTGTTATATTCTATCTGCCATTTCTTTGCCAATTTTCCCAAACTGTGTCTCTTCAATGTGACTTGTCCCTCCATTATCTTTGTACCGTCTGCAAATTTGGTCACAAAGACATCAATTCCATCATCTAAATCATTTACATACATTGTGGTTAAAAAAAATAGCAGACCCAATACTGACCTGCGTAGAACTCTACCAGCTAGCAGCCAGCCAGCAATGTCCCCCTTTATTCCCATTCTTTGCCTTCTACCAGTTAAAACACTGCTTCAATTATATATACGTGTGTGTGCTTTTTTTTTAACAGATGGAATAATAGGGTTATTGAACACTTTTAATTTAAAAGGGACAGTGTTCATTTCAAGGCAAGCTGGGAGAGAGCGCCTGTCAGTGCTCAAATTTTGGAAAGCCTGATTGTTGAGTCCTGGTTCTCCTCGTTCATCAAAAGTTCAAGAAACCATTAACTTTCGCAGGAAAGAAGTGGACAGTTTCAACTACTGCTTTCATTATGACTGCCCAGGGAATACTGAGCAACAGTTTCTGAACACTGTAGTCCAGTTAAAGTACAGCTGAAAATCTAGAACATTTTCCATGGAAAATTGAATATTTTGCTGCTCTGAATGAATACTTGAAGCTGCCTCTTGGAGGACTTGCAACTGAGAGGCAATTTTGAATGCAGGCTTTGAAGGTCTATGACTTGATTATCTTGTACTTAAACTTGCTCAAGGAAAAGCAAATAAAAGTGTTTTATGGTAACCTGCAATGTGCCTGAATGCATCAGTTAACACTGAAAACACAGAAACGCTGGAGGAACTCAGCAGGCCTCATTAGCATCCTGAACCCTTCTTCAAGGTAATACGACAGGCCTGTTCTACAGAGGAATTAATTGGAATGGCAATAAATAAAGGAAGACAAACCCATTTCAACCAGCATATGTTGAAAGGAATAATGTGACAAGGGGTGATCTGAAATCTTTGCTTAATAGCAACAGGCAAAGCAACTCTCTGTATCCAAGTTTAATAAAGGGTTTATAAAATCCTAAAATATTGCTTTGAACCATGTTCTGTTCATTTCCAAGCAGTCTGATGAATCAATTTTTCATGGAAAAAGGAATGCAATAAGTTAATTCACTGTTTGAGTACAAATATTTGGTAATAAAAATAAATAATAAATACAGTCTTAACTATGTGGTATTTTTTCACCACCTTGGGTATGTAAAAGTCAGGGACTATTTGAATATATTGAATAATTGAATAAAGCTGGTCAGTTTATTTAAAAAAAATCCTACAGATGCTGGAAATCAGAAATAAATATAGAAAGGGCTGGAAGAAAAAGATGGTTGGGCAACAACCATGGAAACAATGTTTTTCAGGTCAAAGGTCCTTTGGAAAAATCCTTCTGATACCAGTATTTCCACAATGATGTTAATGAGAGTTCCAGAAGTTGAACCTGGCATCAATGAACAACTGATGTATTTCTCTATTAAAACAGTGTTCAAATTAGAGGGGAATCTATAGGTGCTCCTCTGAATGTGAAATCCTTGTCCTCCTTGGTGGCAGAAGGTGTGAGTTGCATTTTGTTGTTTCGACACACTGCAATTACTGTGTAACAGAGTGGAGGGAATGAGTGTTAGTGGATGGCATGAGGTACTAAACAAGCTGGTTTTATCTCCTACGTTTTTGGACTTCTTGAATGTTAGATGGAGTTACACTTATCTGTTTATTGTAGATGGTGGAAGGGGTTTGAGGTGTTAGGGGGTATGTCATTCCCAAGGTAGCAAGCCTCTGATCAGCTCTTGTAGTCACAGTATGGCTTCCTGGTCAATGGTGAGCTCCCTCCCCCCCCCCCACCCCATCATCTCCCAGATGTTGATGATGGCAGACTTGGCAATGGTAATGTCACTGAATGTCAAAGAGAAGTGGTTAGATTCTGTTGGAGGTGGTCAATATGAGGGGAATGGTAGAGTCACTGGATGTCCTTTCCTAAGACCGTGTGCTTGAAAAGGTATATCCAAGAATACAATAGCTATAAAGGCAATGTATTAATATCGAAGAGGTGGTGGTGCAATAATTTTGTGAACTTGGAGTATCCCAAGACTAATTAACTGGAGCCGTAAGAGACTGCAGATGCTGGAACCTGGAGCAATAGAAAGACACAAGATGCTGGAGGGACTCAGCAGAAATGGAGAGTTGATGTTTTAGGATTTTAGTGAAGACTCCCTACCCATAGCGTAGATTCTCAATTTGCTTCCACGGATAGTGCCTGACCCACTGAGGTATCTCTAGGAACTTGGTTTATGCTACTTTAATTTATCCTTTGAAATTTGCCCTGCCCATTATAGGAAGCAGCCTGCCCACCGAGACTCATTTATGGATGACATGTACTCTACCTGGTCAGCCATGAGAAAGATTTGGAATACTCTTGAAATGGTAGCCTTGAATAAAAATAAGAATATTTTTATTTTCAGTAATCCAGTAGAGGGAGCTATTGGAACATCGGCTATTCTGATAAAAGGAGACTGACCTCTCTGAATATATTTTGGACCATGTAACCACATCCTGCCTTTGGTATAAAGGCCACACAGTAGCACACAAACCTCAACCTCAAATTTTAAGTATGGTTCCAGCCACAAACAAGAAGGGGCAGAAACAGAGCAAACAAGTTCAATGTAGAAGGAAAGATGCCCAGCTGTGATGACTCATTTTGTTAATTGACCCATTAACGAATCCACTTTTTTTGCTTCACCAACACTGAAGTACTGTATCTGGAGAATTGTTAAAGAGAAAAGACTCCATGGACTACTGAGCACGTTCTGTAATATTCTGCCTATTCTATATTTCTTTGGTTTTCAAAAATATCCAATAATTGAGCATTCACAGCTGAATAATTTATAATCTTCAGTGTGAAATCCTCTATCTCTTAGTTCAAAGTGTCTATCATTCTGCGACCATACTCCAATGTTTTAGACTTCCCCATCAAGGGAAACTAACTTCTGCATCCACCCTATCAAGTTTATATTTTTCAATGAAAGTAATAACATTCTCACTGATTGTACCTTATCTTAGGAATCAACCTTGTAAACATTTAAAGCATTTTCTCCAAGAAAGGTAATTCCATTCTGAGATTAAGATGTACGCAATGCATCAGGTGTGACCTCACCAAAAGCTTATATACCATATATGGTCATGTAATTGTCAAATTTTTTTGGACCACTTTTTACTCCCAAAAAAGGGGGATCAACTTTTACATGGGTCAAATTTGACCCTGTAGCGGTGTCGTTCAAAGCGTCCGGAGCTTGGTTGGCCGGGAAAAGGTGATGTCCATGGGCGGGTCATCAAGTGCTCGAATGGGCAGGCAGCTGGGGCGAGGATCAGTAGTTGAGAACTCAGGTGGGCGCAGCTGGGGTTTTGTGAGTTTGAATGGGTGGACAGGAGGGGTGAGGATCTGAGTTCGGGAGCTCAGATGAGTGGGTGGCTGAAGCGTCAGGAACTCCGAAAAGTGGCAGCCGAGATGAAGGTCCGCTGTTGGAGCATCAGGAGCTCCGGTAGGTGGGTGGCCAAGGCAAAGGTCTGCCATTGGTGTGTAGGGAATTCCTGTGGGTGGGCACCAAGGCAAGGGTCTGTTTTTGGGGATTTTGGAACTCTGATAGGTTGGTAGTTGGGCCAAAAATAAGGGGGGGGGGGGTGTCTACTTTTACATGGGTCATTAAAAAACACCCAATGTTTGGGTCAAGAAAAATGGGAGGGGGGGGCAGAGGAGATTTATCAGGATAATAAAGTCTTATGAAGCAAAGTTAACAGAGCTGGGACTTTTCTCTTTGGATCATAGAAGGTTGAGAGGAGAGTTGATAGAGGTCTACCAGATTATTAGATAGGGTGGATAGCAAGCACCTCTGTCCTAGGGCAGGAAGAGCAAACACGAGAGGACATGTAAAAAGTGAAGGGAGGGAAGTTTAGGGGAGACACCAGGAGTAAGTTTTTCACACATAATTGTGGGTGCCTGGTATTCCTTACCAGGGATGGTGATGGAGGCTGATATAATGGGGGCATTTAAGGAATTCTTAGGCAGGTGCATGGATGAAAAAAAATATAGTTATGAGTTAGGGAGGGTTTAGTACTTTAAAAAAAATGTGTTGGCACAACATCAAGTGTTGTTGTGTTCAATTGTCAGCTTACCTGCAGTTAATACTGTTAAATGTAAAGCAGTATATTCTGGACAAATCACTGGTGAAAGTACATGTTTGCTAAATGGTCTCTGAAGAGAGGAGAAACAGAAATATTTTAGTGTAGATACATCTATATACTTACAAATAGAAATGCAAGTATGAGACTTCATAAAGAGACCATTGTGATTCTGTTTTGAAGCCCAGAATATATGCTAATTTAAAAAAAAATACTTTATTTAAAATAAAACCACCAAGCAAACATATTACAATATTTCAACCTTATTCCATATACATGCATTATTTAAAAAAAAGTAAAGAAATTCAAAAGAAAGAGACACTCCTATTAATGCATCCCCCACCCCCCTCCAAACTTAAAAATTGACAAGAAAACCACAACAGGAGTTCTTCAATTTCCAATACTTTTAAACATATAAATATTTATAGAGGCCTATTGGACAAAGGGTGTGTTTAAATTTTAATACTAACAATTTATAAATATTGGCTTCATATTATGTATGATATTTATCTTTTAAATTATAAGTAATTTTCTCAAGTGGAATACAACTCCGAACTTCTGCATGCCATCTATCCAGTCCCAAATCAGTATCTGACTTCCAAGTTATAGCAATACATTTTCTAGCTTTTGCCAAGGCAATTTGAACAAATTTTATGTGATACATATTTAGGTTTAATCCCTCTAACATATCCCAATAAAAATAACCTTGGATTCTATGGGAATCTTGCACCAGTTATTTATTCTAATAAATTACCCATTTCAAGCCAAAAAGGTTTAATTGTGGAACACTGCTAAGTTGAATGCAAAAAAAAGTACTAACTTTTTGTCCACATCTAAAACATAAATCTGAATAAGTATAGTTCACATTATGTAGTTTTTGTAGTGTCAAAGATAACTGATGAATAAAATTATATTAAACTAATTGATATCTCACATTTATTGTACTTTTCATACTCTCTCTACATATCTGAATCCACCTTTGTTCATTTATTTGCTTATTTAAATCTGCCTCCCATTTATGTCTTGATGTCCTTTTTGAGCCTCCTTTTGTAATAATTTATATATCTCTGAAATGAAATTCTTTACATCCCTAGTACATAATAATAATAATTCTACTTCTCTATTCGCTATTAACAATCTTGCATTCCATTTATAAATGGTGTGAATCTGTTTCTTCTATTTGATCAAGTTCTATATTCGCTCATGCTGGAACATTATTTAAATCATACATTTACACTGATAAATCTTGACTGTGCTGCTTTATAATATTAATAAAATTAGGGAGTTGTAAACCTCCTAAATAATTTTTCATGTCAATTTCTCCAAAGAAACCCTAGCCATTTTTCCTTTCCATAAAAATTTTCTGACATAAACATTTAATTCCTTAAACGATTTTGAGAAATTGACATTGGAATCAATTGAAATAAATATTGTATTCAAGGAAAAACATTCATCTTAACACAACTCACTCTACCCATCAAAGTAATAGGTAACATATTTCCTGCTCCCTATCATTCAAACTAGGTAATGTAATTTGAGATAAAAAATTTGTCAATCTTATTTTCATCATGTACTGATTCCAAATAATATAATTCCTTAAAAAATTCCTAATCCGTAAATTCCTTAAATACATTATTTATTTCTTGTGGTCTACATGTAATAGTCCCTGAAGATATTTTTAATTGCATTAATCACTCTAGATGTCTGTTCTGCTTTCAGTTGCCATGCCAAAACTTTGAGCTCTTTCTCCTTCTTCATAATATCTCTATTTAGTTCTTTGAATTAATGTTTCTGTTCTATATGTCTGAATAATGTTATATTGAAGGGTTTAATTAATTAATTGCATTTTCTTCAGAATTATTTTGAAAATCTTTCTAATTTACCCACGTCCTGTTCTAATTGATTTCTCTTTTGTATATTCCTTTTTAATTTTAGCCAAGTAACGTATTATTTGACCTCTTATATGTGCTTTCAACACATCCCAAATGATACATTTATTATCTTTTGAATTAAAATTCACTTATAAAAATACTTGAATTTACTTTCTTATAAAATTACACAAATATCTTTTTCATAATGCAATATTAAACCTCCATCTACAAGGTATATTTTTTCCTCTTAAGATTGAACATATAAATAAAGTGGCAAATGATCAGAAAATATTCTTGCTTTATATTGTAATTGTGCTGATATTAAAAAAATTCTTGAATAAGATGTCTATGAGAATAAAAAGAACAATCTCTTTCTCTAGGATTCAACTTTTGCCAAATATCAACTAGATTTAGTTGCTTCATAAAACTTAATATAGCCTTTGCCACCTTAGCTATTATTACTATTTTAGTTGATTTATCCAGTAATAGATCAAGACAACAATTGAAATAACCTCCTATTAAAACCTTTTTCTGCGCTTCCACAAAAAGTAAAAAAGTATTCTTTATAAAACCTTCATCTACATTTCATGCATTAATATTCATAAGTGTCCACATTTCAGAATAAATCTGGCAATTAATCAAATCATATCTTCCCAAAGAATCAATTATAGTATCAAAAATTTTTACTGGTAATGTTCTTTTAATTAATACAGCTACTCCTCTTGCTTTAGAATTAAAAGATGAACCTATTCTTGGCCCACCAATCCCTTTTTAATTTAGTATGTTCTTTTTCTGTCAAATGAGTTTCTTGTAAAAATGCAATATCAACTTTCATCTTTTTTATATAATATTTTTTCCTTTAAATTTTATTATTTAGACCATTAACCTTAAAATTAAAAAAATAATTTATTTTTATCATCCATTATCCCAGATCTAAATCTCTTCCAATCCTGTTCTCCCAGGTCTCTTTATCAACTCTGAGTCCTGTATACATCTCTGTCCCTTAAGAAAAAAAATATAGAAAAAGAATTAAAAAAGGAAAAATCGAACAAAAGAAATATTACTTTAAAAAACCCCAAAAGTACTGAATAAAAACATAACAGCACTATTTCCCACCACCATATGGACTGTGGCTCCTGCCACAATATAGCATATAATGGTTCAGGCAAGCAAGGAAGCACATCCAACCCCCACCCCTCGGAATAATTAATTAATTGCACATTAGGAAATAATCAATCACCTGCCGCTTCAAGGTCACATTAACTTGATCATCACCAATTAAAGATGTTTTCATCTAGGTTTTCGACTTCAAAGGAGACTTTTTGACAGCTTACAATCTGCTTTGGCACAGCTTTCTTCGGTGTAATTTGAATCCACTGCACCTCTTTGAACTTAATTTTTGTGGACAACAATTCTTGCTACTCTTCCTTAATAGTATGAAGTGATTCTGCGAATCTTTGTGCTTCTTCTTCATCCATAAAGAACTTGGGTCGTTCATTCACCAAAAACACCTTCAATGTATCTGGATATCTAAAAGTAAACTTATAGCCTTTCTTCCAAAGAATTGCTTTCACTGGATTAAATTGTTTTCTATCCATCACGGCTTTACTTAAATCTGCATAAAAGAACAGTTTATTTCCATCAATAACCATAGATCCCATGTTCTGCCTTGCTTTCTGGACTGCCAATCTTAAAATTTACTCTTTATCTTGATATCGCAGACATTTAATCAATATAGCTCTAGGGGCTGGTTTGGCAGTGGCTTCCTCCGTAAAGCTCGATGATCCCTTTCCAATTCAATTCCATTTGGAAAATTTTCTTCTCCCAAGATTCCAAGAATCCATTTTTGAAAAAAATTCCACAAGGTCACCACTTACTTAAAAATCTCTTTTAAGGCCAACAACTTAACATTATTTGTTTACTTTGATTTTTCAACATATACATCTTATCCATCATTTCTTTCCTCTGTTTTTCCCAAAGAATATCTGAATTTTTGACCCTTTCAATTCTATCCATGTAAATGTCCATATCATTTTTAACTCTGCAGATCCAAATCAACTCCTTGGACTGTTGCTTTAAATTCATTCACTTCTGAAACACACCTCGACATTTCACTTTAAACCTACTTCATGTCAGTTCTAACATCTTTCATTTCAGCCCTTATTACTTGATAGAGACCCATTATTAGTAAGTAAAGACCTTTCTTATTTGGTTCTTTTTTTTCCAAGACCTGAAGCCCCCCCATATTTCCTCTCCATCTTCTTGATCATCTTCATCTTGATCTGATTCTTCTTGTTCTCCCTCTTCTCTTGATCACCAGCTGTTAAAAATGCAGGTACTCCTGACAGTCCTGGCATGTCTGGTATCTCTGCCTGCAGTTGTTTCACTCCACCAGCACTACTGGGAATGGTGCTATGGAGCGACCATTCCAAAGCATAATCTTCCTCTTCAGGCATGCATGCGCATAAGGTTAATATATTCTTCATGAAAGATCTGGATTGATCCGGCGCCATCTTCCCTGGTGTCCATGGGAGGTGGCGCTGGCTTTGGCTAGAAGTAAGCCATCATCACCCGAGTGAATTGTGAGAGCTTCAGAACTTGAGGTCCAGGCTCCAACTGTAAGGTAGGTGACTCTTCCTTGAATTTTTTAGTACCTTACTATTTTCTTGTCTCTTAGCTGCCATATCCAACAGCTTCCAGATGGGTTCCAGATGATTTTAATATATTTTAAATTTAAAATAATTTTTAATTCAGGCTTTATATTTTAATCCCTCAGGAGAGTTGTGTCCACCTCCTTCCCCTACGCCATTGTGCTTTGCCCCTTCGAATATATGCTAAATTGATGCGAGCATAAATTCTGACAGTAAATTTATTAGTCATGGAAAGCTAATATTAGATCAAGAGTAGGAGGTTATAGAAATGAAGCTGATCCACACTTATCATTGTTATGCCTGTATTTAAATTTGCTCCATGGAATCAGCCAACTGATCTTTGGAAAATGTTTGAACACTGTTCCCTTTCTTTTGGTCTCAGTACCATCTATGCATCTTCACTCAGTCCAGCCATGAGTATGTAGCATATTTTGGTCTCATTTTATTGAATTCTTGCTTTAGCTCTATTGGCTTTCTCTTGCTCTATTTATGGTAGCTATTTTTGAAGACTTTCTTTCCCCCCCCCCCGCCCCCATCGCTCCTCTTTATTTCTATGGTTGTTTACCACGACTTGTGCCTGTTCCTTGCCAAGAAAAAAAATCTCACTCTGCAGAGTTAATTTTAACTTTAGAATAAAGGACAGAGCTCAACTTTGCTCCTTTTATCATCTACAGATGCCTGTATTCTCAGTTCAAGAAGTTCTGAATGTTGTAATTGTTTTCTAAATTGTAAGTCCAGTACAGTCATTATAACCTGTTTGTTCTGAGTCCATTTGCTCCTGTGCCATTGAGTTTTCTGATATGCCTAATTTCATAAATTTTTGCAAACACTGTTCAACACATTATTTGTGAAAACTCTGAAAATCAATTCGGTGCTGGATGAAGCAGTTTTTATACTTAAAGTGAAAGTGCTCAATCAATGACACGGTTTACAGCAAAGTCTCTCCCACACAGCAGGTTTAGTAACCTCAGAGATTCAATACTATCTCAACTTTAAGAACAGGTTAGACAAAGGCAGAATGTTGATGATTATTCCGGGAGTAATATATGATAAAAGTGACAAGCATGACCTCTTTATTTCACTCTAATGTGATCATTGAAAAGATTTTCTTTGTTGTGATTCAATGGGAGTAAATGGAAATTTAGTTGACATGAGGTGTCAAAGGGAATGTATATCAAAGAATAAGTGTGTCCTCTGATACCATATTAAAACCATTCACATTCTTTACCTGCTCCTGTTCTTATTTTTTTCTCCTCTAACTTTACTTCCCAATGGTATCCTCTCCACTGGAATCTCCACCTCTCACATCTTCACCTTTTACCCCAGACATCTCTCCCCATCCCAATATATACAGAATATCACCCCTTCCCTTTAGTCTTGATAAAGGGTGCAGACCTGAAACATTGACTGGCCATTTCCGCTCATGGATATTGTCTGACCTGCTAAGTTCCTCCACCAAATTATTTGTTTGGTGATTATTCCAGGATCTGAAGCTTTTGTGTCTCATTAAAATTAAATTGACCAATGGCTCCAAAAAAAAATCAGAGATTTGTTTATATCATCCTTAATGCTAAGAATTAAATTGCTTTTGAAATAAGGAACCAACTTGTCAATGAAGAAAACAATATTTCTTCACATTTCCACTAAAAGTTGAAATTTTAAAATTGAGGGTTTTTGCAAAATATCACATGGGGTCAGCCATTATCTTGAAAAAATAGTGGAAAGTAAGTGCCTTGGTCGTTGAAATTTCAGTTTTGCAAAATGATTCTGATTACAGAAAGTTTAACAGGGTGTAGGCGTGGATGGTGTGCTTTGTGATGTGTTTATTTCATTTCAGAAAAGAATGGAAAATTTACACAGACAGCGAATAGATTTTGTAAGATATTTGGTGTATCATGTTGCAGCAAAAACAAAATTGCACAGTTTGAAGATATGAACATTAGCTTCTTTGGGTGCCTTAATATTTTTCAGTTTCTTCTGTTTTTTTCCCCTGAATCTAAATAATTATTTACTTTTTAAAATCATTAATTGATCGGTTGACACAGTACTTTTCCCTTCTGCTTCACTTCATTTCAATGAATTTTTGCCATAATCTCATTGATGATGTTCGGATTAGCCACGTGCTTAAAACAATGCAAACAGAACTTTAATAAAAGTCCCTCTGAGACAAATTACCACTTCTACGGGATGTATGACAATTATTTCCTCTCTTTTTAACTTTAACTTCAAGATTCAAAGTTATTTTATTATCATGCAATAAAACAGAAAATGTGATATTGCACAAAATTTCCTTTAGTCTGCTGTGAGGCAAAGATTTGCTATCAGCAGAAATTGCTCAATGCCCCTTGCAGTCAGAGAAAGAGAAGCAAAAGAGATTTCCCCCAGGGTCATTGAGTCTCCATGGATTCACCTCCAGTGCTCCCACTGTCTCCATAACCTTCAGTCCAAACCATCAGCAACCTGAACTCCAGATGCAAAACCTCTGACACGATCAGGAAGCCTCCAGTACCCTCTCACATCTCGGTTCCAATATCTGGTACCCCTTTCAGCCAGTCTCTGATTCTATCTGAGCCAATCATATTTGAGGGATGATTAACACCAGCTAACTTCACCCCATGATATCACCTGACTGTAAATCATGACTGAATATGGTGGGGTTCTAGTTCTGTTACTTGACTGGTAGTCAGAGTTCCAGATCAATACAGACAGCAGCAAATATCAAATGTTTTTTTATAAGGGAAATATACTAACATAATAACAACACCACTCCTCCCCATTATAATTCAAATAACTATTCTTTTAATCTTTTCTATCACTTTGTTACAACGTAGTTTAACTGTGCAAAATAGATTTCAGCTCATGCTATCACCTAACATTTTCTGGATGTTGCCTGTAACTGTAGCTGCTCCATTTCTTCTTCAACCTTGAGATGATCCATTTAGGATTCGCAAACATCGGTTGGATTCACTAACAATGGTTAGTATTTGAAAGGATGTCATGTGGTGCTTTGATGGAACATTTCACGGCAATAACTTCAAACAGCTATGTAGTTGTTTACAGCCAGTTTCTGAGAACTCTTTCCAAGGTGAAGTGACTTGTATTTGAATTTTGTTTTCTCCACAATGTTTTGGCTTGTCATACTGATGCAGATATTAATGATCTATTTCATACATTTCCTGAAAGATGTTTACAAATAATAACAAGCACTGTTGGTGGGATTCCTGTCACTGAATGTGGCGTTGCTCTGCATCTCCTCAATGTGCGTGTTTCTACTGGGACACCTCGTATCACCCCGCATCACCTCGCATCACTGCGAATTTTTGTCCCCCGCATCACCGCGTATTTTATGACTACCCGAACTGTTTCTACTGAGCAATAAATACGCGGTGATGTGGGCGATGCGGGGTGATGCAGGGCGATGCGAGGTGACCAGGAAGTCGCGTATTTTAAGGTCACATATCAGGTTGTTTTGTTTTCCCATCCAAAATGCCCTTTACCATCATTTCCTGCCATTTTGTGATCAAGAATCACTGAAGATCAAATGTCCAGTTGATACTGTCCGACATATTCCAACGAAGAAATGAAAAAGTTATTATAACGACAGACAAGCTTGATATTTGTCCAGGGAAATTACTCCAATTTAACGATACACAAAGGAACAGCAGAGGCGATATGAATGCAGAATAGCTAGCTAGTAGGTAGCTTGTGCAGTATATATACGCAATAAGATAATGCGCTGTGCCGGCGATGATCAATTGAAAAGCGCAGGTGAAAAATTGAGACTTCTGGTGCACCGCGAATTAATTACTCGCTGTGTTTCTACTGAAAAATCGTCCCTCGCATCACCGCGCATCGGCCACCTCAAAAGGTGGACGATGGAGCACCTCGCAATACCGCGCATTGGCCACTACCCGATGTGTTTCTACTGAGGAAAAATTCGAGGTGTTACCTTGCATCACCGCGCATCACCGCGCATTGCCCCAAATTTTAAAGACCTATGAAGGTTTTGCTTCTATGCCTTCTCTTTGCAAGGACAGTTTGGATCTTTTTAAGTATTTTTTATTAAATCTCTCCTCTTCATTATTAATGTGGTGTGATCTTATGATGTGATGCACAGATAAATCCCTATTATCCAGCACCTATGGAGATTACGGGTGCCAGAATTGTGCATTTTCTAGTTGCCAGAGATTCACCCTTACAATGCCTACTGAATACAACTGCATTAAGAATACAAAAGATAGTGCAGAATGTATAGTAATTTGAAAAACTATGTATTGTAGTCTTTAATAATGCAAAGTTTACTTCAATCAAATAATTTCCGTATCTTATAAAATTTAAATTTAAATTCAAATCCAGCTTGTTGGTGCTATAACAGTGTTACGCTAACTGCGCCGCTGTCATAATTAACCCCTCCCCCAAGTTTACAAATGATTTTGTTTTAATCCATACAACCTATTCCTGGGAACCATATATTCTCCCATCGTAATTAGAGCCATAGAACAATACAGCACAGAAAATGGGTCCTTCGTCTCTTCAAGACTGCCAAAATATTATTCTGCCTTATCCCACTGTCTTCTATTCAGTTCATATCCCTCCCATCTCTTAAATTGTAAAATAGAGCCCACATTCACCACTTCAGCTGACAGCACTTTCTACATAACCATGACTTTCTGAGTGAAGTTGTTCTCCCTAATGTCCCCCTAAACTTTTTCCCTTTCCCTCTGAACTCATGTCCTCTGGTTTGTATCTCACCTATCCTCAGTGGGGAAAAAGCCTATTGTATTTATTTATACCCCTGATAATTTGAAATACCTCTATCAAATCTCGCCTTATTCTTCTAATGCTCCAGGGAATAAAGACTTAACCTTTCCCTATTGCTCATTTCCTGTAGTCCTGTCAACATCCTAACTTACTTATTAATTATTTAAAAAAATATTAATTTTAAAATTAATTTAGACGTACAACAAGGAAACAGGCCATTTCAGCCCACGAGTCCATGCTGCCAAATTACACCCTGGTATGTTTTGAATGCTGGGAGGAAACCAGAGCCCCCAGAGAAAACCCACGCAGGCATGGGGAGAATAGACAGACTTCTTGCATCGACATGGAGTCTCCAGGACAGATCCTCAGAGATGATGACACCCAGGAATTTGAAGTTCTTGACCCTTTCCACTACTGAGCCCTCAATGAGGACTGGGTCATGTTCCCCGGACTTCCTTCTGTAGGCCACAATCATTTCCTTGGATTTGCTAATGTTGAGTGCAAGGTTGTTGGTGTGACACCTCTCAACGAGCTGATCTATCTCCCTACTGTACGCTTCCTCATTCCCGTTTTTGATTTTGCTGATAAATGTGGTGTCATTGGCAAATTTGTAAATAGCATTGTTAGTGTGCCTGGCCACACAATCATGGGTGTATAGTGGCTAGAGCAGTGGGCTAAGCACACATCCTTGGGGTGCGCCTGCGTTGATAATCAGTGAATAAGAGATGTTGTTTCCAATTCGTATTGACTGCAAAATAGTTGAATTTTCCTCATTACTTAAACTTAGTGAAAGTCGGTGCAATTGTAACATCAAAATGTGCAGAATTGTAGAAATACCAGCAATCAAAACAGGTCCACTTGAGCCTGTTTATTCAACAGGTTCAAATGAAAAGTACTATGTAATGATTTTTTTCCCCTTGTGATTAACTGTTCTGCACTCTGAACTCACTCAGTCTTCTCTTCACAATTTGGTGTTATTTGCAAGGTCTTTCTGGTTATGTTGTTTTGATAAGCATCCCTCAATGACCTGAATTTTCAGTTCTTACTCAAGATCAGAAGATTCACCTCTTGCAGCAAGTTATCTCAGTGTCTGCAATTTTGAACAATTGTTTTGTTTGAATTCCAGTGCATGGAACACTGTTATCTGATCTAGCACATTCTGCTGTGGACTGCAATATGCAGTCAGTGCATCTTTGCTTCTGTAGTTACCTATTGTAAATGATAATATAGTACCATAGAACACTACAACACAGAAACAGATCCATTGGCCCATCTAGTCTGTGCAAATGGGCCAAAGCGGGCAAAGGGATTAGTGCAGATGGGCATCTTGGGTGTCATGGTACAGTTGGACTGAAGAGCTGTTTCCATGCTGCTTAGCGATTAGTGCAGTGACTTTACAGTGCCAGCGATGGGACCAGGGTTCAAATCCTGCGCTGTCTGTAAGGAATTTGTAAGTTCTCCCTGTGTTTAAGTGGGTTTTCCCAGGGGCTCCAGTTTCCTTCCACCCTCCGAAATGTACCAGGGTTTTAGGTGTTAATTGGGCAGCATGGGGTCGTGGGCCTGTCTAAATTTTAAAAATTTAATTTACTGCTTATCTATTATTTCATCTGAGATTCTAAATCCTGTTACTGCCCAGTCAAAGCCGCAAAACCACTTTTTCCCCAATGTCTTACTTTTCTGGGTCTTGCTCTCTCTGCTGCTTTCCTGGTGCACGTCAGGCCCCAAGGAAATCCAAAGCGACGTACTTGCAGAACAGAATGGTGCCAAGTAGAGTTTAAAAATAGAAAATGAACTCAAATGGATTGAAAATGTTCCTTTGATATACAACTGTCCTTTGAGGAGTTGGGGAATGTGTCCACGGTGACATCCAGAACTACGGTGAACTGAAGATGCTGCTTTAAACTCGTATGGTGTAGGAGGAAATGTTGCTGTAATGGAACCACAATTTTTTAGAATAAACTTACACTGCAAATAATTGCCATTTCCTGTAAAAATGAGTCTGTGTCAGGGAAGTGGAAGTCTGTATTTTTTTAGTGAGAAACTTACTGCTGCAGGAAGATAATTGTGGAAGAGGTAAGGAGGCAGAATTGTGGGCAGTGCACGTCTGCTCATTCTATGGCCATGTTGCAGCTCAAACTGATCAGAAATGGCTGATTGAGCATGTAATGTTGTAGAACCTAAAGCATAGGTAAGTAAGAGGCAAAGTTTCTTTTGCTTGTATCTATCAATGGTTTATTCATCATCTGAAGGAGTTTTCTGGTATAAGATGTATTTTAACCCCACATTTTAAAATTGCAGTTTTCCACTGAGAAAGGTCTTTAAATCATATTCCCCTGGTAGGGCAGATGTGACACTTTGTTAAAAAACTTAACATGCCAATTTATTTTAATTAGTAAGAAAATTATTACACTATTTGATACTGATTTTTAAAAAATTGTAAATTAGATTAAATTCTAGACCAAATTATTAAAACTGACTTTCCTGGACTTTTTTGATTGATTCTATACCTTGAAGAAGGGCTCAGCCCGTAACGTCGGTAATATATCTTTGCCTCCCATGAGACCAGCTGAGTTCCTCCACCATTTCTGTTGTTTTTTTTCTTGATTGTGACCTGCTGCCCCTGCCTTTATTTCTCATTCCCAGAAGTTAGCTTCCCTTGACCTGGGTGAATGATTTTATTGTGCCATAATCCTGGAGTCAAATAATGAGGCTCAAGTGTCAGAGGGCCTCCAAAGATGCAAATGTCAAATTAATTACCTCACCTACATGCCATATTGAATATTGAAAGGGCTAAAGTTGACATGGACCAGGCGCTTCCAGTAGCAGGAGAGTCTAAGACAGTGGTTCTCAACCTTTTTCTTTCCACCCATAGGTGCTCAGCGATTAGTAAGGGACTGCTTAAGGTGGCATGTGGATATAAAGAAAAAGTTTGAAAACCATGTTTTAATCGTACCTCATTGACTCATTATGTGCACGGTTTCAGAACTCCAAAGGAAATGGGCCAATGACCATTTTTCTCATGCAAAATATTTCAGTTACAATTAGGTCTAGAGCAATGGTTCTCAACCTTCCCTTCCCACTCACATACTGCTTATCTATTATTTCATCTGAGATTCTAAATCCTGTTACTGCCCAGTCAAAGCCGCAAAACCACTTTTTCCCAGTGTCTTACTTTTCTGGGTCTTGCTCTCTCTGCTGCTTTCCTGGTGCACGTCAGGCCCCAAGGAAATCCAAGGCAATCCCTTACTAATCACAGAGCACCGATGGCATAGGGATTACTTAAAGTGGTATGTGAGTGGAAAGAAAAAGGTTGAGAACCACTGGTCTCGGACCAGAGGGTACAACCTCAGGATTAAAAAGACCAAGCTTTAGAACAGAGATGAGGAGACATTTCTTCAGCTGGAGAGTGGTGAATCTGTGGTCAGGTCATATTGCATAGATTTAAAGCAGAGTTTGATTGGTTCTTAATTAAGAAAGGTGTCAAAGATTATGGGAAGTAGGCATGAGAATGTGTTTGAGAGAATAATAGATCAGCTGTGATTTGAAATGTGGAGCAGACTTGATGAGCCAAATGACCTAATTCTGCTCCTGTGTCACCCATGAAACAGCTCTGGAAACATATGGAACCTCAGTGAAGTATTGTGACCCTGGAAGAAAACAGTGCTTCTATTTGCCATCCCTGATACTCCATGAGCAAATCATGCATCAGTTTCATGCTGTGTCAATCTGAGTAGTACTACATGTTGAAGCCACGGCTTTGTTGTCCTCTCTTCTACTTAGGCATAGAAGACAAGGAACCAAAATAAGGACCGAATCTCTTGCCTTTTCCAAAGTTTGGTAGCAGGTTGAAACATATGCCGTCTTTCTGCATGTTGTGTTTACTAGAGCAAGTGGTGTTTTTGAAGGTGTTTTATGTGACATATCTGGCATCCCTCACTTCATCCTTCTCTTATCCTCTTAAATGGAATCACAGAAGAGGCATTATAATGTGCCAATGTGTCATTTGTCAGCAAATCTGGTTCAAGAGGGGCAGCGCAGTCCTATTGCCTCACAGATCTCATGTCCCTGACCTCCTGTGCTCTCTGTGTGGAAGTTGCACATTCTTACTATAATTCAATGAATTTCTCTCTATGATTTGGTTTCTTCCCACATTCAAAAAAAAATCTGTTAGATTAATAGGCTACAGTAAAACTGCTCCAGGTGATGGCAAAAATCATCAAATTGTAGTTGATCAGCATGTGAGAGGAAGGGTTGCTGGGATATAAAAGGGGGAAGGGGATTGGTGGATTTGCTGTTCTCAGAACCAGCATCCAATTGGTCAAATGGCCGCCTTCTATGCCATAATAAGTAAGTTTGCTTCTTTACTATTTTAAAAACAAAACTTATTTCAAAGTCACATGGGAACCTTGCAGTCTGTTGTTAAATTGTTTTATAATCTGAGCACCATCGATTAATTTTATTTTTATTTTAAAAAAAAATTTCTGCATTTTTTAATGCCCCTTTTAATGTCCATGAAATACAGTCAATTCAAAACATCTGCCTTGATCCAAGTGGTTTAGGTGAGAGGCTCCAACTCCTGTGATGTTTTCCCATCTGCTCTCGATCGTCCTGTTGGAACGAGTGCATTGTCAACTTACCAGGCCAGGGCCTGTGCCTAGTCATTAGGTTTCACCCATAAACAGTGTGCTAAACAAGCAACCTAATTACCTCACATCGATTAATTATTGATGCTTAATTTACCTGGCTTAAAGAGAATTAACATCTCAAAAGTGCCAATTCCACCAAGCTTCCATGTTATAACGAAGCCCTGTCTATTTGTCTTTGCTGGAATGTTTTTGTGGGTGGTATAAACGTGATCGGAAATCTGAATCATTTTAATTAGGGTAGATATTGGGCAGAATTATTTCCACCCACATTTCCATTTCATTACTCTCGATTGTAATCACTAAGGGGTGTATGAAAGTCTATGGCTGTAGTGCGTTAACAAGCTGCACCTGCAGTTCTTTTCAGGGCAGAAATGTATTAAAAAAATTGAGTTTGTTCTTTACTTTGGAAATATGTTTTCTGTTTCATGTTTGTATCCTTTACTGTCAACATGCAGTAGGAATGGAAAAAATGGCCTGGAGTTGTTTTTCTCTCTGACCTGCCTTCTCTTCCCATTATAAAGCTGATCAGTTTGCAATCCTGCGTGGCACAATGCTTTAACACTGAGGTTTGCAGACAGAGGTTTAACATTGTATCGTGGCAGCCCTGAAAACGTTATTACTTTGCAACAACAATTGATGATTTTAGCAGTTTGTAACACATTATCTATCAAGAAGTGCTGCAAACAGCCAGATTATTTTGCAAATATTGCATGGAACAATTTGTTGTGGTACAGCTGCACTATGTAATTATCAGAGAAGCCCTGTCTAAGGACACCTACTTAATAATTCTGAATATATCTAACACATCTCCCTATATTTTGTATGGGACAGGATGATTTAAAAGCTGCATTTTCATTCCTGAATTGTTATTTTTATTTGACTGGTATTACTCAGCCAATTGGGTACCAGAATACCAAGTAAGCTGTTCATGATGTTCGTAAGAGTAAGTTTTTTAATTTGACACAGCTCTCCCAGTTTATGCCACAAAAATTCATTTAATGCCTTATATTGAACACTGGAGGGATTGTTCTGAAGCAGCCATTCTCAACTTTGTTTTGGCTTCAACCTTAGGTCTCTGGTCAAAGTTTATAGGCCCCCTTCGTGTGAAACAGTCAGGTTTTGGTTTCATCCGTACTTCTCTCCTACCAACTACATAAAAATCATAGAAATATACAGTAAAACCCCTGGTATCTGGCATCTACAGGGATTGATAGATGCCAGATAAGCAAGTTTTCTGGTTGCTTGAAACTGCGTGTTGTGTGAATGTAAAACTAATGTTGAGGCACGCAATTTTAAACGCTGTTTTTATCACCCATTTATTTTCTGCGATTTATTTTTGCCAGTTGCTTGAATTCTGGATATCAGGGTTTTTGCTGTATTTATGTTATGTGAGGTGAGAAAAAAAAACAAGGCTTTTATTTAAATGTGGCCCCCAGTTCTAAAGTATCCTCTAGGACCTTGTTATTTTTTTTGTTAAGCAATAATTCAGGTCATTAGTGAAGACACTGTGTCTGTGTCTTAGCTGAAATCTCATGTTCCCCTTTTGTTGATGCAAATGGAGGATTTGGCTTTCACCCTCCAGAATGTGTTAGAAGGGAGAGGAAAAAGTCCAAAGACCAGCCCAGGATGTCAGAGAATGTGGAGGCGGTGGGGGCGGGGTGGTGGTCTGCTGGCTTTTGGGGCTACTCAAGAGGCGCATATGAAATGACACCAGATTTTCCATAGATATGGCATGAAATATTGCAGAACCAATTCACTGGTCACAGTTGTTAGGGATTGTTGGGACTTTTTGGATACTAGTTATTAATACAAATGGTAACCAGTCTTCAAAATCAAAACCTCTTCACAATATAACGTCCAATGATACTTTAAGGATATTAAATTGAACGTGGGACATTCTTGTATTGCATTGTTGTAAACTGCAATACAGTAGATGAATGGTGAGCTAAGCAATGAGAGGTGCAAGGAACTCAACAAGTCATAAAACCATAAGAGATAAGGGCGGAATTAGGACATTGCACTCATCGAGTCTACCCCGCCTTGACAGAATTCTTTTCAACCCCATTCTACTGCCTTCTCCCCAAATCTTTTGATTCCCTTTCTGATTTCAAAATGTATCTACCTCCTAATTTGCACTTTATTGTTTGTTTTATTCTCTCTCTCTGATGCACAGTCAGTTTGTTTACATTTGCTACCTGTTTTCAGTTCTTTATTTGTTTACATGTATATGCTGTGTACAGTTTTTTTTGCCCGACCATTAAATGGCAATTCTGCTGTGCCTGCAGGAAAAATAATCTCAGGGTTGTATGTGATGCCATGTATGTACCCTGACAATAAATTTGAAACATCACATCAAGATCAACAACAATGTCCATGGTCTCGTGTACTGTCCCACAAAGGCCACCTGTAAATTTTCTGTCTGGGCACTTTCCAATTGGAAGGCATTAACATGGAATTCTCTGGTTTCTGCTAGGCTACTCTTCAATCACCCTCCCTTCCCTTTCCCCTTGTCTTCTTTCCTCCAGCTCTCTACCCCTTCCCTCTCAAAGAGCCATCCCTCCTCTCCCTGCTTGCTAGTGTGTCCTCCCTCCCTTATGCACCTGTGATGCGCTATCCAGCAGAAAAGCAGACACAAAACATAAAGTCTGTTCAGCAGGCTTTATTCCACACAAACTTCCACAGAGCTGGCTGCGAGAGTAGCTGTGCTGGCTCTAAGACTGACCCGGAGGGTGATTGGCAGCCGACCGGGTGGGGCTTGGTCCATTCAGGTCGGCTGATTGACAGCTGGCCAGGTGTTGCCTTGTCCTCCAGGTACACAGGTTGCCCTCTGCAGTAGGCTAGAGGTGTATCACCACAGCACCTATTACCTCCTGCCTTTGAGAAAGGGCTCCTTTTCCACCCACCATTTTGTTCTGTCGCCTACCTACATTTTTTCATACTTCGATGAAGGGCTCAAGTCCGAAACGTTGGTTATTTATCTCTATTTTTGCTTAAAAAAGGACACTTTGACCTGCTGAGTTTCTCCAGTTTTGAGCTTTTACTTCATCCATGGTGTTTGTAGACTTTAGCGTTTTACTTCAACATCACATCTCTCGCCAAGGCAAATAGCGCCTTTGGAAGACTACACAAAAGAGTCTGGAAAAACAACCAACTGAAAAACCTCACAAAGATAAGCGTATACAGAGCCGTTGTCATACCCACACTCCTGTTCGGCTCCGAATCATTGGTCCTCTACCGGCATCACCTACGGCTCCTAGAACGCTTCCACCAGCGTTGTCTCCGCTCCATCCTCAACATTCATTGGAGCACTTTCATCCCTAACGTCGAAGTACTTGAGATGGCAGAGGTCGACAGCATCGAGTCCACGCTGCTGAAGATCCAGCTGCGCTGGGTGGGTCACGTCTCCAGAAAGGAGGACCATCGCCTTCCCAAGATCGTGTTATAATGCGAGCTCTCCACTGGCCACCGTGACAGAGGTGCACCAAAGAAGAGGTACAAGGACTGCCTAAAGAAATCTCTTGTTTCCTGTCACATTGACCACCGCCAGTGGGCTGATCTCGCCTCAAACCGTGCATCTTGGCGCCTCACAGTTTGGCGGGCAGCAACCTCTTTTGAAGAAGACCGCAGAGCCCACCTCACTGACAAAAGACAAAGGAGGAAAAACCCAACACCCAACCCCAACCAACCAATTTTCCCCTGCAACCGTGTCTGCCTGTCCCGCATCGGACTTGTCAGCCACCAACGAGCCCGCAGCTGACGTGGACATTTACCCCTCCATAAATCTTTGTCCGCGAAGCCAAGCCAAAGAGAAGAAGACATCTCTACTTTCATATTCTATCCCTCTCAAAATGAATGTCAGCATTTCATTTGTCTTCCTTACAACTGACTACAAATGAAAGTTGAGCTTTTTAAAGTGGGAAGGGAAAATGGCAAGTATAACAAGTAGGGGTGAGGGAGGGGACAAGAGGACAAATGAAAATGATGGCGGTGAAGTGACAAAAACTGGGGGGATCCACTTGGCGAGGTGAGAGGTGGCTTCCCTGATACTAGATAGATATTCAAGTTATATAACCATATAACCACTTACAGCACAGAACAGGCCAGTTCGGCCCTACTAGACCACGCCGTAGCAAATCCCCACCCTCCTAGTCCCACTAACCAGCACCCGGTCCATACCCCTCTAGTCCCCTCCTATCCATGTAACGATCCAGTCTTTCCTTAAATGTAACCAATGATCCCGCCTTGACCACGTCTGCCGGAAGCTCATTCCACATCCCCACCACCCTCTGCGTAAAGAAATTTCCCCTCATGTTCCCCTTATAATTTTCCCCCTTCAATCTTAAACCATGTCCTCTAGTTTGAATCTCCCCCTTTCTTAATTGAAAAAGCCTATCCACATTTACTCTGTCTGTCCCTTTTAAAATCTTAAACACCTCAATCAAGTCCCTTCTCAATCTTCTATGCTCCAGAGAAAAAAGCCCCAGTCTGCACAACCTTTCCCTGTCACTCAGACCCTGAAATCCTGTCAACATTCTCGTGAACCTTCTCTGCCCTCTCTCTATTTTGTTTATATCTTTCCTATAATTTGGTGACCAAAACTGTACACAGTACTCCAAATTTAGCCTCACCAATGCCTTGTACAATTTCATCATAACCTCCCTACTCTTGAATTCAATACTCCGATTTATGAAGGCCAACATTCCAAATGCCTTCTTCACCACACCATCTACCTGAGTATCAGCCTTGATATTTACCATAACTCCTCAATCCCTTTGTTGCTCTGCACTCCTCAATTGTCTACCATTCAATGTATATGACCTATTTAAATTTGCCTTTCCAAAATGCAGCACCTCACATTGATCTGTATTAAATTCCATCAACCATTTCTCAGCCCACACCTCCAGCCTTCCTAAATCACCTTTTAATCTACGGTAGTTAATCTGCTTACCTTGAAACTCCCAGAATGAGATCAGGAAAGTGATTAATTGAACATCCTTTCACGTAAAGCATAGTTAAAGAGTCACATTTCCTCTGTCAATCAATATATGGGGTGTTTCTATATTCCTGGGGAACTATCCATGAATATTGTGAAAAAACACACAAATGCTGGAGAAACTCAGCAGGCCAAACAGTGCCTTTATGTAGCAATGGTGAAGATACGTCACCAACGTTTCGGGCTTGAGCCCTTCATTAAGGTGTGGGGGAAACATGAGAGTTGTTCGAACAAAAAGGGGATGGGTTTTTTTTCACTTAACCATGGTGTCAACAGAATCCTGTGTTTTACCTCCATTAATATTGTAATAAATTAACTCCATTTTCAGTGTTTGGGATTTTGTGATGAGAACCCCTTCAGACCAGCTGTCTGGTCAGTTGAGATGTGCTGACCAAGATGTTAAACTATGTAATTATATCTATTGAAACTATTTAATCACCCACTGTTATCTTTGAACTTAAATAGTATAAAACTTCAATGTACTTTTGAGATTCTCCAAGAGTGATTTTTTCCAGAATGCCCGCTTCTCATGCTGAACAGACATTTTACACCCCCAATCCCTTCCTGATTCATTCACAACAACGGTGAACCTGAATTTATTGACCCCTTGTTCATTCTAAGTTGATACAGCAAGTGTTACAAACACATACCAGTATGCTGTCCGCTATTGCAGCAGAGAGGTTACAGAGTTTATTTGTTCAAGGAAAGTTGAATTCACTTCCTTTTCCTCAAGGAAGGAACAACATGCAGTCCCCTTTTCAGACAATTTCCTGATAATGTTGCTTTAAGGGAGCTGCCACACTGCACAGAGCTCTACAATATCTGAAAATGTTTTCATCTGCTAAATGTTTGCAACCAGAGTATCCCCTAAGACAAATGTCAGTTATAGAGGAGAAAGATATCTATTTTTTAGTCAGCTTTTCCTTCAATGTTACATTCATCACACTAGACCAACAAATGGAGCCTGGGGGCCCATTCTGACCAGGACCCATGGTCATAAGGAGATTGTTTTCCAATAACAGGAATGCAACTGCATGAAATATTGTAGCCAAGGTGGAGAAGTGGATCCAAAACTTGGGCTGTTGGGTTTAGAGAGTTATTGTCGAGAGCTTTTTGTGTGTTGAAGAGTTTCGCTAGAGTTGCATTCTAAAATGGTCCAGAGAATGTTGTTGGCTTTAAAATGGCTTGCAGGGTCCTGCACAAGCATGCCTTCATGTGAACACACTCCCTACTGAAGGAGGAAAAGGAAGATGAGAAGACAGCAAGCAAGGAGGAGATGATCAGGGTGAGTTTCCAGCCATGCTACAGAGGCAGATTAATTGCATTGTGGTTCCGATGAAGAGCCTGGCCTGTAATGCCAAGCCTCAGAGTGTTCATATATGAATAATTACAGCACATGAAGCAAAGGGCAGCATTAATGTTTCATTTCCACAGAGATGAGACATGATGACTTCACTGACCTTGACCTTGAGTGTTAAGTCAATAGATGTGAGCCAATATCATTATTATTTCACTTCAAGTATTGACATCAAATGTGAGCCCCGTCCTCCCATCCCTAACCCGGATCTGGAAGATTTCATGGGGCCTCTGTATGTAGATCTGATGTACTATCAATAATCACAAAAGACTGGGAGTTTTGAAACTATCAAGCTTTTATTAACTAAAGACTGGAACAACTGTCTACCTCGTTGACTGATCGAAGCAAAGTGAAAAGGAGCAGGCAAGGGACCATGGGTAGGATTAGTCTCAGGAGGTGGGTCCAACCAGCAGCAGCCAATCATGGCATAACAGTGGTTTACCCCATTCACCCCTCCTTTTTAAGAAGAGTCCTGCTCCTGCAGTCCTGAGGGTGTCTATCAGGGGGTCCCTTCTGCCACAGCGAGTGACGTGGCAATGGTTGGGCACTGCCGTAGCATCCTGAGCAGCATTTGGGGTTGGCCTATTAACAGCTTGTTGAGGGGCGGGTCAGGTGAGGTAGTAAGGGAGAGTGGTGCTGGCACATCATTGGTGACAACAGTGGGCAGGGTAGGGGGTTGTCATCTGCAGGTTCAGGAACCCCTAAGGTTGAATTTGGGGGGGGGGAGGGGAAGTGTCGGTTGAAAGTCAGTTGTAGTCAGGAGGCACCCGATGGTGCCAGGTCCCGGATCGAGACCGTGTTTTCGCTCCCGTTAGGGAAGGCAACGTAGGCATACTGGGGATTAGCGTGGAGGAGGTGGACACTCTTGACCAGCGGGACAGCTTTAGATGCTTGGTGAGCAACTGGAAGCTGAAAGTCTTTGATTTCTCTGATATCCACCTAACTTCAAAGGGAATGAAGAGTTTGAAGGCTGAGGGTTTGGGTAAGCAACAGTTCAATTTAGTGACATCACCACAGAGAAAAAGACATACTTTAAGAAGTATCAACTCTGTATATAAATGGAATTCACTATATTCCACATTTTTAATCGTAATATAGATTTACAATCTCCTTTACCAAAGTCTTTTGCAATCGGAAATTATGGAGAATCATTGTCTTCACATCAAATAAAAGGATGACATTGGCATGTCATTAAAAACAAAACCTGCTGACATCTTTGAAAATAGACAAATTGTAGTGGGCCGAGCAGGCGCACAGTGCAGTATCGCGAACTGTTGCCGGCGGGGTTCTGCGGGCGTGCAAAACCATAACATGAAAACTCACCTAATGGACCGCATGTGAGTGGTACTGCGTGCCGAGGAACGGCACGTTGACCTGCTGAGTCTCCTGCCGGTAGGCTTAATTTAAACCTGCTGGTCCCGTGGAGCAGCAGCAAACCTGTAGTGACATCCCACCTTGTCCCGTGGAGCCCGGGACATGCGATATAGAAAAGAAGCATGTAAAGACTGAATAAATCAGCCTTGTGTCGACTAACCTGGTTTGTGTGTGTGCATTGCTTTGGTAGCTGTACCGAAGTAGCCACTACAAAATCATCAATACAAATGAAATATACCCAGATTGGAGGAAAGGCAGATAATCCCATAAAATTGGAGACGTGATGCTAGTTGTGGTGCAGTTAATGATGTACCTTTGTTGAAAAAGGGAGAAAGTGATAAACGATAATTATGGGTTAAACATCGACGAAGGACTAGTTATTGGAATAGACCCTGAAGGACAGCATCATTCAGAATGATGCAGATTAATTAAGAACAGACAGCATGAAATTGTTAAGGGAAGGTTGAGTCTGACTAATTTAATTAAATCTTTTGAGGAGATAGCAGGGATGGCTGATGACGTTAGCCCAATTAATGTAAGCCTTTGGGGATCTTAGCAAAGGCTTTTCACATGGCAGATAGATCAGGAAAATAAACGGGACAAGATCCAAGGGATAGTGGAAAGTTGAATTCAGAAATGGCTTATAATCAAGAAGCAAATGGTCATAGTAGTTTTAAGGTCTGGAAGGGTTTTTACCAAGACGTCACTCATCTTTTTTCTTTCCCCCCCCCCCCACCCCATTATATATTAATGACTTTGACTTGTATAAGGAGATGAGTAAAAAGTTGGTGGTTGATACAAAACAAAGCCAAAATAGTTGAAAGTGAGGAAGAAACCTGAAGTGCAGTGCGCAGTGAGGAACAAATGGAGTTCAGTCTGAGGTGATGCATTTGATGATGGCAAAGGATAATGTAACAAAATACTGTGAAATACAGAGGAGCTGAAGAATCATGGTGGCTGCAGGGCAGATTGATAAGGTAGCTAAGAAGGCATGTATGCTTTTTATTAGCTGAGAGAGAAAATAAAAGAGCAGTGAGGTTATTTTAGATGTATGTAAAATATTAGCTATGCAGGTTACGTAGCTCCAGCTGCCAATTGACATGAAGAATGTGATGGAGAGGAGATTTAGGTTGAAAAGCACAAATGAAGAATAGACTAGCGCTTGAGTTCTTGATTCAAGCCAGACAGATAGATAATTCACAGAGACAGATCTTTGCCTCATTATCATTTTAGGACTGCAATATATAACCAAGGTGTTACCTACATTTGCCAACATGTTATATGTTCTGCAATATCAAGCTATTGGATTGTCCAACATATTTTAGGCTCCATTGTTTCTTACTTACTTTTCAACAACTTATCAGGACTAAGTTTGGTGGGCCCTGGAGTGATCAACGTTTTTCCCATTCCTGGAGTCTCTGGCCTCCCCTCTTGGCTACTCCCAGGGTTTATGATAAGGTTCAGGTTCCCCAAGGGTCATTGGCCTCTATCTTGGTTGCTTCTGGGGTTTGCTACCTCCCCACCTAATCCCAGACCCGAGACTGACCTCTTTCTGCAGTTGACACTACAAATAAACCCAGTTACATCCATGGGTTAGACCGTTAGAGCAATAGACTATAATGTACCATAAAATATGCATGGGGCGGCACAGTTAGTGTAGCGGTTAGCGCAACACTGTTAAATCCAACAGGATTCAATCCCATGCTGTCGGCAAGGAGTTCGTATGTTCTCTTTGTGTTTGCGTGGGTTTCCTCCCACTGTTCAAAAAACATACCGTAGATGTAGGTCATTTGGATGTAATTAGGTAGCATGGGTTCGTAGGCTAAAAGGGCCTGTTACTATGCAGTATGTCTAAAAAAATTTTGTTGATTACCAATTTAAAAAACTTTGGAGGCATAATTTAATCTCACGCACGCGCGCACACAAACACACACACTCTCTCACACACACACACACACACACACACACACACACACACTCACACACTCTCTCTCACACACACACACACACACACTTACACACACACTCTCACACACACACACTCTCTCTCTCTCACACACACACTCACACACACACTCTCTCTCTCACACTCACACACACACTCATACACACACTCACACACACACTCACACACACACACTCACACACACACACACACTCACACTTACACACACACACTCTCACACACACACTCTCACACACACACTCTCACACACACACTCTAACACACACACACACTCACACACACACACTCACACACACACTCTCTCTCTCTCTCACACACACTCACACACACTCTCTCTCACACACACACACACTCACACACACACTCTCACACACACACACTCACACACACACACACACACTCACACACACACTCTCTCTCTCTCTAACACACTCACACACACTCTCTCACACACACACACTCACACACACACTCACACACACACTCACACTTACACACACACACTCTCACACACACACACTCACACACACACACTCACACACACACACTCACACACACACGCTCACACACACACACTCACACACACACTCACACACACACGCTCACACACACACACTCACACACACACACACACACAATATAAAAATATATATTAAAAAAAATCAATCTAAGTTTTTATAGTTTAACTTGTTTTTCCAGAAATGATTGGCCTTTACAAATTAGCACAATTAATAGAAATAAAGATTTCTTGTATACATTTTCACCCATCTTGTCTGCAACTTTTCTTTCATCAGTTAATGTTCATATTCTTTATATCTTTATAAAAATACAAAAAAACACAGTAAAGCAAAGGAACTTTGTTTGAATGTGTTTTGGTATTTACATAAGGCTCTTTCTGTGAAGTTCATACTGTTTGAAGTGTCTGTAACATAAAACTTCGCTGTGCTTTTACACTGAAATACTCGTTATTTGACAGTCATGCAGAACCCTCTTCCATTCCATTAATGTAATGAAATTTGTCATGTCTAAAGTTAGCAAACAGCACTTCTTGCACTACTCTTCTTGATCAGTTTTGTCATCATATGGAGCCAGATTGTGTGCTGAAAGTGAGTGGGAACTAATTTGAAGGGCAGCATTTTATGCAAATCAGTGGTTTTTTTGCAAAAGCATTCAAAAAATATATTTTGTGTATGCAATAGATAAATAAGAACATGTCTAAGAGATATATATCTTGGAAGTATGATATTGTATTCATTGAGCATACCTTGAGTAAACAGTGTCACTGGTTTTCATAAAGGTGTAAAAGCAAAACTTAACAAATATCTTTTGGCCAATGGGTCAAAAACAGGTTATGTAAATGATCTTGTACAGCAACAGGATGATACCAAAAGCCACTGTTATCAGCAAAAGAACCTACTTGAGAAAGTTACAAAATGAGGGCTGGAAATAATCGAACATGGAAGATGAAATGATCTCTTTTGAAAATTCAGCCAAAAAGTTGTTGATGCATAACAATCGATGGAAAGCCAACAGATTGCACTTGCACATTAATGCCAATATCTGCTTTGCTGAACAAGCTGACTACTCAAGCCTCTTTGGGTATTTTTTGTGTGAATTTTGTAAGGGAATATGAGAAAGCTTTTGAAATCTACTGCTTGACAATCAAAGGCTGTTTAGTTGAAATGGAATCTATCAATGGTGCTCTTCGAAGATGTAAGGCCAACTTTATCCCAAGTATTGCTGTTTTGACAAACAGCAAACTTAACATAGACTGGAAAAGCCTAGAGACACTGATATATACCTCCTGAGAGAGTATTAGTCTGAAATTTTGACAGTTTATTTCCTCACAAGTGCCATGTGCATTGCTAAATGTTCCCACCAGTTAGCTTTTGTTTTTTTGTACTTTGATTTGACCTCGGTAGAAATGATCTGAATTCTTTCGACAGAAAAATATTGGTAAAAATATGAAAAATTATAGTCTCCACGTTGTCATTAAATGAAAATGCATTTAAATTCTCCTAAATGCACTAAACAGTCAGCAGAAATGGTGCCATCTTAGTGTAACTGCAATGAATTTACATACCTTGGCACCCACTCAACAAAGTATTTAAAAAAAATATAGCTTTTTAAAAAAAATTGAGAGATACAGCACTGTGGTGATATGTTTCCTCCATTGTATATAGTTATTGTTGGCTACTGTATATATGGAGCTGGCCTGTCCACTGACGACTCCTCCCCCGTGGTCTTGGACCATAAAGGCCAAGCCACCTCTCTCTTCCCTCCATTCCTATACCTGGATCCGGGCCAGCAAGGTTATTAAAGCCTATCATTCCCTCAACCTAGATTTGGTGGTTACTGATAATGCCCTACAAGCACATTAACAGGGCCTTTGGGCCCATGAGGCCCACACTGACCAAATACACCAAAATGACCAATTAGTCTACGAAGCCCGTCCGCTTATTTTGGAACATGATAGGAAACCAGAGCACCTGGAGGAAACCCACATGGCCACAGGAAGAATGCGCAAACTCCTTGCAGACATTTTGCACTAAAATGCATGTTATTCCATGATAATTCCAGAAGCAGATGCAAACTAACAAATAGACAAAATGGATTCTAATAGACAACCACATATAATTTTTAATAAATGTGATTCTTTTAAATGATGCCAAAGGCACCTAATTTTTAAGAGGAGGTGGTTTTTCTAATGGACTGAGGGTTTCATTTTACATTTCCATTTCTTTCTTTGTTTACATTCTTTATATTTCTCTCTTTGGTAATGTATCTTTTTCTTGAGTACATTTGCACTGTCAATAAGTAGAAATTCTGCCTGCCCCGCAGGATGAAGAATCTCAGAGTTATATGTAATGTCATGTATGTATTCTGACAATAAACTTCAACTTGACTTTGACTATAAGAGCAGTTTCTGTATTAACTATTATGAAAATTGGAATATCAAAGAAACATTATAATATAATCTCACAGTTCAGTGGGGCAGAAGGTGCCTTGCAGCTCTGGTGACCTGGATTTAATTCTGACATCTGCTGCAGTAGAGTTTGCAAGTTCTCCCCATAAACCGTTTTGTTTTCCCTTGGATGATCTGATTTCCTCCCACATCTAATGACATTTTGTATGTTAGACAAATTATTTAGGGCAAATGACTCTGAACACCGTTGAATTGTAGAAGAATCAAGGGATGATATTAATAGCCATTTGTGAGAAAGTGGGTTATTAGGATTCTTCTAAAGATTGGCATAGAATCGATAGGTTAAATTACCTTCTGCTATGTTGTAATGTAGCAATAATCTTACCTAGTTTAAAAAATCAATGAAAGAAATAGGAAGTCATTCTCATTTTACAAATTATCATCCCAAATGCAGACTGTGGTGCTTAAGCAAGGATTCCCGTGGATTTTTTAAAATTCTAATACATTTGTGGGAAGCATGCACCAAAATTTCTAATTTTTATTTCTTGCAACAAGGAACAGGAATTTATAAATTCATCCCACAGCTTGCAAACTAATGGAGACCCAAAATAAAATCTCTGCATATACGTCACACACTTCCTCCATAGAGGCTAAATCTTAAAAGCATTTGGTCTCTCTTGAAGCAATCGGGAAGAAGGCAGACCAACGCCCATACTTTCTCAGTAGTCAGAGGAGGGTTGGCATTTTGCCGAATACTCTTTCAAACTTCTGCGGGAACACTGTGGAAAGTATACTGCCGAGTTTGGTAATGGAAGTTCCCAGGAACACAGAAGGCTGTAGTGTAGAGGGTAGCAAAACATTACCAGATCCATTACAGGCTCCGACCTCTCATTCGTTGAAGACGTCTATGTGAAGCACTGCCTTGAGAAGGCAGTCACATGTTTTAAAGATACTTTATTTTAAACCACAAAATGAAAAATTACAATATTTCAAATTCATTCCAAATACACGTGGTAGATATAAGGAGGAAAATAAGAAAATGAAAAAACCCTAATACCCCCCCCACCCCGCACCCCCCCCACCTTCCTCCATCCAATCCCCTACTACATAAAAGGACAAGAGAACCACAACAGGAGTACATCTTCAATATCTTCAAATAGAGAGAGAGAGAAGAGATAGGGAAAGTCTGAGACTCATTTAAATATTAATTCCCACACTTTGTAAACATGGGCTCCATATTTTCCAAAACGTATGAAACCTACTTCTTAAATTATAATTTTTCAAGTGGTATACAACTCCTAACTTCTGCATGCCAACGATCCAATCCCAAATCAATATCTGACTTCCAAGTTATTGTGATATATTTTCTCGCTATTGCTAAAGCAGTTTGAACAAATTTCACTTGACATATATTCAATTTCAGGCAGTCAACATTGTAAAGGACCACGTCACCCTGGACACAACTTCTCGCTGCTACTTTTGGAGACCAGCACCTCTAGATTCAAGAACAATTTATTTCCAACAGCTATCAGACTCTTGAACCTCCCCCTGGTACACTAATCATTGGTTGCTCTGAGACCACAAAAGGAACTGTCTGCATTATTTTGACATCATTTTTTTTCTTGCACCATGGTAAATGTGGCTATTTATCTACCTTTTGCACTTACTATCCCTTTTTAATTTAATTTAATTAAATTTAATGCATACTACTGTAGCTTTTGATGAAGTGCCTGCAAAGCTGAACCAAGTAAGAAGTTCCATATTTATTGCATTGTACAATGTACATAATAATACACTCATTCTAATTATTATCACCTAGGCTTGTTCTCTGAAATACTGATAGTTCTGCCGAATAGTCGTCTTTTTTTTAAACCCAATCTGGGTGATGTAACAGGCCCACGAGTGTTAATGGAAAAATCCACACCTATAGCCAGAAAGCTGAAAGTTTTAGGCATCAAATTGTTTTGATGGTTGGCCCTTTTCATTCAACAGAAACTTGGTGTATTTGAATTTTGTCTGTTTCACCCTCTGAAATACACATATACTGCAAGTGAGATGTCTATCCAAGTATCAAGATCTAAAGGTTGTTCTGACCAAAAAAAAAGAAATTACAAATGTTAATGAATTTAATAAACTTGCAGATGAAAACTCACTTAAAAGAATTGTATCAGCTAGTCCAAATTTTTAGAATCTGTTTTCACTCTTAAAATAGAGAAATCTTTTTTGGGAGCACTTAGATTTTCCAAAAGTAGCAGCGAGAAGTGGTGTCCAGGGTGACGTGGTCCTTTATAATGTTGACTGCCTGAAATTCAAGTGAAATTTGTTTAAATTGCTTTAGCGATAGCTAGAAAAGCATCCAACTGCATCACCATGAGAAATGGCTACTAGATTAACTTTCTATCTTTCAGGAATGGGAATTACCAACTTATGAATTTCTAATTCACTTCAGGGTGCTACTGAAAGGTTTCTTCGGTTTATTCTGCCTTTCTGTAATACAGAAATGTTCACAATCAAATTATTTTGTAATTCAATCTGCAACAAGTGGATCCTACCACGTTGTTGTTGAGCCCATATGAGGGACATGTGTGTGTTGGGGGGGGGGGGGGGGAATAACCTCAGCCTTCTCCACTGCCCATAAACATAAACATGATTAGTTTCATAATGTGCATCTATTTAATGTACACTTCAGAAAGTAGCAAATTTCAATTCCTGTGCATTCCCTGGAGCCACTTAATATTTATGCATAAGCATTTGAAAGCTTCCTATCTATGGGTTCTCAAGGCAGTGGGTAGGTAGGTAAATTTAAAATTGGATTATGGGCTTATTTTTTTTTAATTTTTTTAAAATTTTTTATTTTTCACACCATAAATCACATTAGCCATGATATACACTTTTTCTTTTTCACACATTTACAGTGACTTTTTCTCCCCCCCCCTCCCTCCTCCCAAGCCACCCCCCACCTCTCCATTTTAGGTATACAATCGAGGGCTCGGATTTCAATTTATTCATAGCATTAAGCTTCTTTGAACATACATCTGAAAACAAATAAAGTAGATGGGCTGAAGGGCCTGTTTCTGTGCTGCAATGTTCTATAGTTCAAATTAAGCTACATCCGCAAATCTGGGGGATGCGAGCAGAATCTGGAGGATTGGGGCCGACCTGTCGCATTCACAGGGAGAACATGCAAACTCCACTCAAATAACACCGGTGGTCAGGGCTGAACCTGGATCCTTGGCACTGAAAGGCAGCAGTTCCTCCCACACGGTGCCACCCCAAAAGGCTGGTTACACTGCAGTCAAATTAGATTGATTTTTCATACCATATAAGATGAAACATAGAAACATAGAAGATAGGAGCAGGAGTAGGTCATGCGACCCTTCGAGCCTGCTCCGCCATTCAACGAGATCATGGCTGATCTTAAAGTTCAGTACCCCGTCCCCGCCTTCTCTCCGTATCCTTTAATACCCTTATACTGAAGAAATAGATCGAATTCCCTCTTCAATAGATTTAATGAACCTGCCTCTACTGCCCTCTGTGGCAATGAATTCCACAGATTCACCACCCTCTGGGTCAAGAAATTCCTCCTCATCTCGGTCCTAAATGGTTTGCCTATTATCCTCAAACCATATTTGAATCTTAAAAATGTCACTCCAGAATCAGGGGTCATCTTATATGCCAAGTATAAAACCGAACCGTAAGAGTGAAATCTCATGGTTCCCACATGGGGTCCATCCGCTCAGTCTGACTGCCGTCAGCTCTGTACAGGCTTTAAATGGCCTGTTTCAGGACCTGCCAGTGGTTTATTTTAACATATGCTCATAAAAATTAAACCCTTACCTGGTAATTTGCTTTTAAAATATTGCAACAGCATCCCTCCACTGGTCAGTGGGATGACTGGTAAAAGACTATTGGGGCAGTAAAACTTGGGGTAGTCTTACACAATAAATATAGCTCAAAACCTATATTTTAAGTGGAAATTCTAGGGGTTGTCTTTTACATGAACCAACTTCTACACCGATATATACGGTAAAAGAAAGTTAAAGTTATACCATGTTCAGTTACCATACAGAATAATTTACTTGGCTTTGGTAATCTTTCATCCATTCAATGTTTCTGTTCTTTCAGAGCCAAATTCATCTTTTTCAGGCGAGGGGAAGGGATACACATTGACGATGATGAAATAGATCGGAGGTCAATCCACAGGACCAAAAGAGTGGGCAGAGAGGATCACTGGAGTCTCCCCCCCCCCCCCATTGATGTGATCTACTGAGATCATTGTCTGAAGAGGATGTGCAAAACCATTGAGGACCCCTTCCACCCTATACATAGCATCTTTCAGCTGCTCCCATTGGAGGAGAGATACAGGAGGTTCAGAAGCAGCAGCGCCAGGCTGAGGAATAGCTTCTTCCCACGGGCAGTGATAATGATGAACGACCAAAGGAACTGCTCACACTAACTATCCGACTCTATATTCATGAAACAATATCTGTTTATTTGCATATATGAATAATTGTCTTGCATATGTATGGTTTGTCTGTATGTGTGTGTTATGTCTGGTTGTGTGTCTGCATGTTTTGCACCGAGGACCAGAGAACGCTGTTTCGTCAGGTTGTACTTGTACAATCAGATGACAATAAACTTGTTTTGGCTTGACTAGAGTGAAAACTGAGATAGTTGTGGCAGAGGGGATGGCACACTTCCTGCTGCAATACAAATTGTATCTCAATTAATGGTAATTGAGAGATATCTGTGGTTTGCTGGCATGGTATTTCAGTGCCAAGATTTCCCATGGGCTGCCTGGCACAAAATGTGGCTTCACCAGATATTGGATCTAATTTCTTGCAGATGAAATGCAGGCATGCAGAAGACACTAATCACAATTGTGAAATATTGGTAAATGGAGGGATATGATAGTTTGAAACAAAGCAAAGTCTTAAATACTCTTGGGAAATATTCAGACCGAGTCAACAGCTAACAAATGTATCTCTCCTACCAAATGTTTTGTCGAATTAACATTGTGCCGTGGTAGCATGGCCAATTCTTATCTCTCAACTGACATCACAAACACAGATTATCTGAGCTTTACTACACTGCTGTCTAACTACACATGATTTCCTTGATGATAGAGGGAACTCCACTTCAAGAGAGGCTCAGTAGCTGCAAAATGCTTTGAGATATCGTTACTGCAGACTGAGAGAAAATATACATGGAACAATGCCGTCGGAGAGCAGCAGCAAACATCAAGGATCCACACCATCTCGCTGCTGCCACCAGGGTAGAGGTAAGACTTGTACCACCAGGCTCAGGATCAGTTCCTACCCCTCCACCATCAGACTCCTAAACAACAGGCTCCATCAAAGACTCTTATTTTGCACATTATTTATGATTCAATATTTGGACGGCATGGTTACAGCGCCAGCGCTCAGGATCAGCGTTCGAATCCAGCTGCTTTCTATAAGGAGTATGTAATTTCTCCCCGTGTCTGCATGGGTGTTGCCTGGGGGCTCCGGTTTTCTCCCACACTTCAGAATGTACTGGGGGTTGTAGGGCAATTGGGTGTAATTGAGGAGCATGGGCTTTTGGGGTGAAAGGGCCTGTTACTGTGGCGTATGTCCAAATTTAAATTTAATGTAAAGATGTAATTTTAATTTTCTGTATTGCACAGTCAGTTTATATGCACTTCTTTCCTTGTTTACACATCTCCCTTTTGTATACGTGTCTTTTCTTGAGTGCAGTTTTTTTTGCACATGTGATAAGTAGAAATTCTGCCTGGCTCGTAGGAAAAAGAATCTCAGGACTGTATCTGATGTCATTGCCTGTGCTCTGACAATAAAAGTGAACCTTGAACTTTGATCTTCCTCTCACATGGCCTGCACCTCTCATTGAATCCTTTGCCACCTGCCACCAGGAACAACAATTTACAGTGGGAAGTTCATCCAACAGAATGTTGGGATGTGGGAGCATCAGGTCAAGAAAACTTGGGCCACTGATGTCCCTCAGGAACATCGACGGAAGAGCATAAGGTGGTGTAAACTGAAACAGAGAACTGATTTGTTATGAGACTGCTTCCTTCCACAAGTAAGGATCAATTTTATTCCCAATTTCTTGGGGCTCATTGTTGTGTGGCGATAGGTGTTTGATGGTGAAGACATTTGAAATGCCACTCTCAACCTCTCGGTTAAAAGCAAAACAAACAGTAGATGTGCAGTGCAGCTCCTCTTGATGGATGTGTGTGTGTGCACAAGAGAAAGAGAGGGGGAGAGAGACAGACTGAATGCCATGTGATTCAGTAATTCATTTCCTGGTTTGTACTGAGTCATTTGATTTAAGCTGTCGTGATGCTTGCAGCATAATTAACATTAATGTCTTTGGATTTGATGAGCTGGGATTTGTACTGATTGAAGTGACCTTTCATGTTGAAGATATATATGGATATTGATTCAGCATAGCATTGGACCATGGAGGGATTTTTTGATCAATAACTTGTTTCTCGATATATCTGTGCTTTCATCTATGGTCACTAGATCAGTCTAGTGTAGAGGAAAGCTGTGGAAGAGAGTACACAAAAATAATAAGATTTCATTCCAGCTCCTTTGCAGTGATCATGTACATACAACATTGTGATTATTTTGGAAGAAGGGAGGTAAGTAATGGGTGAAGTATGAAGCAGGAGGGAACGATAAGCCAGGGCGAAGCCTGAGGAGTGGAAATTGATGCCGATTGTGCCAATTATGGGAAGGCTGACATACAGACTGGAGAAAGCACACCTAATAAGAAATGCAATTATTGTTGCAATTTTACTTGTTGATTTTAATGCATCAGGAGTGTTGTAGCCAGTTCACGGATCTTAATATTGCAGATATGGGAATGCTAGGTATGGCTAAAGTGCTGACTGGCTCAGATAGCTTAGTGGTTCGAACACTGGTCTTGTAAACACGTGTCACGAGTTTGTTCCTTGCTGGGGCCTCATTTCTGTGAGGGGCGCTGGACAAAGTGGCGACTCTTTATCTTCTTTAGAGTAGACAAAGGTTAAGAATTTCATGTATGTTACATTCTAAATGTGGTATTACATGATAATAATAGAATATTTACCTTTATTTCTCTATGGATGTTAAAGGCTGTGTATGGACCATGACTACTGGGCAAAACTGTTAATTGGGCACACTCAGGCATTTACTGGTGCCATATGGAGAGATTATCTGGATGTCCCTCCAATTAATTCTCCAATACACTTGTGGATCACCTTTTCTAAGGTGTCCGAGGAAATACTGAATTGTCCCTAGGATTTAAAAGATCACTCTTTTCTTTGAAAAAGTTTGGTTTTGCTCTCGTCCTTCAGCTCAGTGAACGGCACCAAAACAGACTAGATGGTCTATCATCACATTGCAGTTTGTGGAATTGTCCTGGATACAAGGCAACATTGTTTCCTACAATGCATCATTGATTGCATTCCTAAAGGGCTTCTTTGGCTGAAGAGCACTTTCTAATTCCCTGGAAGGAATGTGGAAAGGACCATATGATTCTTTTATTCTTTTCATCCTTCATAAATGTCACTCTCTGACTAGAACCTACAATTACACTAACAGTTTATACACAGGGGTGAAACACAAAAGTCTGCAGACACTATTGTATTAAAACACACAGGAATGCTGGAGGAATTCAGCCAGTCTTGCAGCCTTTATAGGAGATAAAAGCATTTATAAGAGGTTGGAAATGTACCAGGGGTGTGGGTTAATTGGATGTGAAATGGGTGGCATGGACTCATGGGCTGAAATGCTGTATGTCTAAATTAAAAATAAAAAAAATAAAATATATTGCCGATGTTTCAGGCCTAAGCAAAAAACAGGAAAGAATGGTGGGGGGGAGAAAGAGGGAGAGAGAGAGAGCTAGGGAATAGAAAGGTGACAGGGGAAGAAAACAGGAGCTATATCTAAAAGTGCCATGAATTTCTGTATTAAATTTGTTTTAATAAAATCCATATGTTATTAAATCCATATGTTTTAATATCAATATTGTAATTGTCAAGTGTTTATATTGATATTTTACAAATGTATATATCAGGATGGCTGAATTTGGTCAAGCAATATTCTTGTGCATGGTGCCATTACCCAAGGATGTAAATCTTGATAAAGGTACTTTTGAAAACCCTCACAGTGAAAAATAAACTGTGGTTTTCAACATCTTGGCCATCCTCCAATGTAAAAAGGCTTGTAAGTTTTTCTTAAAATAATTGTCGTTCTCAATTTCTTTGAGTCTGTCTACAATTCTAATGATTCATTAACAGGAGATGATTCATCTAGCTCAAATTGATGGGGAAAATAGACAAAAAGGAAGCTCTTTTCTGTGTAGAAAAGGGAATGAAAGGTGTTTTTATGAAAGAGAACTGTAAAACATGGCAATTTCTTCACAACTGTGTCAATGCAAGTAAGGAACCTGCTGATGGTACTATCAAGAGGAGAGATAAGATAGTTGGAGGATGACACCTCAACTGCAAATTCGACCATTAGTGTTTGCTAGGTTCAACTTTGATCATATCTTTAGGTCCAGATCACAGTTCATCCTGTCTCCACCATTTTCTCTGCAGGTTCACTGTTCCAGTTAACTTCGACCCTCAGAATTTGAGGTAGTGGCTTTCCTCGAAATCCTTTCCTTGAGTGGATGGGGTGGGTACTAAATGTATACTTCTATATCTTTCTTTCTTCTTTGGCTTGGCTTCGCGGACGAAGATTTATGGAGGGGGTATATGTCCACGTCAGCTGCAGGCTCGATTGTGGCTGACAAGTCCGATGCGGGACAGGCAGACACGGTTGCAGCGGTTGCAGGGGAAAATTGGTGGGTTGGGGTTGGGTGTTGGGTTTTTCCTCCTTTGCCTTTGTCAGTGAGGTGGGCTCTGCGGTCTTCTTCAAAGGAGGTTGCTGCCCGCCGAACTGTGATGGGGTGGGTACTAAATGTATACTTCTATATAATACAGTAGGAAACTGTTCCACGCTTTGAATCTATACAGGCTGTCAGAGCAAGTTAATTTCTCCCAATCTCCACTATGCCTTTTCACCTTCCATTCTCATCTCCTCTCTGATCCCTAATGGTTGCCCCTCAGCAAAGGTCCCATCTTATTGCATCTATCCAGCCCTCCTCCTTAAAATTAATTTGTTTATTCTCTTTTTGAGTTTTGATGAGAGCTCTTTGACCAGAAACAGACATTCTCGCTGTTACTTAAACAGATACTGCCTGACTTGCGAAGTGAATCCAGAATTTTCTGCTTTTATTCTAGATATCCACTTATTTCTCTATAACTTAGTCTCTCTCACACACCCTTCTACCAACCATCAGTGGCCAATTAACCTATCAGCCAGCATTTCTTTGGATGCGAAGGAAACCAGAGGACTTGGGAAGAGAAACCCATGCATCCATGGAATATTATGTGCAGTTCTGGTCCCAAATTATAGGAAGGATATCAATAAGGTAGAGAGGGTGCAAAGAAGATTTATGAAAATGTTGCCTGGATTGCAGTATCTAGAATACAAAGAAAGATTGAGTAGACTGGGTCTTTATTCATTGGAGCATAGAAGATGGAGGGGGATTTGATAGAGGTATTTAAAATTATGAGGGGGATAGATATAGTAGATGTGAATAGGCTTTACCCCTTGAGGGTAGGTGTGATTGGAACAAGGGGTCATAAGTTAAGGCTTAGGGGGCAAAAGTTTAGGAGTAACATGAGAGGAAGCTTCTTCACTCAGAGAGTGGTGGCCGAGTGGAATGACCTTCCGGAAGAGGTGGTTGCAGCAGGGTCAATGTTGTCATTTAAGAGAAGGTTGGATGAGAGCATGGATGTGAGGGGATTGGAGGGTTATGGGCAGGGAGCAGGTAGGTGGGACTAGTGGAGTTCACTTAAATCGATGCGGACTAGAGGGGCCGAGATGGCCTGTTTCCGAACTGTAATTGTTATATGGTTATATCCTCAGCAAGAGTATGGAAACTCCACAGAGTCATCACCAGAGAACAGGTACAAATCTGGGTTGCTGGAGCAGAATTAAATCTGAAATTAAAAGGAAATAAAAATGTGTTGCAGTGATGGAGTAGACAGTACCTAATAGCCTGAATACATCTGAGATTGTCCGATCTTGGAAGCTAAACTGGCACAGGACTGGTCAGTACGGAGGGGAGGCCACATAGGAACATCATTTTCTGTAGGTTTCTGTAATGGGCGCTGGACAAAGTGGCGACTCTCTGTCTGCCTAACAGTAGACAAAAGTTAAAGAACTTCATGTAAATGTAGGGTATTATGTGACAATAATGGATCTTTTACACAACCTTTACCTTTGCCCTTTGTCATCTGCAGATTCTGGCTGGTCACATCACTACCTGGTACGGAGGTGCAAAAGCACAGGACAGGAACAGGCTACAGAGAGTTGTAAACTTGGCCAGCACCATCATGGGCATCAGTCCATCTTTTAGAGGAGATTCCTCAAGAAAACAGCCTCTCTCCTCAAGGACCCTCATCGTCCAGGCCATACTCTTTTCTCCCCTCTCTGCGGCCATCAGGAAGGACATGCAGGAGCCTGAATACACACACTCAACGCTACAGAAAATAGTTTCTTCCCCTCCGCCATCAGATTCATGAACCAGCAATGAACCTATGGTCATTACCTCCCGCTTCGTGATTCGCACCAATGATTTATTTTTTGTAGAATCTTGCATTAACGGAATTGCCATTTCTCGCACCTTGTTCTACATAATATTACTGCCGCAAAAGAACAAATTTTGCAGCGCATGCTCATGACAATGTGATTCTGATTCTGAAATCAATGTATACTGGCTAATTAATTGGCAAGCATGTCTGAAGGATGTAGAAAGAAAAGGAAGCCCCCAGAGGAAACCTAATGTGGTCACATGGATAACATACACACTACACACAGGATGGAACACATGTGGCTCGAGTTACGTGCCAGCAGCTTAAAATGCTGTGTCATGATGCCATCACAAGCACCATCTGCAAAATGAAACCCCAAAATAATTGTCTTTCCACATGAAAGAAATCTGGCACTGATATACTGCTTTATCTCACAGTAAAAATCTCCTCAGAAGAATAATTAACAAATAGGCATGAGGTGTTTCAGCAATAGGAAATATACAGGATATTTCTGCTATTAAACAAGAGGGAGATACTTAAACAACTTCAGAGGTTGTTCTTTCTGCATTTAAATTTAAACAGGCATAAACTTACACCTAGCTTTTAGAATCAACTTATTTTTTTGGCCAAGTAATAACATATTGGTGAGCTGGTGTAGCTCACAGCTGAACTAATGTGGTCTGCAGCATAATTGTGGTCTGCATTGTCTCGGAGGCCCCAGCAATAGTTGATTGATTGAAGAGATTCTCTGCCTTGTCCAATCCAGTCATGGCTGAAGGCTCAATGATGACATGGTTCAATCCAGGCAAATGAACACCGGGGCTGGGATAGAGAATTAAATAGCGAGATCAGCCTTTCTAACACTGGGCTTCTTTAATGTGTAAGTGGTGGGCTGGAAGTTCATTGACCACCAACAGTCTTGAGTTGGGATTCTTGATTGTTGTATGGTGAGGGACAATAATATGGTTCGGAACTAAAAGTCTTTGGAGGTTTGAACAAGATCTTAACAGGTGTAATAATTTGAAAGATAAAGGATATTTGTCCGTTGATTTAATTTTAAATTAATTTATAAGTACTTTATGCCTTTCTATTTTAAACCTGTTCATTTATAGATTTTCCAGTAGGGTTGTTTTTCTAGCTTCTTGCTTGAGAGAAAATAAAACAGTTGTTTACTTCTAAGCCAGTGGTTCTCAACCTTTTTCTTTCCACTCACCGACCACTTTAAGTATTCCCTATTGCCACAAGTGCTCGGTGATTAGTAAGGGATTGCTTATGTGAGTGGAAAAAAAAGGTTGAGAACCACTGTTCAAAGCTAACCCCAAATGCTGTAAAAGAGACTGTGACCTGAGCAGAGGAAACTTCTGTTAAAGTTAAGACTAAGCATTTTCTTAGACAAGGGTAAAAACAAATGGAATAAATTGTTACCTGAAGCGGTGAACCCAAAATCTGTAAACTTATTTAAAGGATGATTTGAGAAGGAAATTGCATGGTATAAGCCAATATCTAGGTTAAGATAATGCTAAGTTTAAGATAACACTGTATCATTCCTTTACATTAAGCTTGAAGTAGCACTTAGAACGTCATGTGCCTTGCTATTTTTTCATATCACACAAATAAACCAAATTTTTAAAAAAAAGTGATTATTTTAGTAATGTTATTTTCATCTGATCATTTATTTACTTTAATATGCTTTCTTTTCTTAAAAATAAAGTTGCTATTAACGTAGACAGAGGGCCAAAGATAATTGCTCTGTGTACAGGAATGAATGGATATAAAATCTGTTCAATTTCAGATTCAAGTAAATCATGTTCTGTCATTCGGGGCTGATGGAATTAGATTAGTTGAGCCAGTCATCTCAATGAGGAACAGCTGCAACAGTTTAACTCTGCAATGATTGCAATGGGTGTGAAGAGGCCTTGGAGTTGCATGGGGCTAGTCTTTGTAGGATTCACATCCTTTTGAGAAGGTAGTACCTTCAAATTTGTTCTTGTCGCTTAACAACATTTTCAGATTAGAGAAATAAAGATTGCAGATACTGGAATCTTGAGTAAAGAATGTGAAGTTGGAAAGACTCAGCAGGACAGCAACTGTGGATAGAAAAGGTCAGTCAAAGTTTGGGGTCAGAACTAGGGAGGTCATTTCCAAAAAGGAGTACGTGGTCGTAAGTTACTCTACATGTTCAGTGTGTTTTTTAAAACAATATATTTTTTAAAACTGTATTGCAAAAATTAGTCGTTTGTGTGTGTATATATAAAAACCATGTCCTTATTTTGGAATGGCTACCTTCAAACCCTTTAATCAAGACTAAAGCAGGAAGCAATGATCTCAAGTATATTGAGATGGGGGTAAATGTGGCAGGGGAGATAAAAATCTAGAGAGAATGGAAATAAATAAATGATGGAATCTGAGGAACTATATAGAGGTTAGGCTTGTCTAAAACTGGAGAAATTGATGTTCGTGTTATTGGGTTTAAGGGGGAGTATGATGTGTAATTCCTCAATATTTTCACATTTTCTTGTCATCTTCTCAATGTTTAAGACCAGAATATTATTGTATTTTGTTACAACAGTCAGTTTTATTGAGTAATTACCAAACTGAAACTTTGTCACATGTTGCTGAATTGAATATATTTAAAAGTAAGTATTCAGGGATCTCAAACCATTGACCTTGGGGGGTCAATGTTATTTTTGTAATGAAAGTGATAGAATAATTTTTCACCCTGTAGGTAACAAAAAAACTAATGAAATTTGTCACTTGTCATTTTTAAGAATTAAAAAAAAATTAGTTATGCAGAAGGGCAGGCATCCCTTCTACTTCTGTCCATTAACCTGCATGTTGTGCCAAAGTTTTCTCCCTTTTGGCTGATACTTGGTGGTGGTCAAGGACTGCAGTACACAGAGGGTTCCTTTGCTTCTTGGGTTGAGACTTGCATGAGTCCTGACCTGATTCTATTAGGTTATAACTACATTATCTACTTGATCAGGCTACAAGATATGGTGATCCAATGGGTGCAAGAAATAAAATTACTTAAAATAATTTATCTGTGAATAAATAAAGTTGAGCCTATTGGTATTTGTTTGAGCAGCACATTGGGAGTTGTGGCAGAAGTCTGGACATTGGAATTCAATGTCCATTTTAACCTTTACTCAGGGATATGACTGCAAACAGGTGACAGTCTTCTCCAAAACAGTCACATTACATGCTGGCTTACCCTGATTGTTTCATATCTGTCCAATAGTTTTCTTATCTTCTAGTTGCACAAGTACAAAGAAATGAACCAGTGTCCTCTGGTGCTCAGTGCAAAACACACAGACTCACAACTGGACATGACACACATACAGACAATCAATGCATCAACAGGACAAGTACGAATATATGAAAATAAATATTGTTCAATAAATATTAGAGTCTCAGATGGTTAGTGTGAGCAGTTCCTTTGGTCATTCAGCATTCTCACTGCCTGTGGGAAGAAGCTGTTTCTCAGTCTTGTGGTGTAGGGTCTGATACTCCTGTATCTCTTTGCCGATGGGAGAAGCTGAAAGATGCTGTGCATGGTGGTAGGGGTCTTCCACAATTTAGCGAGCTCTCTTCAGGCAGTGATCCTGGTAGATCATGTCGACAGGAGAGAATGGATACCCCAGCGATTCTTTTTACACTCTTAGGGTCCTGTGGATTGATCTGTAATCCAATTCTCTACAGCAACGGTACCTCAGCTGGCCAAGACGCTCTCAACAGATCCTGTAGAAGGATGACATTATGGTCGACTGACTCTGCTTCATTCTTTGGAAGTGCAGTCACTGTTGTGCCTTCCTGACAGTGAGGAGATGTGTCCATAATAGGTCACTTGTTAAGTGGACTCTGGTACTCTCTACTCTCCACTACAGAGTTATTTTGTCATATTAAAATTTCATTGATGAACTCAACAATTTTTTCATTAGAAATTGGAAACATAAGCCAAAGGTGGTGAGAGGGACATGGTTATGTTTCAGTAACCTGACATTAAGGTGGTTTCAAATAGACCAGTTTTATTCTACAATTCCTGTTAATTTGATGCAGCTAACTCGGTGAACTAATTATGTGGGGTTTCAGCATTGTCAGGAAAAACATTGGGGTTCCTGATTGCATCAGAGGTTTGGATCTAGAGCTCGGGCTACCAATGGTTCGAACAGGAGTCTGTTCAGCTGGGTGTTGGAGGAAAATTCTCGGGCACTCAGTAACTATGAAGGGAATCCTCATGGCGAATGCTATGTTTTTGGGAGGCACAAATGACTCCTACATCCAGAGAGAGACCACATTTCAAGATATTTTCAGATCCGAGCACTGCCTGGAGGGATGGATCCTGGGAGCCAGGGGTTCTACTTCCTAGGCTCTCATTCGTGTAATACCCAGCTGCCATCACCAAGCAGAAATACAACGTGATGCAAGTTAATAGTGAAAGATATCATCAAACTCATCAAGATGGTATGGTTAGCATAACTCAATTAACCAAAAGACTGAAGTACTGGGACGGTCTGTCAGGAGTTTGCACGCTCTCCCTATGGCTATGTCACTTTCCTATGGCTGCTCTGGTTTCTTGCCACCTTTCAAAATGTATGGGGGGTTGTGGGTAAACTGGGGTATTTGGAAGGCACGGGCTCATGGGCTGAAAGGGCCTGTTACCCGACCTTTATGACGTTAAAATTTCTGTGCAATATATTGTTGGGCACTATTAGTTGCCCCAATAATTGCAATGACAAAGACTTAAAGGGAATGATAGGCTTTATGCACAGAAGACTTGAGCTGGCCCAGATCCAAACTAGGGAAGTTCAGGGAAGGGAAAGGTGGCCTGACCTTTATGGCCTGGGTCCAAGGGGAGGAGTCCAGGTAAGAGTGTCATCAAGGGGCGTGCCAGCCTGAGCCAAATAGCATGTACAATCCATACCATTAAAATGTCTAAATTTTTTTAAAATGGGATTTTAGTTCCCTGTTATCAATCCAAGGCCACCTCAGTGCATAGCATACAGATACGGAGGCTTCATGTTGTGCAATCCATAATGGAGGAAGAGCGCCATTTAGACACAGAGCCGGAGGAACACGATGAAGCTGAAGAGCATCGGATGGAATAATTCAGCTCGAAGCCAAATAATTGGAAAAGCAAACAATGGTCACACAGGTTATAAAGAATTCCAGAGTGGAGAAATGAGTTTCCCCAATTGAAATGTTCTGCTACCATTTCTTGAATTTGCCTATCAAAGGCTTTAATCACAAAATAGATGGATGACAAGAGGAATATTGGAAAATAAAAATACCACAGTACAGGCCCACAGTGTTGTGTCGAACTAATAACCCACTCTAAAAACAACTGCTTACAATCTTCTGACTGCAATAACCCTCCATTTTTGTCAGTTCCATTTATCTATCTATCTAATAGTCTCTCTTAAAGATCATTTTATTCCTGCTTGCACTCCCAATGCCGGAAGCACATTCCCTGCACCGACCTCTGTGTATGGAAAAACATACCTCTTGCATTCCCCTCAGCCCGACCCCCCCCCCCCCACCCCCCCATCCCCTGAACTTACTCCCAAGGAACTTAAACCTATGCCTCCTCATGTTAGTCATTTCGGTCCTGGGTAAATGGCCTCTTGGTGTTGGTGGCATTTGTCCTTGGCTAGGTCTCTACTTCTCTTACTCCATGTAGATTGCAGTATTTGTGTGTGTGTGTGACAAGCAGAGCAGTTAACATTATTTGTTGTCAATGTGCTATTTTGCAGCCCGTTTAGAGAGTTCTTGCATGTAATTGGATCCAAATGATCTTAAATGACAATTATCTATGCTAGGAACAGTAAACCTACGGGTTTACCTTTTGTGGTGCGCTGAGGTAACAGCAAGCAAGCTCAAAGACTGTATAACAGGCTTTATTCAGGTAAAAGTCTGAACCCCAGTTCATGCTTCAGTGGCTCCCATGTGACTGGCTCAGGAGGGGCCGGCTCAGGTCTGTATTCGGGTCAGCTGATTGGCAGCTGGCCATGTGGAGTCATCTCTTAGGTGGTCATATCACCACACCTTTTTCTGATAACCATCCATTTTATTTTCCCACACCTACATGTAAACCCTGGAGACATGAGAGATGACAGCTGCTTGAACATGAAGCAGAATGTAAACTGCTGGGAACTCAGTCCGTCAAGCAGCATCTGCCAAAGCAAAGGAATGGTCAAAATCTTGGGTTGAGACTTTGCATGAGGTCCTGACCTGATTCTACTGGGCATAACCACATTGTCTATTTGATCAGATTACAAGACATGGTAATCCAACGGCTGCAAGAACCAGATTGTTTTAATTTCTACCCAAATGTAGAAGGGATGTTAGGAGCTGGAGGCCTGCTGCAAAGCAACTATGGTTCCTGAGAGAGCAGTTACAGTGCTGTAGCATATGTCTTCAACAGTTGGCTATGAGATTCTATTGAAAGGTTGTCCAGAGTTTGCATCACCCAGCATTGCATTTTAACACAGAGCACAATCCAATTTCCACAAAAAAATTAAAAGGTCCACCTTGTCTCTGACATGTACTGTTTGGTGGAACACAGAAATGCCCCGTGTCTCCTAAAGATTTATTGTGCACATCTGTGTATTTCGCTGAAGTTTGAATGACCACGCGACACATGTCTGAGGAGCTTTCTTTGCTTCTTTGAAGCTTCTTCCTGCTTCTGCGTGAGCCCCAGGCCAGTTCTGGGCACGTGCTCCCCTGTAGCATTTTTTTCAAAGATGCCGTTGTGATAGTACAATTTCTATCACCACTGTGTATCTGTACAGATTGTAGTGTAGGATGACTGTGATTGGCTGAGAGTGTAGCCACACCTTCTGGGAGGTCTTAAAGGATTGCTCCTAGTCAGACCTGGTCATTCTGGACTGGTCGACCTACATGTGATACGCTCCAGTCTTTTAGTTAATAAAAGCCTTGGTTTGGATCAACAAGTCTTTGGTTCTTTCGACACGCTCTACAGCCACACGTTATAAAGGTTCTTTTGTCAGAAGTTAACATAAGGTATAAAGCAGTTCCAGAGATTAAACAGAAGTGAAGCAAAATTAATCTTCAAAATCATGTTGGCATTTTTCATTTTTTCTATTTTTATTTTCAAATATTTCATAAAATTATCATTATTGAGGACACTGAACCTCTGGTTTGAAATGAAAGATACTTTCTTCAGTGACGTGGAATACCCAAGCCTTCTTAGCTGCCATTGTTCATTCCCTTGAATGGAAAGTGTTAGCCTAGGTTTAAACAGCTTTTGTGTTTAAACATATGACTGTAAAATATCTGGAGCACCAATAGCAGAGTATTCAATTAACAACTAGTAAAGAAAAAAGATGAAAATCACTCATTTTGTTTTGTAAATTTTATTCCTTTTTAAATGTAGCTACAAATTGTCGCACCTTGTGGAATATTTTAGTGTGCTAAACGCATTCATTTTCAGCATTTGAAGCTTTTCTTTGACGGTTGCAACAGTGGTGATAAAGAAATATCGTACATCAGTGTTGTATCGCAGGACTGTTAATTCTTTTGGTGTCAACATGGATCAATTCAATTTCAATGAGAGAAAAATGTTTGCATAGCAACTGAATGACATAAAAATCTAAACATTTTAACTTAATTGGTATATAAATAACAATCTTTCACATTAGAAAATACAAACTCAACAATATTAAAGAAGGAATTCAGTGTCTCAAGGGTGTATTTCTAACCTCTGATAGTTTAAAACTGAAAGTGAGATGTTCAGAGCAGCTTACTTACTGTACAAATTGGTCAGGTTTCATTGAATTAATTCAATAACATGGTGGAATATCGGTAATGAAGCTGTGCTTTAACACCAAAAGGGGTGGCATTTTCAATTCTCAAAATATGTTGCAGTACAAGAAAGCCTTTTAAGAATCAGAACATTGGTGAACAGAACTATTCCTTGAAATTGGGTTCTTAGGATCTTAGTATGTGGAATCTCAAAGCATTGACATAAAATTTCTTTGCCCTGGCCATAAATTGTCTAAATACCAGAATTAATTCTTTCAATAGCAAAATCATTTCATTTTATCCAATGCATAGAATAATCCTCTGAGGCACTTGAGTCTTGTTTGATATTGTGACTCGGGAAATGTATTAGAAGGAATAACTCAATTAGGGAGGCAATCCAAAGCTGGAATCACCATGGTTCCCAAACAATCACAGTTCAGTTTAACAGGTTGTCACACACACCCCTGACAATAATTATCAGTAAACCTATTGAATACTGTGAGTCTGGTTGATAGAAACATGTCGTTGTTGGCTTGAGCTCAATATGCAGTCACAGCTCTGAAATGAAACTCAATTTGGGAAGTGGAGTACAAAACTCAGCTACCATTAAATTAATGAATGACGAGCATATGCAAATATTTGTAATTAGCATACACTTTAGTCTCCTAATTTTAAATGTGCTGTTTCATTCCAAATTCTAACCAGAGACCTCCTCAAAAGTAACTCCTCCATCCTTCCTACATCCACGTTCAGCTTCAACGACCAAATCCGTCTCCAAATGAAAAAGATTGGCAAAATTCCTTCTCTGTTCCTGACCACAAATCCCCCAACTACAGAGGCAGACAGCAGAGTCCACCCGCAGTAATTGCATCCCCACGTACACGAGTTGTGAAGGAAGGCAGCTTTCAAATGAATGCACATTCTACCAATGACTGAGCACTTCTCCTCTGGGTGATCTGCTTTCCACCCACCTCCCCAAAGAGGTGCTAGTTGCTGGGTGAATTGGCTGTCGCAAATTAGCTTTTGGAATTGGGTGAGTGGTAGAATTTGGGGGAAGTTGATAGGAAGTTGGGGGGAATAAAATAGGTTCAGGTGGAATTACTGCCGAAAATGGGTGGTCGATGGTCAGGACGGTCTTTATAGACCAAAGGGCCTATTTCCGTGCAGTAACTCTCCATGACTTTACTGACTGCCTGTTTAAACGAATGTGCTGGTAAAATTACTGAATTTAATTTCAGTTCTATTGGGTGATGTAAATTTCAGCATAAAGAAACACTAATTGAACATATCCACAGGTAATCTCTTGCAATGAGATTGCTCACTCATTTTAACCATCCATTCCTACATACCATTGACTCCATGGCTGGATTTAAAATGGACAGCTGACCTGGGTGTGCTCATTTCTACACTGGGTGAATTTAGGATCAAATTAGCTCCATTGTGTGGTCCGCTCCCCATTACAGAGTGCCAGGTCCACTTAAACATGCAAAGTGTATTAGTTTTGGTCCTATGGATGTTGCCGGGGAAGCTGCTGAAGAAATGTTACCCCCTCGAGCAAATGCCTTGGCAAAGGACATGCTGCACATTGGAGAAATAATTTTAATGATGTCTCTTGGCAGCAGGTGGGTGCAGGGAGGAATGCTGAGCTTGCATTTTTGATGCTTCCATGGCACAAATCTGTGCGAAAAAACCAAGGTGGATAATAGGAGTACAGGTATTGGAAGTTCTACTGTCCTCTATTAAATAATGTAGTCAAGTTTATCAAAGATTTTTCACAGAAGATTTCCTCTCAGGTTTGATCCAAAGAAGCTGTTTGGCACGATTTTCCATAGCTAACATATGCACCTACGTAGGTTGAATAAACAATCTCTGGAATATTGGTATTTACATTTTCATTCCTCTTCACAACTGGAATCTCTGCAAAAAAAAAACCAAAATTATAACATTGATTGCATTTCTTCTCTTCACAATTGCTACATCCACATTACAAAGTAGAAACCAATTAATTTTTCATTGTGAAACCAACAGGATGAAAAATCTAAAGAACATTGGCAATAAGAATGCTATTGAGAACATCCATTCCTGTCCAAACATCTCACCATGTTCAACAATTTCTTATAAACAACAATGTTCTTTTGTTCCTGTTTGTAATAAAGTTTTTTTTTTTCTGTGGTAACCTATTCCATGTGTCCATTACCATTTGAGATTCCTGGCGATCCTTCCTATTTGCTGGTAACGTTCAATGAAGCCTCTTGTTTTTGATTAACCGAGTTCAGTGAGGGTTCATTGCACATGAGACAGAAGCTGTGCTGTGAGCGTTCACCAGATTGATTCCTGGGAGGGCAGCTTTGTTGTTTGAGGAGAGATAAAGCAGACTGAGCCTATGGTCTCCAGGGTTTAAAGGAATGAGAGATCATTGCACTGAAATGTACAAGCTCCTTTGGAGACATGACAGGATAGAAGCACGGATGATGTTTTCCCCTGTCTGGATTGTCCAGAACCATGGAATACTACAGCGCAGATACAAATCTTTCTTGTCTCTGCCAAACTATTATTCCACCTAGTCCCACTGACTTGGTCCTGGACCATATCTCTCCACACCCATCTTATTCATGTACTTGTCCAAATTTTTCTGAAATGTCAAAATTAATCCTTCATTCATCTGTTCAGCAGACAGCTCGTTCAACACTCCTATCTCTCTCTCTCCATTAATTCCTCCCAATGCTCCCTTTTAAACTTTTCCCCTTTCACTCTTAATCCATGTTCTCAAGCTTTTTGTCACCGAACTTCAGTGGGTGGGGGGGGGGAGTGGAGGGGAGCCTGCTTACATTTATTCTATATGCACCCATCGTCTCAAAGTAAGGGGCATGTCTGAGAGTTGGAATAATCTATTTTTTTTTTGTATTCTTAAATGAAATCTATAATTGCGGGAATAACTTTACCAAATGGCTCCATCTGCATTGTCAGGCCAGGACTGAAATTTGGTCAGCGGCAGTTCCAGAATGGCTGAATGACCTCTGATATTCTTTTACTCTCCTAGGGCAGATTCCAACAGGTCTTCTTCTGTGATATCACACCAGTCAGAGAGGACAGAAAGACGAGGGGAAAGGACTGCAGAGGCAGCACAGTGATGTAGCTGTTAGAGCTGCTGCCTCGTAGCTCCAGAGACCTGGGTTCATTCCTGACCTTGAGTGCTGTCTGTGTGGAGTCTGGGCATTCTCTTTGTGACCCCATCGGGTTTTCTCTGGGATCTCTGGACTTGGTCTTGCACTTCAAGGACATGTATGTTGGTAGCTTAGGTGCAATAAACAAATGTGCAGCAGAATCTCAGCAGGTCATGCAGCATCCATGGGATGTAAAAGGTAACCAATGCTTTACTGCTGAGCCCTTCATCAGAAAAGGCCTGAAACATTGGTTACCCTTTACTTCCAGCGTGACCTGCAGTGTTTCTCCATCATGTTTGGGCATTGTGCCCCAGCATTTGTAGATTTTCTTGTTTAACTGTTGTAGCTTCTAAATCAGTGTTTTTCAAACTTTTTCTTTCCACTCTTATATCACCTTAAGCAATCCCTGACTAATCACAGTGCACCTATGGCATAGGGATTGCTTAAGGTGGTATGTGAGTGGAAAGAAAAAGTTTGAAAATCACTGTTTTAATCCTCCCTCATTGACTCGTTATGTGCAGGGTTTCATAACTCCAAAGGAAATGGGCCAATGACAATTTATTTCAAACAAAATATTTCAGTAATAATTGGGTCTAGAGCAGTGATTCTCAACCTTCCCTTCCCACACACATCCCACCTTAAGCAATCCCTGACTAATCGCAGAGCACTTATGGCATAGGGATTGCTTAAGTTGGTATGTGAGTGGAAAGAAAAAGGTAGCGACCCACTGTTCTAAATAGCCATTGTAAAATGTCCCTAATGTTTATGTGAATGTTAGAATGTGTTGGGAGTTGATGAGAAAAGGAAATGGAATCAGTGTAGAATTGGTGTAAATGGGTGACCAATGATCGGAATGGATTTGATGGGCCAAATAGCCTGTTCCTGTACTATATCAGGTTGACAACCATTGATCCAGCACAAATTTTGGTCTTTTAATTTCAAAAACAGTTCTGATCATCCTAAATGGACACAAATAATATGTACACATCAGCAGTTTGATGGCTTTTTACAATGAGAAATGAATCATTATTGAGGCACCTTGTTGAAGTAATTAATGGACCTATTGCCCTCGACGATAAGGAGGACTGAAAAAGTAGGTTGCAGGGTGGTTTTGTTTCCCAGAGCTAAGTCTAATGGGGGTGATTTGTCTTTCAGTATTGACTGCAATTGAATAGTCACGATTGAGTTTTTTTTTTGAAACTGTCAAATTTTCCTTTTCATTCATCAAGTCAGGCAACGATGAGTCACTCCAACAGAAAGGCAGCATGAGCTTTCATCTCAATTCGACGGGAAGTGCTTTAGTTGGAAAATTTAACTGCCAATATTCAGAGCCCATTTGGACCTCAGCCTATGAGCAGCATGAAGAAAATCCAACAGAATGATGAAATTTTAAAAACATCCAATTTTATACATGAAGATAATAATTTATCAATATGAGGCAATTAGTGTTCAAACCAGCTCATCCCTTCCACTCACTTCATTCCCTACACAAGTCTCATGCAAATACTAAACTTTTGCTAGCTCACTAGAGAAAATGAGCTGGAGACTTGGAACCATATAACAATTACAGCACAGAAACAGGCCACTTCAGCCCTTCTAGTCCATGCTGAACATCTTCTCCCACCTAATCCCACCCAGCCCATAACCCTCCGCACCTCTCTCATCCATAGACCTATCCAATTTTTCCTTAAATATTAAAATCAAACCCGCATCTACCACTTTGGCCAGAAGCTCATTCCACACTCTCACCACCATCTGAGTGAATCCATGTCCTCTTGTTTTAATCTCCTCCATTCTCGATGGAAAAAGCCTGTCCAGATTGACTCTATCTATCCCCTTTATAATTTTAAATACCTCTATCAAATCATCCCTCAGTCTTCTACATTCCAGGGAATAAAGTCCCAGCCTGCTCAACCTTTCCCTGTAACTCAAACCCTGAAACCCAGGCAACACTCTTGTAAATCTCCCCTGCCCTCTCTCCATTCTTCCTTGTATGTTTCCTATAATTTGGTAACCAAAACTGCACACAATATTCCAAATTTGGCCTCACCAATGCCTTGTACAACTTCAACATGACATCCCAACTCCTATATTCAATATTCTGATTTATCAAGACCAACATGCTAAATGCTTTCTTCACACCCTATCTACATGTGACTCAACTTTCAGAGAATAATGTACCAGAATTCCTAAATCCTTTTGTTCTATTGCACTCCTCATTTGTCTACCATTTAATGTGTATGACCTTCACTGATGAACCCTACCAAAATGCAGCACCTTATATTTATCAATATTAAACTCCATCTGCCATCTTTCAACCCCCTGGTGAACTGCATCCAATTTGACAATTTTCCACCACTACATTCTGGCATCTTCCATCTAACCATTGTTGAATCTGTTTCACTACTTCAACATTAATACCTAATGACTGAACCTTCCTCACTAACCCCTTATGCAGAATCTTGTCAAAGGCCTTACTAAAGTCCATATATATAACATCCACAGCCTTCCCCTCATCCTCCTTCTTAGTACCTTCTTGAAAAATTCTATAAGATTTGTTAAACAGGATCTATCATGTACAAAATTGTGATGACTACTTCTAATCAATCCCTGTCTTTCCAAATAATTATATATACCATTTCTAACAGCACTCTCGATTAATTTACCCACTGCCAATGTCAGACTCACAGGCCTATAGTTACCAGGTTTACTTTTGGAGCCTGTTTTAAACAGCGGAACAACATGAGCCATCCTCCACCTCCCCCTGGCCAGTGACATTTTAAATATTTCTGTCAGAGCCCCCACTATTTGTTCATTAACCTCGCTCAGGGTTGTAGGGAATATCTTGTCAGGACCTTGAGATTTATCCACCTTTATTCTCTTTAAAATAGCCAATACTACCTCATTAATCTGTATATTATCCATGGCCTCTCTACCAGAATTCCCCACTTCACCTGGCTCAATATTCTTTTCCTTGGTGAACACTGAAGAAAAAAAAATCATTTAAAGTTTCCCCCATCTCTTCTGACTTCTCACATGGCCTACCCCACTGATCCTCAAGGGGCCCAATTTTACCCCTCACTATTCTTTTACTTTTATTCTACCTATAGAAACCCTTTGGATTTACTTTGACCTTGCCTGCCAAAGCAGCCTCAGATTTCCTTTTAGCCTTTCTAATTTATTTCTTTAGATTTTTTAACACTATTCCTCAAGCACCTCATTTGTTCCCTGCTGTCTCTACCTGTTGTCCACATCCCTCTTCCTACAATCCAAATTCCTAACATCCTTTGAAAGCCAAGGCTCCCTATATTTTCTAGCCTTTCCTTCAATCCTCACAGGGACTCTCTATCCTCAAAATTTCCCCTTTGAATATCCTCCATTTATCTGTTATGTCCTTCCCTGAAAATAAATTATTCCAAACCACCCCCCTTAATCCTTTTACATCTCTTCGAAATTTACCTTATTCCAATCAAGAATTTCAACCTTAAGCCCAACCCTATCCTTCTCCATTATTGACCTAAAACCAATAGTATTATGATCATTAGACCCAAAGTGTTCACCAACACACACCTCTGTCACCTCACCAATCTCATTCCCTAATAGGAGATCCAGTTCTGCCTCCTCTTTAGTCGGTTCTTCTATGTATTGATTTAGAAAACTTTCCTGAACACATGGCAAACTCCAACCCATCCAGCCCTTTTACAGCATGGGCGTCCCAGTCAATGTGTGGAAAGTTAAAATCTTCTATAATCACCATCTATGTTTAACACACATATATGCTATCTGCTTATAAATTTGCTCCTCTAATTCCCTCTGCCCATTAGGGGGTCTATAATACACTCCCATTTTATACCTTTTCCATTCCTCAATTCCACCCAAATCACCTCACTGGATGAGCCCTCCAATCTATCCTGCCATAGCACCGCTGTATTGTTTTCTCTAGCAAGCAATACGACTCCTCCATCTTTTATCCCTTCTGTTCTATCACGCCTAAAACAATGGAATCCTGGAATATTTAGCTGCCAATCATGCCCCTCCTTCCACCATGTTTCACTGATGTCGCTACAGCGACTTCATGGGTATTCACTCTATCAGGGTGAAGATGGTGTCTTAAGAAAGCAGTCTCTATCCTCAAGTACCCTCACCTCCCAGGCTCTTCACACTACTATCCTCAGGAAGGAAGTACAGGAGCTTGAAGATGGGCATCCAGTGACACAAGGACAGCTTCTTCCCCTCCGAATAGACAATGAACCACAGACACTACCTCACTTCTATTTTCTTGCACTATATTTATTTTGAAATGTAATTTAGAGCAATTTTTGCGCTGTGATGCTGCCTCAGAACCACAAATTTTGTTACGTGTTCATGGTAATAAATTTTGATACTGATTGTGAAGATAAGGAATTTTTCTCTTAAGAAATATTTGTGCTTTTATTAAAAAACTACTTCAAAATTTTAAACCACAATACATTCAAATATGTTCAAGTATAGCAGAAGAATGTGTTATATACCCAAACCCCTCCCATCCACCCCACTAACCCTCTCTCCACTCCCTCCCACTCCCTGCTAACTCTAACCCCAAAGATGGAGATTCACCCATCAATCACATCGCTAAATCCCACGGATTAGGGTTACGCCAGCACAATGCGCCATAGAAAGTTCAAAACTTTAAAGCCACATACTCCAAATAGGGGCTGCATACTTTCAGATTAAAAAAAGATGTCCCGTAAATTGTATGTTATCTTTTCCAAAGGAGTACACGATCTCAGTTCTGTATGCCATCGTTGCAAACTTAAATCACTCATTCTTCCAAATAATCGCTATACATTTTCTTGCTACAGCCAAAGCTAATCTCAAAAACCCAATTTGATACCTAGTTAATCTCAATTTCCAACCCAACATTTTAACATTACCTAATAAAAATAATTTTGGTTCTATCGACAAGTTAATCTTAAAAACTTTCTCTAAGAACTCAAGCCATGTTCAAAAAGGTTTAACAGTATCACATAACCATATTCGTGCTTTTTATTTAAATGTGTTTTAAAGTGATATTACAGATCATATTTGAAGTACATTTTATTTTTTATCAATTCTTTACATTTATTTTGTCTTTTTAAAAATGTTTCTGATTTGTATACGTGTCTTGTATGGAGTTTTTTTTTGTACGACCGATTATTAGAAATTCTGCCCGGCCTGCAGGAAAAATGGATCTCGGGGTTGAATGTGATGTCATGTAGGAACTCTGACAATGAATCCGAACTTTGAAACAAATCCATAAGGCCACCAGGGTCATTTGGAGACAGGGCTTCATGGTCTACCACCTGAGGCCTAGCTGCTAGTCGGGAAATGGCTGTGGAAGCAACATCTTTGCTTCATCAGAGACATGGTCCCCCAAAGGGATTGTACAGAGGGTGAAGAGGGATGTGAGGGACAAGAGGTAAAGATCTGACTGTGCTGCAATGACAGGAAAAGCCTTTGTTAAAATTCAACCTTGGGTGCCTGGACTTCATGGGCATGACTAACATTTATTGTCCATTTTTACATAAATGGCCTGCTGGGGTATTTATTAGGTGACCACATGAGGCAAAGATGGCAGATTTCCAGGCCCCAATGACATTATGAATCACGTGACATTTTACGAGAATCCAATTTCTTAGAAGCCATTACAACCAAAAAAAAAATTTTAAAAATTGCAGTTTGTAATTTGAATTTAAATTTCTCTGCTGCTATTTTGGTGTTTGAATTTAGATCACTAGATTACTAGTCCAGTAAGTGCACTGGCATAAAACGTTGCCACTATGCAAAGGTCATAATTAGCACTTCTCTCCTGTACCATCGGGTGAAGAGGACCACGATGCAGGCCCATGCTCTAACCGTCACAGAAGAGAAATGAAAGGGGATAGATTATTGAAAAGCATATCCTACACATAATAAATATTTAAGATCATTCTTTCCAGTCCTAAGGCATTCCTCTTCCAGATTTTAATTTCTTATTATTTCTAGATCCATTGATCAAGAATGAATCCTCCATAAGCTGCTAAATGCTAGATAAAGTATCAAAAGTTGGAGAGATAAAATGACATTTATCTCGGTGCTATGTTGCGGTTGAATTTATTCAATGTGCTGTAATTAGGCTGTGTGCTGCAGTGTGAACAAACAAGCTCAAGCTACGAAGGCTGTGCTACAGGCTTAAAACTTGCACACAAGGTTCAGTATCCCATCTGGCTCCGTATGCTCTACTGCTTACACTGGGGTTGGCGTGAACCTTTATATGGGGCCAGTGTTTGGCAGGGAATAAGTGGAGCCAGCCTCCCAGGTAACCTCCCTGCAGGTACAGTGGGCCACCCCCTGCAGGGGGTAGAAATGCAGATGGGCGCATCGTCGTCTTTCTCTCTGCTACACTAGTTCTTAATAGCTGCCCACTAGTACCTCGTTTACCTAGAATTTTAAACTGCAGACTAAAAAAGACACCAGGATACTGGAACCTTGTCCTTGTCTGTATTCTCCATAGACCTGGGCAACAAAGTTACATGCATCAGATTACTATTTGGTGTTCAGCACCATCATCCCTTCAAAACTAATTAGCAAACTTCAAGTCCTGGTCCTCAATACCCCACTGTGTAATTGGATCCTGGATTTCCTCACCTCCAGTCCCCAATCAGTGCAGTTGGCTAGAACGTCCTGTATCCTCCACATTCTCCATCAGTACCGGAGCACCACAGGGCTGCATATTTAGCTCCCTACTCTACTCACTTTACACCTGTGACTGGGTGGCTTGGTACCACAACACTAGTTACAAATTTGTTGACGATACTACAGTAGTGGGCTGTATAACAAGAGGCAATGAAATGGCATACAGAAGGGATATTGAATGGTGTACTCACAACCACCTTGCATTCAATGTCACCAAAACCAAGGGGCTAACTGTAGACTTTAGGAAGGGAAAACCAGAGGTATACGATCTAATGAACATCGGGAGATCAGAAATGAAGAAGGTGAGCAAATTTAAATTCTTTGGAGTCACTATCTCCGAGGATCTTTCCTGGACTTAACACACTAATGTCATTGTGAAGAAAGCATGTCAGCACTTCTACTTCCTCAGGAGTTTGTGGAGGTTCGGTATGACAATAGAAACCTTGGTAACTTCTACAGATGTGTAGTGGAAAGAGTGCTGACCGGCTGCATCATGGCCTGGTATGGGGGCACCGATACCTCTGAGTGAAAAGCCCTGCAAAAGGTAGTGGACACAGCCCAGTACTTCACAAACAAAACTCTCCCCACCTTTGAGAGAATCCACATGGAAGGCTGCCACTGAAGAGCAGCAGCAATTATCAAAGATCCGTACCACCCAGGATGTGTTCTCGCTGCTGCCATTAGGAAAGAGCTCTAGGTGCCACAAGGGTTGGACCACCAGGTTCAGGAACAGTTACTACCCCTCCACCGTTAGATTCCTCAACAACAAACTCCATCAGGGATGCATTTAAGAACTCTTACTTTATGCATTATTTATTTCTGAATATTTATTTTGTATGTACTGTACAGTCAATTTTTTTTTACATTCCTCTCTTTTATACATGTATCTTTTTCTTGTGTATCGTCTACAGTTACAATAAGTAGAAATTTTACCTGGCCCGCAGGAAAAAGAATGTCAGGGTTGTATGTGATGTCATGTATGTACTCTGACAATAAATCTGAATTTTGAAATGGATAATAGAGAATTATAAACACTACAGATGCTGTAATCTTGAGCAAACTAAGAGATGGTGGGCCAGGCAGCATCCATCGATAAGAATGATCAGTCATCATTTTGGGCTGGGACCCTTCATGTAAAAAGGGGATGATATTATGTACAGTATATGAAGTTGGGTGCAGTCTAGCCTCGCACCCTTCCTAATTTGGCCCTGAGTGTTTTGGCAACCAAACAGAGAAGCTTACAAAATCCTGGCTGAGATTAAACTAATTTGGCAGTCAAAATTGGGTCCCCTCATCTTTCTATGTCTAGATTATTGAATGAATGGTCCATAAATAAATAAAAGAAGTTATGAATCTTCTAGTTCCACAAGATTTTAACATTTGCATATGATTATTCGGTCAAATCGAATGTGCATAATACTGGATTTAAAGATGATTTTAAAGTGATTTTTTTTGAACTGTTGATGTGGTCAAATGTCTTGCGATCAAAGCAAAATACACTGGACAACAAATTTTTTCAAAAGATTTGCTTCCAGAAACAAAATTGAAGATTATGATAAACCACTTCAAGTTGAACACAAAGATAATTTCAGATTTGCTGGATCACGTAGGAAGTTGGCGCAACAGTAAATTAACTTTTATTGAATTTAATATGTTTAATTGCGTAATGATGCTGGTGCATTGCGTTTTGCTGCTAGTTTTTGTTTGTACTCAACATCTGATGCCTCTCATGTCAGTGTCCAAAATGAGAGCATGTTCGGCAGCAATGATGGATTCCAGATTCCCTGATACAGCTTTTCCATGGTCACCACATTTGTCACTGTCTGCCCTAAGATCAGCAGGGACGAAGTCCAAGTGCGAATGCAGAAAATGAATTTCCAATGACTTGTTGCACTTTGTGGTTTCGTATGCTTGAAGCATGTTGTTATAAACCATTTTTTTTTAAAAAAAAAAGGTATGTGATAGGAAAATCTTTAGGTTATTTTTGTGATCGGCAGCCCAAAAGCTATAAAATGCACCCAAAAGTGTTCAGGAAGCAAAATTCTTGTTGTCCAGTGTTGTGTCACAGTGCAGTATATATTTTTGAAAAAACTCACCAATCTCTGTATTTTTCCGTAGTCTTCTCCAAATGAAGAATGTTAATGTAACACAGATTAGAATTGTTCCAACCAGACTGACTCCAATAATAACAGCTATGAGCAAGAAAAAAGTGCTAGATCAATGCAGAGAAAACTGATAACGTGTCTCCCAGTCATTTAGGGGTATGGCTGATGACTAAATCTGAAAGTACACCAATGCTTTTCCAGCAAGTGAAGCAAAATTGAAATCAGTTTTAAGTTTCGGTGTCCTACTAAATGACATCGAATTAACCAAGTGATCTTAAGTGGGACAGTTATAAATAGCTTCTGACATTAAACTTGAAAATATTGTAGCAACAAGATTAGAAAGTGGTTTGTTCTCTTTTAAAGGCAACAAAGATCGATTTTGTAGCCAACTTCTCGTCTATTTATTGTCTCCATGACGTGTAGAAACAAAGAAAGTAAATTAAAACGATTTTATTGTTCATTGACATTAATCTGATCAGATCAAGGCCGTGAGAAGTAGGAAAAGGTAGCCCAATCGGCCCCTGTGTCTACTACCCTGTTCAGAAAGATCGCTGATGATTCATCCATTTTCCTAACCACTTGATTTCTTTGGTGATTAGATAGCTATCACAGCCATCAATATACAGAAGGAATCTGGTCTCACAACCCTCGACAATTAGATGTTCCAAAGATGCACAATCTGCTGAGAGAAGAACTTCCTCCTGCCCTCACACCTCAGTAGGAACTCCCTTATTCAGAGATCATTGCCCTCTGATTCTGGACTCGCCCACGAGAGGAAACATTCTCTCAGTGCTTGTACCGTTTAACTCATTCAGACACATGTGGTTCAATGTAATCACTCCTCATTCTTCTAAACTACACAGTGTGGAGTCAAATATATCTAGCTTTTCCTCAGAGAACAGTTCATTTATTATCCCAGTGAACTTTCTCCAAACTATCTCCATGAGATAATATTTTCTGTAAAATAAATAGGACAAAAAACTTTGCGGTTGTCGAAATCTGGTCTCACGAGTGCATTGAACACTCACAGTCCCTACTTCTCCAAGTGCTTTGAAACAAGTACTTGCATTCCCTTCATCTCTTTGACTGCCTGCTACACGTAAGCTAATTTGCTTCATGTTCAGATCCCAAATCCTTTTGCACTTAAGTAATTAGCATGTTTTTCCATTTGAACAATATTATTATTTTATTTTTCGATTCATTTGACATTTTATTTGGCTATTGATTTATTAGTATCTCCCTGTAAATTTCTTGCAACTTTTCATCTTGCCTATTTTTGTGTTTGGTGACTGTAGTTCTTTTTATTTGATCAAACTATTGTAAATAGTTATAATCCTAGAATTTATTTTGATGAAATCTTATTCATATTACGAGCTCCAGTTCTAGTAAAATGGGATTATCACTGTAAGGGATAACTGTGACTGAATGGTCACAGTTAACATTTAACACAAGCACAATTCAAGTCACAGCCCAGTGACAATTCAATACATTGGAAGAACTGAGGGAAGATTTGTCACAGTCTGTTCCAGATTCAATTCATTTGCAAAAACACGGTGATTTTGCAGGGGAGAACCATTCTGACGGCTGGAGAGAAACAGCCTTTTGAAGCAGCTCTTGTGGCCACCCATTCTGTGGAATTCAGAGCAAAGCATGTTCTGGGAACGACTGAGCCTTTTTGATGGATTGACCTGTGCCAGGAGAGTCTTTTTGGGAAGCAAAGTGCTCCATTTTGATTGTGACTAACAGTGGAGGTCACTTGGAGAGACGGCTTCAATTTAAGTGTGTCTAGCAGTGAATTTACTTGGAGAGACCGGTGCCAGGGTCTTGGAATCTTCGTGGAGGCCACCCAGTTTGAGTCTTGCCTACAAAAGGACCAAGAGTGTTGTGACCACAGCTCGTGTGGATAGAAATTTCTTCAAAGGCAACGCAAGAAGAATTTGAGTCTGTAGCAGCTACAACTCCGGTCTCCCCATCAGTTCAACATTAATTCTGGGCAACATTAATTCTGGGCATCAAATTTCAGAGGTCAGCGCTTCAACACTGAATTAAAAGAGTGAACTTTGAAGTAACTTTCTAGATTTTAGCCTGGACTGTAATGGTTTGGGTAACACGCACAGTGTTAAGGATAGTTTAAAAGTTATGACTATAGTTTGAGTTAGAAATAAAATGAGTGTTTTAAGATTAATCACTGTCTGGTTCATTGCCTATTGTTTGTTGCTTGTAACATTCAACATAGTTTGCAAACCCAGAATGACTCCCTTCTCCCTATTCGGGGATTCCTGTCTTTCATCCAATCCTCTCTCCATCTCAATAAATAATATCTAACACCTTGGGCTCTTACAACATGATCATTGTGAGTCCCTTGGTAAAACACAGGATTCTTTTGACACCGTGGTTAAGTGAAAGGATCTCTCCTAACATTGGCCTATTTAACTTCCAAAACAACATATTGATTTAAAAAAAAAATTATTTGGCTTGTTACGTAATTAAGTAGCATCCTTCAACTTGCTTCTGATCAAAAAATACTTCTTAATTTGCAAGAACGGTAGAATGACTGACTATCTTGAGCTATCGAGTATTATTTGGAGGTTACCTGAACAAGGTCACCTTGTGCATTGTAATCACAGCACCTGCAGAATTTCCCATTTAATGCAAAGCCATCAAGAGCGACATGGCAGAGAGGTTTACAGATGGCACAAAAATTGTGCCATTAGCAGTAAGGATGAAAGTTGCAGTTTGCAGGAAGGCATGGATGGTTTGAAAAGTTGAGCAGAAAATGGCACAAATTTGGGACACGTGAAATTCTCCATTTATGACGGTGTTACAAGGCAAGGCAGAGGTCGACAGCATCGAGTCCACGCTGCTGAAGATCCAGCTGCGCTGGATGGGTCACGTCTCCAGAATGGAGGACCATCGCCTTCCCAAGATCGTTTTATATGGCGAGCTCTCCACTGGCCACCGTGACAGAGGTGCACCAAAGAAAAGGTACAAGGACTGCCTAAAGAAATCTCTTGGTGCCTGCCACATTGACCACCGCCAGTGGGCTGATAACGCCTCAAACCGTGCATCTTGGCGCCTCACAGTTTGGCGGGCAGCAGCCTCCTTTGAAGAAGACCGCAGAGCCCACCTCACTGACAAAAGGCAAAGGAGGAAAAACCCAACACCCAACCCCAACCAACCAATTTTCCTTTGCAACCGCTGCAATCGTGTCTGCCTGTCCCGCATCGGACTGGTCAGCCACAAACGAGCCTGCAGCTGACGTGGACTTTTTACCCCCTCCATAAATCTTCGTCCGCGAAGCCAAGCCAAAGAAAAGAAAGAAAGAAAAACAAGGCAAGGGAGGATATTGAATGGTGTGGATCGATTCTTTAATTTTGAAGAAGTGCCTCAGGATTTTGGAGTGCAATATCCACATATCTTTTTGGGTAGCAGGACAAATCAATTAGGTAATTAAATGCTTGTGGGATACTTTATTAACCAAGGCCAGATTACAAGATCAGGGAAGTTATGAAATAATTCAAGAATAGTTGGATCAGAGCTCAAATATTGCAAACTGTTTGCACTGGAGATCGTGTAGAGGAGATTTAAAAAGACTTCATGAAAACTGGCAAATTTTAGTTCTGAAGAAAGATTGGCTCAGGTAAGGCTGCTTTCTTAGGAGTAAAACCTCATTCAAATTCATAAAACAATGAGGGACTTTGCAATAGTAAACAGGATTCTTTCTGGTTAAGGATTAGAGAATAAATGACAAATCAAATGCAAGTAAAGGCTGGAACTCGCTTCCTGAATGGGTCGAAGGCTTTGAAAGTATTTGGAATTGCATTTGAACAATTGTGACCTGCAGTGGTGGAGATCTGAAGCTGAAAGGGATTAGACACAGTGACATTGGCATGGTCTATTGAAGAGCTTCATGTGCCACACATTTTCAGTCATCACCATGTCCGTCATAGGCATTAATTGTAGGGATTGGGGTTCTCTAACATGTTCACCACTTGTGCTTCGTTTGTGTCAGTTTTTTCATTCATGTTTTTCAGGGAGTGGATCCTGGTTAATATAACCAACACCCATTTAAAAAAAAAAAAAAAAATTGCAAGTAGTTTGAAGACAATTATATATTGGTAAAATAAATGTCAAAAATTAAGAATGTGATGTCCATGCTTTTAACAATTCAAATATGAAAGTAAAACTACAGATTGCAGATTTAGAATCCTGATTAGACTTTTCTATTTGGACTTTACATCTGTGGAACATAGTTTTGGTTTAAAAACACATCTTACCAGATGATGAACTTTGTGGCACAGTAGGGGTAGTGGTTAGTGCAATGCCTTTACAGCGGCAGTGATAGGGATCGGATCCGGGTTAAAAATCCCGCGCTGTCTGTAAGGAGTTTGCACATTCTGCGTGAGGTTTCCCCGGGGGCTCTGGTTTCCCTCCCATCCATCAAACACAAACCAGGATGTAGGTTAATGGGGTGTAAATTGGGCGGTACGGACCGAATTGGTCTGTTTCAGTGCTATGGGTCTAAATATAAATTTTAAATTTAATACAGAAAATATACACTCTAGAAACCTGCATGTGATTATTAAATTAAGTAATTTAATTGCGGTGAACTGCTATATTCCTGATTACCTGGTTCTGCCCTGTCCTGTGACTGTACCTATGGCCCCCTTCCTCTTTGACTTTGTATAAAGCTTCTAACACCTTGACCCTTCCCCAGAAAGCCCGGGCCACGGCACAGGACGAGGTCCCCGTCCATTGTGAATAAAAGCCTGTAAATCAGGGACTCAGTCTCAGCCTCTTGTGTTATTTATTGCGTGTCATTCACATATTCATGTATATTGCCTGAAATGCCAAATGTTAAAAAGAATTGAGTGGTTTTTTTTAAAAAAAGGAATGAATAATGTTTTCCCTTTAGATAATATTTTTAATGGATGTCATCATATTCCTCCACACAAAACTTGAGTATTTGAATGTAATGGCAAATGCACAAATTAACCAGTCTGAACTGAATGGACTGAATGTCCACCTCCTGTTCCACTTATTGGATCAATTGTATGAGGTTAGTTCCACCACCCCACTTTTGGAGAATGATTCTGCGTCCAAATTAAAATGGCACAAATTAGATAAAAAAATTGATTGTTGCATTAATGTGAACGGCGTTTATGTCCACTATCATTGATCGAAGGATCCATTTTACTAAAGAAAATAAACACGGAAAAATCTTGGAAACACTCAGAAGGTCAGGTTTTCCTTCATTTTCTCTATTTGCTTCTGATATCCAATATGTACAGCTAGTTCCATCTAGCAAAAGGAATGTAATTTCCAGAATATCACAAATAAATCTTACTATGTTACCCCAAACTTTCTGGAAACTAATTATTTAAAAATAAAATTAGTAATGTTTGTACTTTTATTTTGCAATTTGACAATCTGATCCAACAGGGAAGATGGCCATTAAACACATTGTGGTGAGATTGACACGGAAAATCCTAACTCCGTGGTTCTCAACCTTTTCCCTTCCACTCACATCCCACTTTAAGTATTCTCTATTTCATCGGTGCTCTATGATCCATAAGGGATTGATTAAGGTGGGATGTGAGTGGGAAGGGGAGGTTGAAAATCACTGCTCTAGACCCAATTGTTACTGAAATATTTTGCTTGAGAAAAATTATCATTGGCCCATTTCCTTTGGAGTTATGAAACCCTGCACATAATGAGTCAATGAGGGACGATTAAAACAGTGGTTTTTCACATTTTTTTCTTTCTACCCATATCCCACCTTAAGCAATCCCTTACTAATCACAGAGCACTGATGGCCTAGGGATTACTTAAAGTGGGATGTGAGTGGAAAGAAAAAGGTTGAGAACCACTGTCCTAACTTATCTTTACTATAGATCAATCTGCTAAACATTTGTGATAGTTTCTGATTCTGTTTGAAGTTATTTAAGATTACTTTCTTTGCTTATTCCTTCATACCAAAGCCACATTTGATATCTGATGTGCAACATAAGAAGCAAATGGATATTTATGTGATTGTAGCGAGGAAATGGTCTCACACAAGTGTTGTCACATAGTAATTGCAGCAGGAAAGAGTTGAAATGGAACTTGTTGACCAAAACAGGCTTCTTAAAATTTGATAAAGTAGTGCTTCATCTATGAGAATCTCATTGAATTATATACGTGGAAAGAGGCTCTTCAGTTTAAGGCGCCTGACTATGTAATGTTGAATTTGTATGCTCTTCCACCACACCCCCCCCCCCCCAAACAGACCTGCAAATTTTTTTCAAATAACTATGAAAATTCTTTTGAAAGTCACTTTAGATTCTACTTCCATTTTCATGCTTTGATTATTGGATTCAAATAAGTGATGTGCAATAATAATGTTTCATTTTCTCTATTCATCTGTCATGTATTATGAAGTGGTGTCCTCTAGTTACTGAACTGTGTACCAGTGCATTCAGTTTCAGGTTTCTGAAACCTTTAAACAGCATTAAAACTCCCCTTAAACCTCCAAGACAGAAAAAAAAAACCACACATTTCTCCTACCTCTCCACCTAATAAAACAATGTCATCAATTGTTTTATGGTTATTATAAATAAACATGGGCCAATCAGAGCAAGGAGTAAAGCACAAAAGTATGTAGGAACCGTGAATGAAGTTAAAAACACAAAATGCTGGAAAAACTCATCAGGTCAAACAGCTTACTTTAGCAAGGATAAAGATACAAAACCAACGTTTCGGGCTTGAGCCCTTCATCAAGCTATCTTTATCTTTGCTCTGTAAAGTGTACTGTTTGACCTGCTGAGTTTCTCCTGCAGTGCATTTTTACTTCAATAAGAAAAAAGTCCAAGTTCAGGTTCAATTGTGTTTCTGATTCCCATCAACATCTGTGCATCAATAGCCAGATTGATAATCTCTTTTGATCCCATATTACTCAGGAATTCTAAGGAGAGGCTTAAAAAATTAAATCTTCCAAATTCATCATTCAATCCTAAACTAAAACCTTTTTTTTTTTTGCAATGAACACCACAAAGACTTTTAATCCAGAGATAATTTACAGAAAAGCTTATGCTGCTTTCAAGAAGGCAACCGACATCATAAAAGACCCTGTCACCCTAATCACAACCTCTTCTCGCTGCTACTTATGGGTAGAAGGTGCAGAACCCTGAAGACCTCACATCTAGGTTCAAGAACAGTTGCTTTCCAACAGCCATCAGTTACTGAACCTCCCCATGGAACAGGAATTATGGACTTCTCTGACTCCACAGAAGGACTTTCTTCCCGACTGTAAAGTGTAATTTATGTTCCCTTTTTAACTTAATTTAATGCATTGTAGTTTTTAATTTCATGAAGTACCTGGATAGCTGCAGCAACAATAAACTCATTATCTCTCTTAACAATGAGAATTCCTAATAAAAGCCAAGAAACATTCCTGAATGTTAAAAATCTTAAGATACTGCTGGAATATGTTTCACATGGATGAAGATTCCAAGATTTTAGTGTTCACAATGAATTTGAGCAGGGAGTGAAATTTTGTTTCAGTCTCCCTTAACAGCTTTAAAAAAAAAAATGTTTTCATGTAATCTAAATAAGGCATATACAGACAACACGGTAACAGGCCAATTTGGCCCTGCGAGTCCGTGCTGCCCCTTTTACACCCCATTAACCTACACCCCCGGTACATTCTTCAACAGTAGATGTAAACCAGGAGCTCCCAGGGAAAGTTGCAGGATATCTTTTATTTGACTTAAGGCTGTGAAATCGTGATGTTTGATATTAAACCTGAACCGAACAATCATTGCTTGCATGGAATATTATTTTCTATAAATTAACTTGGCTTTTCCGTTTGTGTATCACCCTTTTATTTTCTGGATATTTATTGGACATCATTATTATACTTTAAATTTGTTATTTAATTCCTTGGAATACTCAAATGGGCAGAACGTGGAGATTAAAGGCACCACATCACACATAGGTTAGTTCTAACTTATGTCGCAAATGTTTACATTATTATGAAAATTAACATTATTTCAATCTTGCTATTATCTATTTTTATACATGTGTGTTAGCAAAGTTGAATGCCATGCAGATCTCTGTTAATCAGCCTTTCAATTAATTCATGATTAATTTATGCATGAGCTCATGTAACCTAATATTGATTCAAATTTCCTGGTACTCTTCATTAATAAGAGTTTGCTCATAATAATTTTGATAATTTCAAGTGAACCAGTGTCCAATTTTTGAGGAAAGCTTTTCAACTTTCCACAATTGTTTAGGTTTTCAGATTTCACTTCTCAATGAAGTCGAGCGCTCTTGTCGATTCGCCCACAATGAATAAAACTTATCCTAATAAATCAGCTTTTAATCATTTTAAATATCTCTATTAAATCTTAAATGAAACTCTTGTATCATTCTGATTAAACTGGATGCAGTACCATTCGAAGTGCCCGCTGATCGGTCAGATGGGAAAATCGATGCTCTAAACTTACCAGGGAATTTTCTGCTTTTCTTGATCTCCTTATTTCTTGTCATATTTCCTCTTTTCTTTATATGCTCATCTTTGAGATCATTTGTTTTGGCTTTTAAAACAGGATACAGAACTCTGTTACTGGAAGTATCCAGGAGAAACAAAGTCTTTTATAATTTTGTTCCAAACACGTGAAGGACTTACCAATGACAAACAACTGCTTGGTTATTGTCATTTGCTTCCCTGCAGTGTCTACCAGTGTCACAATATAGCATCCTGTATCATTCAGCTGAATGTTGGTTAGTAAAAAGGAGCCATTTTTAAAATCTTTCACCCGTGACTTGTAACCTTCAAAGATGGTGAGCTCACGTTCATGAAAGGGAAACATGACAATACTGGTTTGGCTTGTTCCAGTTTTTTTCCATTCTATTGATTGATTCATACAGGATGTACAATTTACAGAAAATAACACATCTTCTCCAATGCTGGCATTGATGTGTTCTACCATTTCAGCACCTTTTGACGGAGTCACAATGTGATCTGCAAATTAAAAAAAAACACAATGGGACTGGTTGTGATTTAATGTCCTTCTACTGATTGACAACGGCGTGAAGCAAGGCTGCGTCCTCGCACCAACCCTCTTTACTATCTTCTTCAGCATGATGCTGAAACAAGCCAATAAAGACCTCAACAATGAAGACAGTGTTTACATCCGGTACTGCATGGATGGCAGTCTCTTCAATCTGAGGCGCCTGCAAGCTCACACCAAGACACAAGAGCAACTTGTCCGTGAACTACTCTTTGCAGACGATGCCGCTTTAGTTGCCCATTCAAAGCCAGCTCTCCAGCGCATGACGTCCTGTTTTGCGGAAACTACCAAAATGTTTGGCCTGGAAGTCAGCCTGAAGAAGACTGAGGTCCTCCATCAGCCAGCTCCCCACCATGACCACCAGCCCCCCCACATCTCCATCGGGCACACTGAACTCAAAACGGTTAACCAGTTTACCTACCTCGGCTGCACCATTTCATCTGATGCAAGGATCGACAAGGAGATAGACAACAGACTCACCAAGGCAAAAGAGTCTGGAAAAACAACCACCTGAAGGAACATACAGAGATCAGCGTGTACAGAGCCATTGTCATACCCACGCTCCAGTTCGGCTCTGAATCATGGGTCCTCTACCGGCATCACTTACGGCTCCTAGAACGCTTCCATCAGCGCTGTCTCCGCTCCATCCTCAACATTCATTGGAATGACTTCATCACCAACATCGAAGTACTCGAGCTGGCAGAGTCCGCAAGCATCGAATCCACGCTGCTGAAGACCCAACTGCGCTGGGTGGGTCACGTCTCCAGAATGGAGGACCATTGCCTTCCCAAGATCGTGTTCTAGGGCGAGCTCTCCACTGGCCACCGAAAGAAGAGGTACAAGGACTGCTTCAAGAAATCTCTTGGTGCCTGCCACATTGACCACCGCCAATGGGCTTATATCACCTCCAACCATGCATCTTGGCGCCTCACAGTTCGGTGGGCAGCAACCTCCTTTGAAGAATACCGCAGAGCCCACCTCACTGACAAAAGACAAAAGAAGAAAAACCCAACACCCAACTCCAACCCACCAATTTTCCCTTGCAACCGCTGCAACTGTGCCTGCCTGTCCCGCATCGGACTTGTCAGTCACCAACGAGCCTGCAGCAGACGTGGACATACCCCTCCATAAATCTTCGTCCGCGAAACCAAGCCAAAGAAACTGATTGAAGAGTACTGATTACTTCTCTACAGGCGGATGCAGTGATACAATCACATAGATCTCGCTTTGCCTTTCTCACTGCTAAACCCATCGCTTGTTTCAAATCTGATTAGAATGTTGCTACTTGTGTCAAAGACTGTGGCTCTACACTGCAACAGAAAATATGTGGGCCATCCTTTTAAACGGTGAAATTCTGGCCATAACACTTTTTCATTGAGGAAGGAACTCTTTCCTTGCCTCAGATTCTTTTTACCGATGATCTGAGATCATCATTCTTTCACAATTTACCCCTCTACCAATTGAAAAAAGGTTTCTCTTTGCATTACTTTCACAATTTTCAACCCTATCTAATTTCACCTCGACCTTTACTGCTCAAAGGAAAACAATCCCCAACTTTAAGAATCAAAAATGATGACTTACTTTTGTATAACAAGATGCATAGCTTGAAAATTACAGCTCTAACAACACAAGTCATGCTGCCGTGATCACTGTGGTGGTCTGAAACGAAAAAAAAAGGGTTGGTTATTTTAGTAAAGCTGACGTGTGCATGTGGTTAGGCTTTGTCAATGAACAGTGTCTCACCCACACATTAAACATTGAAATGAGTTCTTGCCATTTGTGTTTCTCTGCAAGCGGAAGTGATTATAAAGTTCACCATGTGTGATATTTAAAGAGCACCACACTGAAATTAAGTAAATGTTTTTCCCCACAGAATGGTAAACAGATTAGGATCCCCACCATTTTCTCCTCCAATAGTGGATAATCACAGAAGCTAAAAAAGTATAATTTCGGTACATTTTTAAAGAATAATATTTTGACAGCAGGGCAAATTTTCTAGACCATGTCATTTACAATTCAATCAAAACAATAATGCTTTAAAAACTCAGGGTGACACTGAATCATCTGGAGTGGTCCACTCAATCCATGTGATTTTTATGCACTCCTCAGCTGACTTGCTGTATGGGAACTGTAGCAACCTTGCTGGAATGTTTGATATACAGGCAACTTTCAAACTCATTCTATTCACCTCCTGCTGAAGCAGCACTGTGGAACTTGGAAACAATCTCACTCCCCAACTGCGGATCGTGAACTTTCGAAGTATCATTGCATAAACCAGGAATAAAGCAAGGCTGAAATGGATATTCCATTTCTTACTACTTGGATAGATGAAAACCTATGAATACTGAATTTTAAAGTAGATTTTTAATCCTTCTGATTGATTGAAAATAGTCTTAAATCTGATTCAAATCCTGAAAATATTGACGGTGTAGCAGCTGCTGCTGCTGGGGCGATTACGGTCAAAGAATTTGACACTGGTTTATTGTGTTGGCAGCTCCTGTTGATGAAGGGCTCAGAAGCCCATCTCTGATGACGCCCTGCCACCTGAGTGGTGGCATTACAGTCCACTTCCTGGGATTGGTTGTTTCGCGGTCTCCGGGGAGCGGACAGTCAGTGAACCCCTCTCGTCCCTGGGTGCGCCCGCTTCCCTAGCTCTGCCCGATTGGCTGCCGCTGGCCTGCCCATCGGAGGGGGGGGGGGGGGCGCTGTGGCCGCGTGCTGCTGAGTCAGGCGCCGACTTTGAAGCGGGTAGCTCGTCTCGGCCTGAGGTGTAAGTCACGGGCTGCCAGGGTCGGGTCGCCACTTTGGGCATGGCACGTTCGGTGGCCCACTACAACTGCAAAATTGACATGAAATAAATGTAAAGAATAATGAAAATTACTGGAGTAATGAAATACTCATATTCAACTCAACATCCTCGAGTTTTTCTACTTGCTTTCAGCTTTTTCAGGTTGAATTATGAGACTGAGGATTAAATTATAGTAATCAATTAATTTTTGACGGTACTCGTCCCAAAACCTTAAGATGACCTCTAATTTGATGATGAAATTACTCAGGTGGTCGTTACTCAAAACATCTTAATTTCGAGCATTCACCATTATCTATTCACTTTATTTTACTTTGTCTAAAATATTCTCCACTTCCTTGTTGGTTGCCAAGAAGCTGAACTTTGCTGAAGCCGGCAAGTGGGTGAAACTTAGTTGAATAATATGTGAACGTATTCAATAATTGCCATCCACTTGGCGCTACCCAATTTCCATTCCTGATCAAAATGTCAAAGCACCATGATGAAATCTACATTTCTTTTCAAAGATGACTGGTAGTTGTGCCAAATGCTTTTCACTTTTTAATTCAGCATTTATTTGCTTCAACTATTTTGTGTGAAGTTTTAAGTGATAATTCGGTTACTGTGGTTTTACTGGTGAGAAGGTTCTATTGGCAAACCTTGGGTATACTTGTACAAAGTAATATTTCTAGCACTGAAACTACTGACTTTCTTCCCCCACCTATCATATTTTATTTCCAGTATGTTCATCGCCTACATGCTTTTATCTCTCTCCCTCTCTCTCTCTCTCTCTCTCTCTCTCTCTCTGTGTGTATCCTGTGATTATATCTTTCCAGTCTGGTCTTTCTGCTTATTTCTTTAGTCGGCTCTCAGAGGTAACCTTAGAAGTAATGAACTGCCACAGAACACTCCTCCTTTTAAAATGCCAACAGTTCCACTGTTCCTACTAATGACAGAAAATGTGTCATACCACGTTGCCTGGTCTACACTTGGGTTCTTCAAACTGTATTGCCATATTCAGGTGGAAGGATTCAGTGAGGGGAAATCTTGAAAATGGCTGTGGTTTGTAAGCAGAATAACTCTTTACTCAGCTTCTGCCCAAGCCGACGAGAGAATCTAGGTGAGGAATACAGCTTTTATTTCACATTTTCTCCAACAACAACAATTTGCACTTGTGTCATGAGGAAATATCTAAAAGGACTTGGAAGGCCACAAGGATAAAAAGTGATCCCAAGCCAAGAAAGTAGGTGTTGAAGAGAGTTTGATGGATAAAGAGGAAATGGGTTTGGGAAGTGTTCTCGAATGTGGTGGCTGAAGATTTTCTTTCCAAGTGCGGGTGGTGGGAATTTGATTGGGCAATAGAGTTCAACAGTTGAGGAGGGAGTGCTCATCGTTGGAGTGGGCTGAGCTAGAGTGGTAAGGCTTTGGCTCAATGGGCTTTGGCGAGAACAGGTAAGAGGTGAGGAATAGTCAGAGATGAAGTCCAAAAGAGCCACCCTATTTGAGGAACAAAAAGGATTCAGCAGGTAGGTACAGGCAAGGGCAGGATTTTTTTAAAGATATCATCTATTTTATTCATCAAGTCATAGACAGTGCGAATGGCAGCCAAGGCAGGGAAATGCTCCTCTTGCAAAATGTGGGTTGTCAGGGAAGCCTGACGACTTCATCTGTGAGAAGTGCATCCAGCTGCAGCTCCTGTCAAGCCAAGTTAAGGAACTGGAGCCGGAGTTAGATGAGCTCCAGATCATTCAGGAGACAGGGGGTGTTAGACAGGAGATACAGGGGACACTACCACACCTAGGAGGCAGGAGAAGGGTAGATGCGTGACAACCAGGAGAGGGAAAGGGAACAGGCAGACAGTGCATGGCACCTCTGTAGCTGTCCTCCTCAATAAGAAGTGTACCATTTTGGATACTGTTTGGGGGGGAGGGGGCTCACCTACCATGGAGAAGCCATGGAGATCAGGTCTCTGGCATTGAGTTTGGTCCTGTGGCTAAGAAGGGAAGAGGGGAGAAGAGGTGAGCTGTAGTGAGAAGGGATTCCATAGTTAGGGGGACAGAAGAGAGGTTCTTTGGAAGTGATTGAGTATCCTGGATGGTATGTTGCCAGGGTAGGAGATATCTCCGATCGAATTCACGGCATTTTCAGGAGGGAGGGTGAGCAGCCAGATGTGGTGGTCCATATATGCACCAGTGATGTGGGTAGGAAGAGTGAGGAGGTCCTGCGAGAAGAATTCAGGGAGTTGGGCACTAGGGTGAAGGACAGAACCTCCAGGGTAGTGATCTCAGGGTTGCTGCCCATGCCACATGGAAGTAAGGTTAGAAATAGGAGGATAATGTATCTTAACATGTGGCTCAAGGCATGGTGCAGGAGGGAGGGCTTCAGGTTTCTGGATCATTGAGCTCTCTTCCTGGAAAGGTGGGACCTGTTCCAACAGGACAGTTTGCATTTGAACTGGAGGCGGACTAATATCCTTGTGGGAAGGTTTGCTAGTTCTGCTCCAGTGGGTTTAAACTAAATTTTCAGGGGGAGGGGGACCAGAGTATCAGAACAGATAGAGGAGTGGAGGAGGGAAAAGATTGTTAAAATTGCATGCCCTGTTAGAAGACAGCGGGTTGAACATGGTGGAAATCCTCTCGGGTGCATCTATTTCAATGCAAAAGTGTTATTGGAAAGGTAGACGAGCTTAGAGCATGGATTGGCACATGGAATTATGATATAGTGGCCATTAATGAAGCTTGGTTGCAAGATGGGGAGGACTGGCAGCTCAATGTTCTGGGCTTCTGTTGCTTTCGACTTGATAGGAGTGGCATTTCTCTTCAGGGAAAATATCACACCTGTGCTCAGGCAGACAGACCAGAGGGCTCGTCTATTGAGCCTATATGGGTGGAGCTGAGGAACAGGAAAGGTATGACCAAACTCATGGATTTGTATTATAGATCACCCAATAGTCTGTGAGAATTGGAGGAGAAAATCTGTAGAGAGGCAGCAGACAACTGTAGGAAACATATGATTGTGATAGTAGGAGATTTTAACTGGGACTCCCATACTCTAAAAGGGCTGGAGAGCTTGGAGTTTATCAAATGTGTTCAGGAAAGTTTTCTTAATCAATATATAAACATACCAATTAGAGAGAGTGCAATACTGAACTTTGTATTGGGGGATGAGACAGGACAAGTGACAGAAGTATGTGTAGTGGAATATTTTGGGTCCAGGGATCGTAATGCCATTAGTTTCAAGTTAATTATGGAGAAGGATAGGTCTTGGCTTTGGGTTGAGATTCTAAATTGGAGAAAGGATCTAGAATACATGGTTTGGAGTAAATTGTTTTTGGGCAAGGATGTGTGAGATAAGTGGAGAACCCTCAAAGGTGAAATTTTGAGAGTAAAGCTTGCATGTTCCTGTCAGGAACAAAGGCAAGGTTAACAGACATCGGGAACCTTGGTTTTGGAGGGATATTGGGGCCCTGGTTTGGAAGAAGAGAGGGGTATATAGCAGGTATAGGCAACATGGAGCAAATGAGGTACTTGGGGAATATAAAAAATGTAGATAAAACTTCAAGAAAAAAATCATGTAGGCTAAAAGAAGACATGAGGTTGCTTTGGCAGACAATGTGAAGGAAAATCCAAAGGGTTTCTACCAGTACATTAGGAGCAAAAGAATAGTAAGGGACAAAATTGGTTCCTTTGAAGATCAGGCTGGTCGACCATATGGAGCCAGAAGAGATGGGAGAGATCTTAAATGATTTTTTATTTCATCGGTATTCACTCAGGAAAAGGGCACAGAGTTGTAGGAAGTAAGGAAAACCAGCAGTGAGGCCATGGAACTGACACAGATTAAAGAGGAGGAAGTGCTTGCTGTCCTAAAGCAAATAAGGGTGGATAAATACACAGGGTCTGACAAGATATTCCCCCAGAGCTTGAGGGAGGCTTGTGAAGAAATTGCAGGGGCTCTGACAGACATATTTAAAATGTCCTTAGCCATGGGTGTGATGCCAGAGGATTGGAGGGGAGCTCGCGTTGTTCCATTGCTTAAAAAAGGCTCCAAAAGCAACCCTGGAAATTATAGGCTGTTGAGCCTGATGACATTATTGTAAGGTGTTCAAAGAGATCAGATATACAATTATTTGGAGAGCCATGGACTGATTAGGGGTATTCAACATGGCTTTGTGCATGGTAGGTAATGTTTAATCTTATAGGGTTTTTTGAGGAAATTACCAGGAAGGTTGATGGAAGAAAGGCTGTGGATGGTGTCTCCATGGACTTTAGTAAAGCATTTGACAAGGTCCCACATGGGAGGTTAGTCAGGAAGGTTCAGATGTTAGGTATTTATTGTGAAGTAGTGAACTGGATTTGACAATGGCTGGGTGGGAGAAGCCAGAGAGTGGTAGTAGATGATTGCTTCTCAGACTGGAGGCCTGTGACTAGTGGTGTGCCTCAGGGATCAGCGCTGGGACCATTGTTGTTTATCATCAAGATCATTGATTATAGATGACAATGTGGTAAATTGGATCAGCAAGTTTGCACACACCAAGATTGGAGGTGTTGTGGACAATGAAGAAGAGTTTCAAAGCTTACAGAGGGATCGGGACCAGCAGGAAAAATGGGCTGAAAAATGTCAGATGGAATTTAATGCAGAGAAGTGTGATGTGTTGAATTTTGGAAGGACAAAACAAGAAAGGACATACACGGTAAATGGTAGGGCACTGAGGAGTGCAGTAGAACAGACTGATCTGGGAGTACAGATACATAATTTCCTGAAAGTGGCATCACAGGCGGATAGGGTTGTAAAGAGAGCTTTTGACATATTGGCCTTTATAAATCCTGTATTGAATACAGGAGATGGGATGCTAAAGTTGCATAAGACATTGATGAGGCCAAATTTGGATAATTGGTGCAGTTTTGGTCACCTAACTGCTGGAAAGATATCAATAAGATAGAAAGAGTGCAGAGAAGATTTATTAGAATATTGTCTGGATTTCAGGAACTAAGTTCAGGAAAGGCTAAACAAGTTATGATTTTATTTCTGGAGCAAAGAAAGATGAGGGGAGATTTGATTGAGGTATTTAAAATTATAAGGGGTATACACATTTTCTACTGAGGGTAAGTGAGATACAAACCAGAGGAAATGGGTTAAGAGTGAAAGGGGAAAAGTTTAGGGGGAAATGTGAGGAGGAACTTCTTCATACTGAGTGGTGGGGTTATGGAATGAGCTTCCAGCTGAAGTGGTGAATGCGGGCTCAAATTTAACATTTAAGAAGAATTTGGATAGGTACATAGGTTTGAGAGGTATGGAGAACTATGAACTGGGTGCAGGTCAGCAGGACTAGGCAAAAAAAAATGATTCGGCACAGACTAGAAGGGTTGAAGAGGTATGTTTCTGTGCTGTATGGTTCTATAGAAAGCTGAGATATGAGTTAATTAAATTGAAATTGGAAAGCCAGAAGTAAATGTTCCTCGTCTGCCTTGCAGAACTTAAGGCTCTTATGTGTGGTTTCCATTTACAGACAATTGGACTGATCAACCTTTCTGACAAGAAGTCTCCTTCAATAGATCAATAGGAATGGAGAAATTAGGGAGGGTCAATTGGGAGTTCTAAACAGGGAAATTCAGTTGTGTTTATGCAGACTTTTGAAAGGTGTTTTAAAAAGATCCCCAGGACAGGCTCGTCATTAAAGCTGAAGCCAAAAAGGGCAGGAGCCACAGGATGGAACATTGGCCTAGTGACAAGAAACAGACGTGGCAATAAACATTGGATTTGGAAACTGGAGAGAAGTGAATACAAATCTCAGGTTCTTTCCTTAATTAGTACAGTATATTAATTACCTCAAAGTATATATGGAGCACTGTTTCCAAATTTGTCAAAGATGCAAAGCTTGGTTGACTAGGAGTACAATAGTAGTAGACTTCGAGGATGGAAACGGACTTATGGAATGGGAAGTCACATAGCAGATGAAACATAAAAGAGAAAAGTGCAGAATTACATTTTGAAGGAAGAAAGAAAACCAGCAATAGAGGACACAGTTTTAAAAGAACAGGAATAGAGGGATCCAATTGTTATGCTTTTTACATATTTTCTCAAGCTGTCAGGCCATTTTAAATAATCATTGCACAATACCAAGTGCTGGGCTTCATAAAGAGATGTTTAAGCCTAGAAATTGGACCATGTGGCACCAATTTTTAGATATTAAGCAACTTGTTGTCCATCTTAAACAGAATAAAATTGTGTAAGATATTGAATTAAACCAGGAAATTCTTGGTGATGTTCACATACAATTTTGGATTTGCAATAATGAGTTTGAAACTTTAAGTCAGCGATTCTCAACTTTTTTCTTTCCATTCGCATAGCACTTTAAGTATTCCCTATGCCATCGGTGCTCTGTGATTAGTAAGGGATTGCTTAAGGTGGTGTGTGGGTGGGAAGGGAAGGTTGAGAATCACTGCTCTCGACCTGAAATATTTTACTTGAGAAAAATTGTCATTGGCCCATTTCCTTTGGAGATATGAAACCGTGCACATAACGAGTCAATTGAGTACAATTAAAACAGTTGTTTTCAAATGATGCAGGCATTTACCGTAGTCCAAAGTAATATGTATGTAATAGTCGACCCCCTAAATTTGATCCCCAAAAATTGGTCCACATAATTCTACTATTACACGTGTAAATACAGTATGTATACTTATTTTAAATTGCATTTTTATGTATTGCATACATGTGATTATTTTGTGGTGTGTATTGTATATTTATGTGCACCGCGGTCTGCTGTTTCAAAAGATTTTATATATACAGTCAGATAATAATAAACTTGAACTAATTGGGTTGAGTCACATGGATAATATTTAAACTTGAGCTCATACGAAAAGGAAGAGGTGAGGGCCTCAGTTGATGACACCCCAAAGACTTCCTATCACCTGAAAGTCACGTCAGGCATGTGATGGAATAATCCACACTCACATGGATGAGTGCATTCTTTGGAGGTGCCCCACCAATGTTGCATTCAGACACCAAATCTGAATTAGTGTGCGCCATCTACAAAATGGTTGGCAGTTAATTGCCTAGGACTGTGATTCTCAACCTTTTTCTTGCCATTCGCCCACCCTGTGCCATTGGTTCTCTGTGATTAGTAAGTAGTAAGGGATTGCTTAAGGTGATATGTGAGTGGGAAGGGGAGGTCGAGAATCACTGCTCTAGACCCAATTATTCCTGAAATATTTTGCTTGAGAAAAATTGTCGTGGCCCATTTTCTTGCGAGTTATGAAATGGTGCACATAATGAGTCAATGAGGTATGATTAATACAACGGATTTCAAACTTTTTCTTTCCACCCACATACAGGTTAAGCAATTCCTTACTAATCACACAGCACTGATGGCATAGGGATTACTTTAAGTGGTGGGAGAATGGCAAGAAAAAGGTTGAGAACCACTGGCCTAGGATGTTCTGACAACACAATAAATTTACAATCCCACCCACAAAACAGACTAGAGCAGCAGGTGACCCAGGAACTCCACCATTTCTTCCCCAAGTTGCATATCACCCTGATTTGGAACTTCCATAATCATTCACTCTAAGTCTATCTGAAAATTCTGAAGCACTGTGGGGCTACCACCATTAGAGGGACTTCAATGGTCACTACCCTTGAGCAATTAGGGATGTCCTATATCTAGAAGAATGTAGCAGTTAGTGCATTGCTGCAGCTCCAGCAACTTGGATTCGAGTCCGGTGCTGTCTGTAAGGAGTTTGGACCTTTACCCAGTGTCTGCACAGGTTTCCTCCCACCCTTTAAAGCACGCGGAGTTGTAGGTTCATTGAGGTATTTGGGTGGCACGGGATCATGGGCTGGGAGGGCCTGTTTCTGAGTTGTATGTCTATCTTAAATTAATGTTACCATTTGAGTTATAGGGACTTTACCATGGGATTGTATAAGGTTGCAGTTGGACCTTACAGAGGTTTATAAAATTATTCAGGGTACCAATGAGGTAAATACTCATAGTCCTTCCCAGGGTATAGGGAGTCTAAAACAAAAAGGCATAGATTTGTCACGAGAAGGGAAAGTTTTAAAAGGGACCTAAGGTCATCTTTTTCACACAGCGGGAGGTGAATTTCTTGATCGAGCTGCCAGAAGGTAAAATCGCAACATTTAAAAGTAATTGAGACTGGTGCATGAATGGAAAAGGTTTTGAGGGATACTTGTGCTCGAAAATGTGTCTGTATTGTGTGACAGAGTATATAGAGGTATTTGGGAGATAAAGTGGGAAAGGTTTGTTGGAGCAGGTCACACACAAACACTTTAAAACAGAATTTTTGTGTTAATCACTTTTCGTCATCGAGAACTTGCACAGGAATATCTGAATGCTAGGGATTGGTTGAGGGCTGGGAATGTCCCCAACATTGACAGAATTAATTTGCATGAAGGTCACCGTGAGCGAATGTACTTTCCCCATCGGGTTTTCTTCCATCCTTTACAGGAATGTGTTTACAATTCATTTCAGTTCTCTCCAACAGCAATATTAAAATCTGAGCACTTCACACCATTGATTTTATTTTTAAACAGCAGAGAACGAGTATAAGTGAATCGGAAAGTTTACAGTTGGCTTGAGATGTTTCCTCGGAGTCCATTTCTTTTCTATTGGTGCTATCTGCTTTATGGTTTGCAGACGTAATTTTTGAAGTAGCCTTTTTCCTGCAACTGAGTTCATTTTAAAAAAAAATCTCCTATGCCTGGGAAAGGATCAAAAGCAAGATATGGAATAGCATTAGAAAAAGAAGAACGATTACTTGGAACTCGTCAGGATCAGGGAAATCACAAGAAGGGTCTTGCGGGGTAGATCAAGGATTTAGAAGTTTTATCTCATGAACATTCATCTCAATAATATTTATGGTGTGACACGCTGTTCGAGGAAAGGAAGAATGCCCCTGAAATCCTGAGCATTTTCCCAATTTCTGGGGAAGGCAAAATCTAAAGCCCCTTTTCCACTGGCACCCTGTCCCAGGAATTAACTCGGAATTTACTGGGACAGGGTCCAGTGGAAAAGGAACACTGTCCAAAAGCTGGCGTCAAATGAGATGGTTTCACGCCAGGGATTAACCGCCTCTATCCCCACTCATACCCCTGGTGTTTGGTGACACTGGCATGCTGGTAAAACTAGTGGAAAAGGGTCAGCAAGAAGTCACCTGTTTCCAGTTGTAGGTCGAACACTCTGATCCTTGGGGATGAGTGGTTTCAGTGGAAAAGCAATTAGTGTCCCAGTTAAAGGTGGCCCAGTGGAAAAGGAACAAATGGCTTCCTATCCTGGAACACTGCACGGCCAATTAACTGGGATGCCAGTGGAAAAGGGGCTTGTGTAGAATCACCATCTTTAAATTGCATTAGTGCCTTTGCAGAAAACAAAATATTTGGAAACTACAGGAAAATTTAAATATGTGGAATTGATTCAAAAACTAAGTTTATAATACAGATTGGAAAAACTTTTTTCGTCTACATTATTCAAGATTCCCAATGAGGACTGTTCTAAGTGGGGGGAAAAAAAACAAGTTGGATAAGTGGTTAGAAAATCAAGAAAATTGGCACGTTTAAATATCCATTGCAATTTATTCAATTAGACACAAATTCATCAGTGGAAGTACACAAGGGATGGAGCAGATCTTGGAAAAAGTGTGACGCCTGTGTTACGTGCTCCCAGTTCATTTTCAATTGAGTGGGACTGTCACTTTAAGAGAACAAATTCAGCTGCAAACTGTGGGAGTTTGACTGAGAGCTGGCGGACGAGGACAGCGCATACTAAGTTGAACACACCTGAAGAGAGAGGAAGTGCTTGGAAGCACAGGTACAGATTCCATGTGATCAACAGATTCCAGACACATTTTGCTCAGGAGTTATTTTAAGGAGACAGCTCTTGAAGAAGCATCCTTTGAAGGGATACTGTGCTGAATGTGGCATTGTGTGGTGATAGAGGAATGAGAATACCACTCTGTGACCCCCCCCCCCAAAAAAAAGTGAAGGTCACTGTGACCCACAGAAAGGGCTTATGGAAGTTTGGTGAAAATCACTTGTTTTGTGTCCCCTTCACCAAGGAAAAGGGGAGTTTTGGTTGTCACTTGCCTGTAAAAGACATTTCCCTGGAAGCATCTCAACAAGGATTTCTTGAGTTAACAGACAGTCACCCTTGTCTCTCCCACCTACTTGGTGAACTTCACATCCATCTAAAACCTACGTGTCAACATTGGATTTTCTGAGACTGAACTTTGAACTGCATTTCCAGAATTAGGCCTGAGCTCTAACGGCAAATCTCTCGCTCTCTTGTATTCATGCATAGTTGGGGGTTAAGTGTAGATAAATTAGATAAGATGTTATATTGTTAACTAACAATTAAAATATTATTTTAAATATAACACTCTGGGCTAATTTCTATTGCTGCTGTCTGGTACGTAACAATGATCTATGAAATAATTACTCAGCAGTCTTAAGTAGGATTGAACTCGACACTGAAAAAGATATGCCAACAAGAAGTTAGTGGGATGGTGTGGAGTTGAGTGTTAAGACATTGAGAAGGATATCAAGCATAATGGGACATTTAATGTGCTGCTTTTTTGCCTTCAAATGAAGAGATATACATCCAAGTTTATTGCCATCTGACTGCACAAGTACAACCCAATGAAAGTGTTCTCCAGTCCTTCAATCAAAAACATGAAAGGATACAGCCAACATAATGGACATACAGATAAACAATACATACGCATGCAGTACATTTATACAAATAAATAAACATTGCTTAATGAATAGCAGAGTCTTGGAGGGTTTGTATGAGCAGTTCATTCAGCAGTTTCACTGTACTTGGGAAGAAGCTGTTCCTCAGCCTGGTGGTTCTGGTTCTGATGCTCCTGTATCTCTTCCCTGATGAGAGCAGTTGGAAGATGCTGTGTGCCGGGGAGTAGTAGGGGTCCACAATGAATTTGTGGTTTTTTTTCCCCCTCCTTCATTGCACTCTAGTAACTTACAGACCACAGATGTTAGACACACTGACCTGTAGTTCTCAGTTTTTATTTGTAAATCATGGCAACAGAACAAGTTTAGAAATAGCATGAGTTCAACAGTTGAATTACGGTTGACAATTGTGAAAAAATAGAGAGGTAGTGTTGAATTTTCTTATTTCATTTTGGGATCTGGACACTACCAACATTTATTGCCTACCCATGGGTGACCTGGTTAGTGAAGCGGGTTAGCGCAATGTTGTTGCACGATCGGGACCAGGGCTGAATCCTGTGGTATCTGTAAGGATTTTGTACATTTTCACTCTCCCCCCCCCCCCCCCCCCACCACCCCATGTCTGTGTGGGTTTTCCTCAGGGGCTCCGGTTTCCTCCCACTGTTCAAAACGTACCAGGGGTTGTTGGTCGATTGGGTGTAATTTGGCAGCAGGGTGTCGTGGGCTGAAAGGGCCTGTTACAGTGATGGATGTCTAAATAAAAAAAAATAAATAAGAAGGTGACAGTGAATCACTTCAGTCCGACTGGTGAAGCTACCCCCACAAGGTGTTGAAATTACAGGATTTACTCAGTGATGATGGCTCTCTCGTGCATTTCCAAGTCAGTAATGTGCAATTGTGCGCTTCTCATTGCCACTGCTTGAACCACTATTTAATCCTCTCAGAGCTGACTGGGGGAAGCAGCATAGAATTTTATGCTGATAATAAGCTAAAATGTTCAGTTGCATGTGAAGATGTGCAGAAATGTGGAATTGAACAGGAACTATAACAGTAATCAAGTAATATTGTAAAGCAGTGGTTCTCGACCGCTTTCTTTCCACTCACAGACCACTAAGTATTCCCTATGCCATCGTTGCTCTGATTAGGAAAGGAATTGCTTAAAGTGGTCTGTGAGTGGAAAGAAAACGGTTGAGAACCACTGTTGTAAAGAATGAACATTTTGCTTGATTGCCATCTTTCACCATCCCGTGCTTATGTCAAAGTGCTGTGCAATAAAGTTAGTTGAACCATATTTTGACAAAGTCGTAACAAAATAATAAAAATGATCCAGCAACACTTAAATCATAACAAGGCCTCGCTATGAGCGATAGGATATCATAATTCCTGAGGTTTTTGTTTTGAAATAATGGATCGTTTTGTTACCTGGAAAAAAGGATTTAATATTTTGTTCCACGAATGGTATGTTTGATGATTGCTGGTTTACATATTCTGCTTAAATGCCTGATGTGGAATGTGAATCCATTGCCTTCTCAGTCAGAAGCAATGAGACACAGCTCAATCCATATAAAGCGAGTTTATAGGTCCCTCAAATACATTTTTCCACGTTGCTTGATGAAAATGTAAATTCTTTTTGATGTTTTTCCAGTGGAAACATTCTTGCGTACCATCATGTGATCCTCTGCGTGGGGCGGCATTCAAAAACACCAAAATTTAAAGATGAGCTTGGAACATTTGCCTGATAATCAATTTGTTAGCAAGTTGCACAGGAGGTTGGATGGTTCACGGCTTTGCTGACCACAAAAGCAACATATTAAGGTTAATATAAAATTACTAATAGATGAGGATATTTCAGAGAGTGGCATTTATTTCCAGAGGAAGTAATTTCAACCACATATTGGTCTATTTTAATCATCGCATGCTCTATATGTTTCTAGCGTGCATTAATGAAAATAACTTCCCTTCATCTGTGAACAAAATGTCTTTTGCTAGACTCATATCATTTGATGCACAAATGGAAAATATCAGGCATGCGAACATCTGCTGAGGAGAGAGCTGCTTAAATGAACAGTGCACACCCAATTAATATTTAGTCCCCTCACTGCCTTGTGTTTTCAGCTCCTTTTTCACCATTCCCAACATCTGTAGCTTGTACACTTTTCGATGTTAGTGTGACGCTTGCTGTGAGTAATAGCAAATAAAGAAATAGATTGCAAGGATCTGGGAAAGGTGCAGGTGACTGGGATTCATTGGAAATCTCTTTCAAAGAGTCATTTCTTAACGCAATCAACGTCCAGATAATTCCAATGGATAATTGGGCTTGTTATTCTCCCCATTCCCCTGAACAGAATTTCTTTATAAACTTGACCACGAATTATCACAATTAAATCCCACATCATTAATATCTGGGAGTTAGCATTGACCAGAAACTGAACTAGAATAGCCATGTATTCAATGTGGTTACAAGAGCAGTCCAGAGGCTAGATATTCTGCAACGAGCACCTTGCCTCCTAATCCACAAAGACTCTCCATCATCTACAAGGTTCAAACCAGGAGTGTGGTGGAATGCTCTTCACTTGCCTGGAAGAGTTCAGCCCAACAATACTCAGGAAGCTCAACTCCATCTAGGATATAGCATCCAGCTTGATAGATGCAGAGTTCACAAGCAGCATCTACAGGACGCACTGCGGCACCTTGCAAATCCACAACCTCTATCAGCTTGAAGGTCAAAGGACAGCAACATAATGGGAAGACTATCAGCTTGAAGCTCCCCTCCAAGTCATTGGGAAATATTATTAAAATAGACCAATATGTGGTTGAAATTACTTCCTCTGGAAATAAATGCCACTCTCTGAAATATCCTCATCTATTAGTAATTTTATATTAACCTTAATATGTTGCTCACTATCTCCACCTCTGATCCCACAATGATCACTGGATCGTACACCTCTGGTTTACCCTTCTTGAAGTCCACAATCAGCTCCTTGGTTTTGGTGACATTGAGTGCGAGGTTGTTGTTGGTGCACCATTCAGCCAAGTTTTCATTCGCCCCTTTTTAAACAACCCACTACCATAGAAGGTGGTGCTGTTATCATACCAAATTACACAGTCATATGCATATCGCGAGTAGAGCAGGGGGCTAAGAACACAGCCCTGTGGTGCTCCACTACTGATGGAGATTGTGGAGGAGATGTTCTTACCAATCTCACTGATTGTGGTGTGGAGGTGAGGAAATCCAGGATCCAATTACACAGTGGGGTGATGAGTCCCAAATCTTGGACTTTGCTGATCAGTTTTGAGGGGGTGTTAAATGCCCAATTGTAGTCAATATAGAGCATCCTGATGAATGCATCTTTGCTGTCCAGGTCTTTGTGTAGAGCCATTGAGATGGTATCCACCGTAGACCTGCTGTTACCCGTGGGGGAATTGAAATGGATCCATGCCGTTGCTCAGAAAGGAGCTGATATGCTTCAACACCAGCCTTTCAAAGCACTTCATCACTGTTGATATGAATTCATGTAACCACTTCATCACTGATCAATAGTCATTTAGGCAGGTTACCACACTCTTCTTGGGCACCGGTACAATGAGACAGGTGTGCACTACGTCCTGCCAGAGTGAGATGTTGAAGATATCTGTGAGTACATGGGCAAGTTGGTCAACACAAGTTTTTTAATAATCAGCTGCATACTCTATCTGAACTGGATGCTTTCCTCGGACTGTTTCTCCAGAAGGCAGCCCACATACCATCCTCGGATACGGACAGAAGAGAATCAGCAGGGGACATGGTGGTGGGGGGGGAGGTGTACAGTGGTGGTTCTTGTGGTTGAACTAGGCATAGAAGGTATTGAGTCCATTTGTGAGTTAAGTTTTGCTTCCTCTGACTGTACCGATTTTGTTTTTTTCCTGAGGAAGGGGACTGTGCATTTACCTCAATGCACAAATGCCTCCTTTGTGATGGCCTTCTGCTTGGCAGAAGTGAAATGCAGACCCTTCTATCTGCCCAAGGAATTTTTGGCCACACTGATTGCTGCAGGTTACATTCCACCTTTGGCTAATGATGGTGAAGCCAAGAAGGTGCTTTACTGTGCCATCTGTGAAGCCCAGACCTACCACCCAATTGGTGTCATGATTGTAGCTGGCTACTTCAACCACACCAACCTAAAACAGTCTCACTAAGATTTTAATTGCATATCAACTTCGCCACCAGCCTTGGAGGAGAGAACGCTCTGGATCAGATGACAACCAATGTCCTTGGTCCCCTCGCCGCCATCTTGGATACTCTGATCACAAATCCATCTACTAATTCTGGCAAAACAAACTAAGCCAATTTGCAGGGAGATTGGAGTGGGGTTGGGAGAGAGAGCACAGCAGCACTAATGGACTGCTTTGAGTCCATGGACTGGAAGTGTTTCAGGGAGGGGGTTGCCTACAATGGTCATGTAAACATGGAGAACATGAGCTTAGTGACTGACTATGTTAGCAAGTGCTTTGAGGACATCAGCAAGATCAAATGCTTCACAACCAGGGCTATCTGGAAACCAGAGGTCTTGGGACATCTCAGAGCTCGTGATGTTGCCTTCAGGACAGGACTCAAGATGATCAGCCAGGGCAATCCAGAAGGCAAAGCGTGGAGGACTGTTCAGACCAACTGATGAAGGTACTTTGGACATCTTTAACATGTCACTGCAGCAATTCATTCTCCTGCAGGTTTCAAGACAGCCACCGTCACCCTGGTAGACAGGAAAGAGGCCAACAGTAACGGGACCACTACCATTACGAAATGCTTAAAGCGTCTAGTGATGGAACGCATCAAAGAACACCTCCAGAGACACTGAACCCATTCCTTTTCACCTATAGATGAAACCATTTCACTGATGATGCTGTAGCCTTGTCCCTCTTCTCCGTCCTGACCCATCTGGAGAATGACACCTCAGACACTAAGGCTGCTATTTGTCGACTTTGGCTTGGAATTTCAACTGATAATTCCCGAGGGGATGATGGAGAAGCTGTCCTCACTGGGACTCAAAAAAAAAAAAACCCCTCCCTGAAACTGAACTCTCGACTTTCTAATAGAAAGGCCACAGTCTGTCCAGGTCGGCAGCAGAATGTCAAGTACCATCTCACTGAGTACTGGAGCACCTCAGGGCTGTGTGCTCAGCCCCCTCCTGTTCATGCCATTGAACTACGACCACAATGGCAGATCCAGCTCCAACAGTCATCAAGTTTGCAGATCACACAATCAGCAAAACAATGAGATGCACTACAGAAAAGAGGTGGAAAATCTCATTATTTGGTGCAAAAATAACAACCTGAGTCTTAGCATGGGCAAGACGAAGGAAATGATCATATATTTAAGAAGGACCAGGAAGAACCATCCTCCATTACACATCAATAACTCAGTGGTGGAGAGAGTAGAGAGCACCAAGTCCTCAGATTCAACTTAACAAGTTAACTCTCCTGGACACAGAATATCTTCTCACTTGTCACAAAGGCACAACAGCAACTGCACTTCCTTAGAAGACTGAATTGGACAAGGCTACCAGCCACCATCCTGTCAATCTCTACAGGAGCTCCATTGAGAGCATCCTGGCCAGCTGAATTACGGTGTGGTATGGTTGCTGTAGTGTATTGGATCGGAGATCAATCCACTGGATCAAAAGAGCAGCAGAGAGGATCACTGGGGTCTCCCTCCCCTCTATTGATGTGATCATCCGGATCATTTTTGAAGAGGGCGCACAAAATCGTTGAGGACCCCTACCACCCCTGCATGCAGCATCTTCCAGCTGCTCCCATTGGGAAAGAGATACAGGAGTATCCGAGCAAGAACCAGAAGGAGAAGAAACAGCTTCTTCCCGCGGGCAGTGAGACTGCTGAACAACTGAATGAACTCCTCATGACTGGAGAATACTTTCATTGGGCTGTACATGCACAATCAGATGATAATAAACTTGAATTTAGTTTGATCTATTTTCTCACCACATTAAGTTTCATGAAGAGCCATTCACATATGGTAGACTATTGGTTCTCAACCTTTTTCTTTCCACTCACATACCTCTTTAAGTAATCCCTATGCCATCAGTGCTCTGTGATTAATATGGGATTGCTTAAGGTGGTATGTAGATGGAAAGAAAAAGGTTGAAACCACTGTTTTAATAGTACCCAATTGACTCATTATGTGCACAGTTTCATAACTCTAAAGGAAATGGGTCAATGACAACTTTTCTTAGGTAAAATATTTCAGTAACAATTGGGTCTAGAGCAGTGGTTCTCTTTGTACTGACAATAACCACACCAGCAGTGCGAGTATAAGACCGCTTTAATAAACTAATATGGACACTAAGAGGGTCTTGTCTCTCTGCAAGATGAACCTGGAAGGCTAGACTGTAGCTCTGGACTGCTTTATAGACAAGGTCACTGGGATGACACCTGGTGGCCGAGTGGTGTAATTACATATCACCACACTCGCCTTGAAGGTTGATGAGGGGGATAGACAGAGTAAATGTAGAGAGGCTTTTTCCACTGAGGGTAGGTGAGATACAAACCAGAGGACACAGGTTAAGAGTGAAAGGTTTAGGGGGAACATGAGGGAAACTTCTTCACACAGAGAATGGTGGGGGTGTGGAATGAGCTTCCAGCTGAAGTGGTGAATGTGGGCTCAACTTTAAAAATTATGAGGAATTTGGACAGGTACATTGATGGGAGAGGTATGGAGGGCTATTCTCTGGGTGCATGTCAGTGGGACTAGGCAAAAAAAAATGGTTTGGCACAGACTTTAAGGGCCAGAGAGGCCTGTTTCTGTGCTGTAATGTTTCACAGTTCTGTTCCTACTGCTGTAAAGCTGAGGAAGTAGATATGAAATGCAGCACTTCTTTAGCACGTCCAGGGGTCATCTCAGGGGTCAATGGTGCAAGCGGAGAAGTTTTCAATGCGCCAAGACAGATATGGGCCCAGCTCAGTGGTAAGTTCAGTAGTGGAGGAACATGTCAGAGGTGTCATCGCCTGACACCCCCCACCCCACCCCCGCTCGCCCCTAATTTCTGTGTTTCTGTGCAGAATCATGGGAGCGGTAGGGAGGAAATGCTGAACAGCAGGGAGGAAAAACTTGGGAACATTGAGGAACACAGGCAGACAATTAAGCAATGGCGCGACAACACAAGAGATAGAAATTGAACGGCCCACGAGCTACTGTTAGAAACCACAAGGTGGCACTCAGTGAAAGGAGAAACAAACACGAATCACCAAAAGATGGTCTTGTAATGTATAAAGCTAATGGTGATATACGAGCATCCTCTGGGCTGGAAGAGAGCTATATTTTTGTTTGGTTTCACACACAGTTACAGCATGCTTTATCAGATTTGCTTGAGTTTTAACTAGACATTAAAATAGAGTCGTACATTCATTTTATGTTGAGGATGGAGCGGAGACAACGCTGGTGGAGAGCGTTGTCTCCGCTCCATCCTCAACATCCATTGGAGCGCTCACACCCCTAACGTCGAGGTACTCGAGATGGCAGAGGTCGACAGCATCGAGTCCACGCTGCTGAAGATCCAGCTGCGCTGGATGGGTCACGTCTCCAGAATGGAGGACCATCGCCTTCCCAAGATCGTATTATATGGCGAGCTCTCCACTGGCCACCGTGACAGAGGTGCACCAAAGAAAAGGTACAAGGACTGCCTAAAGAAATCTCTTGGTGCCTGCCACATTGACCACCGCCAGTGGGCTGATAACGCCTCAAACCGTGCATCTTGGCGCCTCACAGTTTGGCGGGCAGCAGCCTCCTTTGAAGAAGACCGCAGAGCCCACCTCACTGACAAAAGGCAAAGGAGGAAAAACCCAACACCCAACCCCAACCAACCAATTTTCCCTTGCAACCGCTGCAATCGTGTCTGCCTGTCCCGCATCGGACTGGTCAGCCACAAACGAGCCTGCAGCTGACGTGGACTTTTTACCCCCTCCATAAATCTTCGTCCGCGAAGCCAAGCCAAAGAAAGAAGAGAACATTCATTTTAAATTTCTGTAGGGGAGTGCATCTGATCATGACTTATTTTTCCACATGCGACCCAGAAATCGTAACAGAAAAGGAATTGTGTTTGCTTTTCTTGAATAAAGAGCGGTCTTCAAAATTTACAGAAGACTTTGTAAAGTTTGCATTAACCTGCAGTGATGCCCCATCTAGATTCTTTTACAGAGAATGAAAGAAAGGATATAAGAGGGGCTAAAATGAATATTGAATTAATGAAGATATGAAGAGGTGTGGGGTGGGGGGGAAATGGGATGAGAAGGTGGGATTTAAGTAGGTTACGGTTGGGGGGGGGGGGGACAGGTGAAGGGAGGAGGTGGTGTACTGCAAGTGCATCATGGGTGACAACAGTTGCCAAGATGGCAACGGGGAGTCTGTTGGAGGTAAAGGATAAGTTTAAGGAAGTCTGCATGCCATCAGTGTATGTTGTGGAAATGTATGCATTTTCTGCTGATAACGTCATCATGCCTTGATGGGAAAGAACAGTCTGATGACGAGACCTTGTGTGATGGAACAGGGAACAAGGGAAGAAGTCAGTTTCAGAGATGCTGAAATGGGTGAAAATGGAAGCAAATGAGAACTGACTTAATGAGGGCCTGTAGCAGGTAGCGTGAATAAAAGCTCTCACAACTGGAGGGAGAACAAATGCTTTTATTAGCTTATAACTAAGGGTAGGGTTCTAGTCTTCAGAAGGGGTTCTGGGTTTAAGCAGAAAACCAGGGTTATATGTGGGCAGATGGGGGCAGAGCCAGGAGGCAGGGATAGGGTGGAGCCTGGGGCGGGACCAGGCCATCAGCACAACACCCTACCAGTTCACTGCATTCACTTCTTCCTTTAGAATTTAGTGTCTGTGAATGAAGACAGAGAACATGGTTTAAAAAAAAAAGTACAGTTATTTACAAATTTAAGGAGTCCAGGGGTCTGGAGATCCTGGTGGGAGCGTCTTAGCACTGGGGGGCCTTGGACTCCTTGGATCTCCTGGTCCCCCTTTTGAGGGAGGAGAGGCACGCTGGGTCTCTGGCTTGACGATAGAAGTGGGTGCACTTTCTTCCTGAATCAGATCCCCCGAGGCCCTGTGGGTTGGTGAGAATGAGCTCCGTGGCTTGCAGGGCACCTGAAGCCACAGATCCTCTGTTCCAGTGGGTGCCAGGTCCCTGATGGAGACTGTGTCCTCCCTGCCATGTGGGTACTCCACGTGGGATTGGTGTGAAGCAGTTTCACCCTTTCCACCAGGGGGTTGGTTTTGCTTCTCCTCACGTGCTTCCTAAGAAGGACTGGACCAGGAGTAGTGAGCCAGACTGGGAGGGTAGTTCCCAATGTCGACCTTCTTTCAAAAGTGAATAGGAACTCATGAGGAGGAGTGTTGGTTGTGGTACATAGTAAGGACCAGATGGAATGGAGTGCCATTAGGGAGAACTTCCTGCCAGTGTGAGTCTGGAAGGCCTTTTGATTTCAGGGCCAGTTTGACAGCCTTCCAGACCGTGGTGTTCTCCTTTTCAACCTGCCCGTTCCCCCGGGGTTTGTAGCTAGTAGTCCTGCTGGACGTGATGCCCCTCACCAGCAGGTACTGACATAGCTCATCACTCAAAGGATGAGCCCCGGTCACTATCAATATAGCTGGGATACCCAAACAAAGTGAAAATGGAGATGACCACCTGCTGGTCCGTGAGGAGGGTGAAATGTTTGTCAGCGAGGTAGTGCCTCCAGTGGCATTCTGACTCCACGATGGCCTTGGCCGCTGCCTCGACTGAGGAGTGGTAGATTACAGGGCCTTGAAGGGTGTGTGAGAAGATGACAGGTCTGCCCACTTGGTTGAGTGTGGCAGCCAGGGCAAAGTCAGACGCATCGCTCACGACGTGGAATGGCGGGGACTCATCTATAGCATGCATCATCACCTTGGCGATTTTGTCCTTGATTCAGCTGAAAGCGGGCCTCTGCTGACAAGGGAAAAGAAGTTGCTTTGACGAATGGACGAGAAGAAACCCAGCCATCTCTTCAAGGCTCTGAGGGTGTGGGGAAGGGGTAGCTCCAGTAGAGGGTGCATGTGGTTGAGGTTGGGGGCAATGACGCTGTTTTCGACCATGCAGCCATGAATGGGTAGCTGGGTTGTCCTGAACACACATTTCTCCTTGTTATCAGTAATCCTCAGGAGCTACGCGGCCTGGAGGAATTTTCTAAGGTTGGCATCATGGACCTGGTGAGTTTGTGTGGTCCCTCTTGGTTCAGTCTGAGTTCGATGAGGACCCGAGTTCCCAAAATGGCCACCTTCGCTGTTTCCCCCGTGGTGCTGCAGGCTTGATTAAAATGGTACCAGCTGCGCAGTCCAAAATTGCGGCCCCCATGACTAACACACAGCATCGCTGGACTGCAGAAGTAATGGTGCTGATCGCATGCAACATTGCTAGGTTTCGCGGGTGGTTTAGACTGGCAGGTTTTGTACAATGTCCTCTTTTCCCACATTCTAGTACATACTGCCGTCTTGGCAGGGCAGTGTTTCCTCAGGTGCTTTCCCTGCCAACAGAAGCAGCATTTGGGGCGATCACCCACTTACTAAAGTGAGGTCACTTGAGGACTGTGATGGTACCTGCAACCAGTCATTCAAGGTGGGGAACGATCCCCCATCCCAAGATCGTGGCAGCCAAGAGGCAGCAGAGTAGTCGTCCAAATTTTGCAGGGCCCACCTCCAACATCTCTGTTAATTCAACTGCCCCTTACAGGCTGAATACCTTATCCTCCAGGAGTCGCTGTCTTATGTATCCAGAGTGGATGCTGGCCACATAGGCATCCTAGATGAGGTCCCTTGTGTTCTGGGTGGCCAACACAGCTTTGCAGTTGGGCCCTTAAGTACTTGGCACTTGACTCACCAGGATGGTGATTCCTGGTGGCCAGGAGGTGCCTTGGGTAGACCTCGTTCACCCTTCTGTGATACTGGACCTTCAGTATACCCATGGCCTCTGCGTACAATTTGGCGTCGTTAATCATTGGGAAGACCAGGAATTTGCCTCACTGTCCTTGTCCATGTTAACAATGTTCGTGGTTGCTGTCAGGAAGTCATCAAAGCAGTGTAGCCAGAGTTCAAATGTGTTCGGGGCATCAGACGATTGAGGGTTTATGTTGAGTCTCTCGGGTTTCAGGTATTGAAAAATTATAGTCAATAAAATTGATCCACTATCAATGACCATAAAAGGCTGAGGTTGTGAAATTGATGGGCTTTTATTGACTATAGACAGCAGTATAATAATGATTTACTACAGGACCCTAAATCCAGGACACTGCCCATCTGTGGGTTTTACTGGACTGTGAATTAATTCCAGTTTTCCAGACGCACTTTTTCAGCGGGCTGATTTCACTGCCCCTCATGGGGACTGATGTTATTGGATACTGCAAAGGGGTTGGGGGGGGGGGCTTTAATCTCTCATGAAGAATTGTTAATGGTTGGGGGGGGGGGTTTAAACCTTTCTCGCATGCTTCTCTATATTGGGCCATACCTGAGATGGAGGATGACTTAAATTGTGTCTACTCCTGAACACTTGGATGAACTCCTGTAGACCAGCTACCAGAAGGACTCGGCAGAGTGAGGCCTTGGTTCAATGATGAAGGACAATTAGAGGCCAAGCTCCTCCTCACATGTTCAGGGCACACATGTCCATGGAGACACAACCACATCCCACAACTTCTGTTCTTTTTCCCTCAGCTACCCTCCTTGTTCACACATTCCTGCATCAACAGGTGGCAGGAGCGTCATCTGACCCTGGAGGAGCTGGATAATTATGATAATATATCAAGGGGGTTCTGATCTCAGCAGCCATTTGAATCTAACATCTCACTTCAGAGTGCCCATGGCTCCAGAAACCATTCAGATTTGTAGAGGTGGTAGCTGTTTATGGGGGAGAAGCAGCAAAGTTTTATCTTTTGGCCACTTAAGCCAATTTTGGCTGTCTTCTGTTTTAAAAAAAAAACATGGAGACATATAGCACGGAAACAGGCACCTCCAACCGTTGTATCTTCTGCAACCTACTTACCCATCCCTCTACTTCTTTGTCTAGGTCATTTATAAAAATCACAAAGAGCAGGTGTCCCTGAAGGTACTCCATAAGTCGCTGATCTCCATGCAGAATATGCTCATATTGCCCTCTGCAAGCCAATTCTGAATCCGCACAGCCAATGTTCCATGGATCCCTATGCCTTATGACTTTCTGAATGAGTCTACCATGGAGGACCTTATCAGATGCCTTACTAAAATACATCTGCTGCCCTACCTTCATCAATTTCTTTCATTACTTTCTCAAAATTAGGCTTGAGAAACATGACGTACCCCTCAAAGTCATGCTGACTATTCTGTACAAGACTATGCGAAATGTGTGTAAATCCTGTCCCTAAGAATCCTCTCTAAAGTTTGCCCACCTTTGACATGGGACTTGCACGTCCATAATTCTCAGCATTCTCCCGATTACCTTTTTTTTAAAAAAAACTAGGGGCCACATTTGCCATTCTCCAATCCTCCAGTATGGCCAGGGAGGAAGCAAAGATATTTTCCAAAGCTCCAGTAATATCTTCTCTCGCTTCTTGTAGTCATTTGGGGTACATTTCATCCTCTCTCAAGGATGTATCAGCCCTAATGTTTTTAACAAGATCCAGCACTTCCTCTTTCTTAACCTACACATGCTCCACCATAAAAGCTTGTTCTATAATCTATACTGACCTCACATTGACCAAGATCCCTATCTCTGGTGAACTTGTGAATAAACAGGTCAAAGGAGCTGAATGAAGGCTAGTTAAACAGTAATAATTTTTTCTTTACATGTGTGGGGAAGTAGCAACAAGGATCACACACACACACACACACACACACACACACACACACACACACACACACACACACACACACACACACACACACTCCTTTTGTCTTTGTCTCTCTGTCTTTTCCCTCTCGCTGGAATGTATGGCAAACTCTAATCCATTCACAAATAGATAACTTTACAATAAGATAATACTATACGATACCTGCCATCCCTTGATAGGGTTAGTGATTTTTGGACACCCTTTGTCAGCACACACCTTACCAATGATTCTCCAGCATTGCCCACAGTTCCCAAACTGGAGAGGAGCTTGGTCCATGTGTGGTGGATTTTATAGTCTAATTGGCTGGAGAGTCCGGCCCCAGTATCATTGAGGTAATTAAAGGTACCAATGATCAGGTGTGCATGAACCTGTGGGGTTTGACTTTGATTGGCAGGTGAGTTGACTTCTGACTAAGTTCTATCCAGAGAGATCACATGACCATCCACAATCCACATTACAACACTGAAGCAAAGTATTAATTTAGGACCTCCCCTAACTCCTCTGCCTTCAGGCACCTTAAGTGGCCCCACCTTCCTTTTTGATATCCTTCTGTTCTTCACATAGGCATAGATTCCCTGATGGTTTTCCTTAATTCTACTTGCCAAGGCCGCCTCATGCCCCCTTCTCACTCTCCTAAGTCCTTTATTTAAATTTCTTCCTGGCTACCATATACTTTGCATGAGCCTTTCCTGTCCTATTGCTTCCTCTTAATATCTGTGCCACCCCTTTTGCCAATCTCTTGAGTATTTGAGAGCAAAATGATAAGCCTCCTACTTCTCAATTTGTGGGAAGGGAACCAGGTTGGAGAAATGGGGGCGGGGGGGGGGGAGGGGGGAAAGAAAAATGCAAGTTCTATGAGTGAACAATGATAAGCTGGAGGGTCTCTGTGGATCAGGCCGCGGCCAGGAAGAGCAATGGTCACCGATGTTTTGTGTCGGTTCCCCTTATTGTGATGAAATGGGAGGGTGAGACCTAGTATCAAAAAGGCAGGGGATGGGGGCTGTGGAGGAGCCATGGGGTGATAGGATTCTGGACAAATGAAGAAGGGAAAATGGCAGCATTGACTCTGTTTCTCTTTCCACAGCTGCTGCCTGACTTGCCAAATGTCTCCAGCACTTTCTGTGTTTTTGTTTTAAATTCCAGATTTCTGACATCTGCATCTTTAAAAAAAAATTCTGCTTCTCAGTTTGCTTGGCTGCCAGGAAGGAAACATTAAGGAAAAAATATAATGAGGTCCTGTCATTACGTTTACAGAAGCTCTGAAATTTCAGATCTTCAGGCCTCAAAATGCACTCTCTTGTTTAGGCTGGAGCCTCTCTGTGCTTGCTACACTGCACAGCCCTGATTTTATAATGACCTGCTAGTGATTTGCAATGTTCGCAGATCATAAAGTTGGGCCCAATAGTCTACGATAATTTTTTTTGAAAAGAGGAAAGCAGCACTGTGAGAGAGATAAAAATCACATTTAAATGAGCTGTTTCTGTTAATAAGGTCTGTCACAGAACTTCCCAAGGCTGGATTAAGAGGCCACCCACGAAACACAGCTGGCCTGTGTAAAATTGGCACAATTGGCTCACTGGGTCTGTTCTCGTGAAATATTCCTGGGTGGTTCTTGTACTGGCTTCAGCTGTATGTTTACTACATTGCCCTCTGTTTCAGCAGGTATTTAATCTACTGCATTGGACTCCTGCAGCAATGTTCCCTCTAATTTTGAATAGTGTGTGCAAAAATCTCATGTTGTCCAATTTTTTTTCCCCCCGTGATCAAGGTACGTGTGCACTGGATGCTTGTGCAAATGTAAATTTGAAATAGTTTCAAGGTAATTTTGGCACCGTATTGGCATGTTTTAACATAATACATGTATGCTAAACTACCTATTTAACGGACTAACTAGTTAACAGAAACCGCTCGCTAAGTATGGTTATTAATTACTGCACTATTTTAGGCAACTCACCTTTTGCGCGCACATTGATTTCCTTTGTACGCTGGTTGCAAAACGCACCTGTGCACGCACACGCCCGCAGCTTAGAGGGAACAGTGCCCCGAGGCCCATTTTATCCAGCTTGTCAAAGCAGCACATTCCAGCGGTCACCAGTTTATGTTGCATTGATGCTCTCAACTAAGGTAATTTGGGAACTGGGAATTTCTCCTGGCCACTCCCCTTGCTTTGGAAGAATTAGACAAAAAGAATCAGATACTTGATGGGCTACTAACTTGAGTTGGAAAAGTACTTCTAACCATTGTGTATATTTTGGTCCATTCACAAGAAAGCTAAGTAATAAACCTTTCATACGGGTGTATGTAAAACTGTTTGCAATTCATTGAAGAGGTGTATTGACTGACAGATGATCCTAATATTTAGGTTTGTTCCACCTGTAAGTGTGAAGGTCAGCAAGGCATTATGCACTAAGCAACAAAGTGCTCCTTGGCTGCTCAAGGGAACCGCTTCCAGAATACTTCTAACTTTTCAATAATATTCACAATAGGGAGTTGCAACAATAAACAGTAATAAAAGAATCAGGGTTTCCTCCACCGTATGAACAAAAGTTAAATGTCCTTTCTGCCACAATGCTCCACCGGATTTGTAACCCAAGGCTAGATTTGTAAATTACCTTGGGTGGGGGCAGGCTGTTGTCAGGATTGGTTGTCTTAAATTAAAGATTTAAACAACTACAAAGTCATAGCAATTTTTTGAGCCTGTCTGTTTTTCTGGTATTTTATCCATCCATAGAGAGACATTGCCGGAGTGCAGAACTGTGCATTCACCAGCTTCATCTCGGCAACGCAGGCAAAGAACCATATAAGCCCACCTCATGCCACTCTTCTGCATTGCTTGGTTGTGTTGAACAGTCCCACTAATTAATCATTAAAGCTGCTGGGGAGTACTCTGAAATATGATTTTAGTCATATGGTTCCTCACCTCTCTTATTCCAATAAAGGCTTCCTCCTCATTCTCCCTCTCTTCCCCATCCCTCTGTCTTCTTTCCTCCAGCTTTCCACCCCTTCCCTCTCCATTCACAGAGCATTTCCCCCTCCCTCTGTTTGCTGATGTGCCCTCTCTCCCTTATCCACATTACCTCCTGCTTGTGGGATTGTGCTCCTCCCCCCGCCCCTCTCTTCACCACTTCGTTCAGGCGCCTGTTTACATTTTGCTCATACCTCGATGAAGGGCTCAAGCCCGAAACCTTGATTACGCATCATTATTTTTGTTGTATAAAGTACACTGTTTAACCTGCTGAGTTTCTCTGGCTTTGTGTTTTCACAGATGGTCAATACCCTTCATGTTTTTATGCAGATGATGTGATCTTTGCTGATCAAACTGTTACTTGTCAACAATCTTCAATTTCCCCTTGAACTAGATTAGCTTTTTGGTCTTTCTCTTGAAGGTCAATTGCCTTGATGATTTGGAGTTGAGAATGGATCAGGTCAGACATTTCTCCCTCAATGGGTGGCATCAGTAAACCAGATGCAAGAATGGCTGGCAGGCCTCAGCGCGTCAGGCAGCATCCATGGGGGGGAAATGGTCAGTCAACACTTTGGATCTGGGGTGGGCTGGATGAACCATTATTTCCTGGAATGGTCTGGAGATACCAGTACAGATGACACTTTCCAGGTTCTAATATTTCCCAATTTTAAAATGTGTCATCTTCAAGGAAACGAGAGCGGCAATATTCCGAATTACTATCTTATTAATCCAATAAGCCAAACTTTGTAGTTGCAGCTTTAAGTAGCTTTAATTCGTTGATAAATCAGATAAACACCTCGCATTGAAACTTTCAGAACAATGAATAAACAAAATATATTGTATAATGATCTAACAATATTCAACTTTAAACAGATATAAACCAAAATTAAGATGGATTGAGACGAATTTAAAGAAAAGTATCTTGAGCTTGCATTCCGTTCATAATTCTTCAAAGAATGAGATGCAAGCTCTTGATCTACTCAGATGTTATGATGTATGATGTCATAGACACTATGGTAACACTACAAACAATAATTTTTCTGAAAGGGATAGGCGTAAAATGAACTACGAATCAAAAACACAAGGGTTTAACCTTTACAACGAGGTCTGTCCCTCTTCAGGCAGAGGGGGAGAGGAGATGTGATGACTGTCTCGAGAAGGTAAAGGCAGGGAGTAGCAGTCATTCAAACTGCCTTGTAAAATGGGGTTAACTGGGCAGGTAGAAAGGGTCTGACTCGGTCAAGCCTGTCAGAATCCAACTGGGTCCTCAGAGGTAGTCAGGGAACCCAGTTAAACTTACCTAGGTCCTGTCGACAGGTGATTTGAAAATGAAAATGGCCGAACCGTTTCTGGTGACATCAGCGCTTGCGTCACTGGGCAGCCAGCATCTGAACATTTGGCAGTACTTCCGGTGAGTGTGTGACATGTCATTGCAGGGGCGGGATCCCCCTTAAATCGCCGGGAGGGCTACCCTGGTGCTGCAGTTTAAAAGAGGCTAGGGTTAACTTTTTAAGTAAAATGTACAAAATGAGGAGAAACAATTTTAAGCAGAGTGTAGTTCTGAAATTTACTACCTGCAGCGTGTAGAAAACCGAATTAGTGTCACAAAAAGGGGCCTGTATCAGGAGAGAATAATCTACAGTGGGAATAATCTAAAGTGGGAAAGGAGGGAGGAACAAGAGGACGATCTCCTTGGTTAAGGAGCCGAGGAACAGGGCTGGGGATTGTTCCACTAGGAACTGACAGAGACTAGATGGGCAGAAGGATCACTCTCGGGCCATAACATTTCTACCATTCTATGTAATGTGCCTTTATAACTGTCACAGTTTTGTACTCACTTTTGTTTAAGAGGGAGTTGCAGATTTATTTAATTGCTGAATTGATGTTCACTTCCCCAGTTGCAGAGGTGGGATTCAATATCCTCCCTCACCACCATTCAGGTGGCACAAGTAGAACCCGATGCATAAACATGCAAAGATATATCCAAATGTTACAAACATACAGATGAATAGATACATGGAGACATATAAACATAAATAAATAGTAGAGTCGCAGAGATTTGAATTAATAATTAATTCAGGGCCTCTAACAGTTCTTCCAAGATGCGAACCTGTGAGAGTCATCTACTGCATCTGCTGCTCCTGTTGTGGCCAGCTAGATAATTTCGTTAAGCATCTTCACTCTATCCACTGCAACAATGGGGATCTCCCAGTGGCCATCCATTTCAATTACACACACAATTCCAACACTGACATGTCTATCCATCGCCTTGTGTACTGCCAAACTGAGGCGACCTACAAATTGGAGGAACAACTCCTAATATTTCATCTGGGCACTTTCCAACCAGACGGCATCAACTTTTTCAATTTCTGTTGGGGACCCCCCCCCCCACTCAACCCTGTGTCTCTCTTTTTCCCTATCCCTCTGTCTCCTTTCCTCCAGCTTCCCACTCCCATCCCTTCCCTCTCCAATGAGAGAGATCCTTCCTTCCTCTATCACTTCTCAGCTTTCTACCTTCCCACCCATATCTACTTATGACTTCTTACCTGTTGGCCTGTTCTCCTCCCTTCTCCCACCTTTTTATTCAGGTGCCTGTCTGCTTTTTGCTCATACCTTGATGAAGGGCTTAGGCCTGAAATGTTGGTTACCCCCCTGACTTCCTGAGGATGCTGCGTGACTTGCTGAGATCCCACAGCACTTTAAACTGATGATTCAGGATCAATGGATCAAGCTTCTGGATACGTTCAGGAACTGAACCATAAATCACCTGAACTTGATAGATGCAGGCAGTCAAAAGAAGGTGCCTGGGTTACTAATGAATCAGTCACACCACTTACGACAATGAGGCGGCTGTGTCTTTGTTCTGGTTCGAGTTACCCTGCACATTACAACATTTCTGACACTGAGGAGACCGTCTTTCTGTAGCATTTCATGACAAAGGATTAAATAAAAGTTTTCCGCTTCATCTCCTTATTTCATTTGAAGTCAGGTCCAGTTCCCTCCATACAGTCAAGTCACCTTTATTTATCGTTCATAACGTGCTCGCAAGGCAAAGACGAGATAGCATTTCTCCACATCACGGAGCATATTTACATAACTATAAGTTGGAATAGAAGTTAAACACATTAAAATATTAAGACATATACAGTAAAAGTCCACGGTACACTATCCACATATGTTCTGGGAATTCAGGAGTCTGATGGCTTGGAGGGAAAAAAAAAGCTGTTGCCCAATCTGGACATATGGGCCCGAGTGGCGGAGGGGAGAACAGTTTACATGAGGGGGTGTGAGGAGTCCTTCCCAATGTTTATTGCCTTTCGCCTGCATCAAGACGTCCGTCATGGTAGGAAGAGAGCCTACCAGAGGAGAAAGCAAAATGAAATCTCATTTATGTGCTGTCAATGAAGTTCACTTGAGGATCTGTCCGAATGAGGTAGATTTCACAATGCTCTGTGGTTTTGTTCCAACGTAGAAGATTTTAGACTGTTTATCTTGATCGTCAGCTTCCTTACAGACTGTGGTTATTTCTGATATATTTACATTAAATATTTACTGGCACATTCCAAAATATCTCAAAGTTAAAGGTTTGATTTTTAAAGCGGAACTCTAGGGTGGCACGTTAGCGCAACGTCTTGACAGTGCCAACAAGTGGGGTTCAAATCCCACACTGTCTGTAAGGAGTTTGTATGCTCCCCCACATCTGCATGGGTTTCAGTTTCCTCCCACTGTCTATTGTGGGTGAAACTGGGCAGCATGGGCTCATGGGGAAAAAGGGTCTGTTAATTAATAAAAATAAAACTTGAGAGGTAAACGTACCGACAACAATAAAATAATGAATTATTACTATGCTGGTCTGGAAACAGGGAGGATTTGTTGCTTTTTTTTTAAGGATTCTATTTTTGTGTTCTGGCAGATGGGAGCTCAGTTTCTCTCCCCTTAGCATTCCCCCAGGACGACGCTCTGAGAGGTGCTGGTGGGACCAGGGAAAGCAATCTGCCGCCTCTGGGACTGAAAGACTCTCCTGGGACTCAGACGTTAATTGGAATCCATTCAGGGGAAGTGGCCTCGTCTATGATTTGAAGTGTCCATTGTGAGCAGCAGTCTATATACTCTATTCAATACTCCAGCAGTCGATCAGTAAAATCTGTCAATATCAAGTACTGATGGGAATGCCCATCAGGGGAATCATTCAACGTGGTGTCTGGATTCTGAAGCATCAATCAAGGCAGGAAGTCAAGGTTGTTCCAAAGCATAGTGATGCATCAAGATAACTCTATTGAAAAGACTTTATAAATGAGTTTTTCATTTGTTGCCACATCAAGTCCAGTTTACATCTTATCCGTTTGCATTGTTCACTTAAGGCTACTGATTTTTTTTAACACACAAGCCTGAGACTATTCTTATTGGGTGACTGTGCAAACGAAATTGAATTGAATTTTACTCCTTGTAAGTAGTCAAAGATAGTGCAGTAATAGAATTATAGATTACATGTCAACTGCCATTCATCTTGATTACAGCTCAGCCGCATCATAATTTTAGTTTGGAGAGTTCCCTGAAGCACAGTTAACACAAAGTTCATTATTTTGTCCAGTCCTCTCTCTGGGTTGCCAGTAAGACTGAGCAGAGGAAGCTTCGCCTATTCTTGGACTGCATGAGGTTGACAAAGTCAATTCTTGTTAGCGGAAGGTAAACAAATCAGTTTGGATTAAGTAAACGTTTGGGATGAAGAGGCAAAGCAGGCCTCAATTTGCAAGAGGTGGGCAGATTAAGTGTGTAAAAGGCTGATGGAATTGCTTTGAAAGGATTTACTAGATTGTGCAATGAAGACGCAATCAAGTCATGAGAAGGCTAATAGAATGAGACACAGCTAAATCAATTTGGGAAATTAATCAAGGCAGGAAATTTAGATTTGGTGAAATATGGCTGATGCGCAGAATCTGAACTTCCCTCAGTGCTGCTCAAATTCTCATCTTTGCTCTTTTCATATCCTGATTTGATAGTAATTTGCCTTCCCTACCTAACCTTTCACCTTCTAGCCTGCATGAACCTCCATCTGCTTGTTCCATGTATCCTCACCTGTGACGGGGCCACTTGTGCATTAGCCCTCGGGCCACTGACCTATATTAACCCCTGCTCCAAAATCACTCAACATAACCTTGAAACATCTTTTCAGAAGCTATCTCTCTCTAGAACCTCCCCTGTACACTTTGTGACTTGTCAATGCCTGTGCATCCTTGATCTCCTTTGTCTCATGATTGGCAGATGTGATTGGCACCTACCAAAGCTCCAAGCTCTGGAGTTACATTTACAAAGTTCTCTTTTAAGTCTGACTTAACAAGCTTTTGGTCACTTCTCCTAAATTTTGTATCAACTTTTCTCCAACTGAATACTTGTGAAGCACTTTGGTTATAAGAGGCATCATGTTGTAGTTTTTTTTGGCTAGGCCAGAAACAATCATTCACTGCACACAATTGGGAAGTAAGATAACTTCAGCAGTCCAGGAGTTTCTGAATCTGAAGTTGAAGGGAATTGGTCAACCACGGGTAGAAAGCTACCATTAAGATAGAGGGAGTGATGCGTAAGTTGCCACCATCGGTGGAGGAAGAGCCATAAAAAGGGATCTGGTTTAAGCAATGCAGGAGATTTTTGTGAGGTTAAATTATGAGAGCAGGAGAGATATGACGTAAATCAGGACAGTGACTCAGGGAAGGGAAATCACGAACAATGCCTGGCATCATGGAGCAGGGTGCCGCTGTTGCAAACTGAGTAATTGCCAGAGAACATCAATTTGTGTGAGATTGAGAGGCTATCTTTGGTGCTAAACTATTCCCTGCACCTGTGTTTCCCCCTGACAGGTGTGTGTGATGAATACAGTTTTCTTCTTTAAACAGTGCTCAGCTACTCCCTGTGTGGGAAGACTATAGATAGTGGATGTGAGGTGTTTCAATATCTCTGTGGCCCTGAGGACTGTTTTGTGCATGGAAGACAAGAACAGAGACTGTTACATTACAGTACAGGCCCTCAGCCCATGATGTTGTGTCGACCCATATGTACCTACCAAAAACAATCTAAACCCTCCCTACCTCATAACCATTTTTCTTTCATCAATGTGCCTAACTAAGAAACTCCAAAATGTTCCTATTGTTCCAGCCTCCACCATTACCCCTGGCAGTGCATTGCAGGCACCCACAACTCTGTGTAGATTAAAAAAAAACTTGCCCTGATATCTCCCCTAAATGGCAGTATGGTTAGTGTTGCAGTTAGCACAACGCTATTACAGTGTCCGAGGTTCAAATCCCACGCTGTCTGAAAGGAGTTTGTACGTTCTTCCCATGTCTGCGTGGGTTTCCTCTGGGCACTCTGGTTTAATCCCACCCTTCAAAAACGTATCAGGATTGTAAGTCAACTGGGTGGCACGGGTTGTGGGCTAGAAAGGCCAGTACTGTGCAGTATGTCTAAATTTAAATCTAATTTCTTTTTAATATAAAATGTAAACTTTCCTCCCTTCATTTTGTACAGACGTTATCTGGTATTTGCTCCTCCCACCTTGGGGGAAAAAGGTGCTGACTGTCTACCTTGTCTAATTCACTCTTAATCTTGTAGACATCTATTAAGTCACCTCTCAACCTTCTTCGTTCCAAAGAGAAAAGCACCAGCTCTACTAATGTTTCCACATACGACTTATTTTCTAATCCAGGCAACATCCTGGAAAATCTCTGCACCCTCTCCATAGCTTCCACATCTTTCCTGCAAGGAGGTGACCAGAACTGAATGCAATATTCTAAGTGTGGTCTCACCAGAGATTTATAGAGCTGCAACATTATCTCAGGACTCCTAATGAAACCCAACTTACCATAGACCTTCTTAACTGTCCTATCTACTTGTGCGGCAATCTTAAGAGATCTATGGATTTGGGCCCCAAGGTTCTTCCACACTAATAAGAATCCTGCCATTCACCCTATACTCTGCCTTCAAGTTTGACCTTCTAAAATGCATCACCTCACATGTATCGGATTGAACCCCTTCTGCCTCTTTTCTGCCCAACTCTGCAATCTGTCAATATCTTATTGTAACTCATGGCAGCCTTCAACACTATCCACAACACCTCCAACCTTTGTATCATCTGCAAACCCACTGACCCATCCCTCTACTTCATCCAGGCTATTACTCCAAATCTATCTAAAATCCACCCTGACTGATCGGGAATGACAATTAACCAAGAGCAGAGGACCAGGTCACCTGTCACATCTGGCCTCTCAAAACTACCCTGACATTCAATATTAACATAGCTGATGTTCCACAGGCTCTGACGTCTAGTGTACCCCTTCCCTCAATTCCTCCATCTTTAAACAAACGTTTTACCTCCTCTTTTTATGTACACTCATCCCACCATCTCCAACAAAAACACAAATGTAAATTTAAAGACGGTGATTTTTGTTCATTCACCAATGGCTGGCAGCGATAATGAACATGGCCTCCATCTGTCTGCTGATGAGAACGGCAGCAGTCTACACTGTGCTGCTTGCACTTTGAAATGATGGAAGACCCATCATACAAGTTCGACCCATTATACAAGTTCGACGTTATCTCAGACAAAGAAATGCACCTGTCCAACTGTTTCTTCACCACTTGAGCTCAGGGGTACTTAACCTTTTATTTTCCACTCACACTCCATTTTAAGTATTCCCTATGCCATCAGTGCTCTGTGATTAGTAAGGTGGTAAGTGAGTGGGAAGAAAAGGTTTGAAGACCACTGCTTTAATCCTACCTAATTGACTTGTGCATGGTTCAGAACTCCAAAGGAAATGGGCCTATGACGATTTTGCTCAAGCAAAATATTTCCATAACAATTGGGTCTAGAGCAGTGATTCCCAACCTTCCCTTCTCACCCACATACCACCTTAAGCGACCCCTTACAGAGCACCGATGGCATAGGGAATACTTAAAGTAGTATGTGAGTGGAAAGAAAAAGGTTGAGAACCATTGGGTTAGAGGCTTGGGGAGTCATGTTAGAATTGTGCAAGATGTTGGTGAGACTGCTCTATTCCCTGTAGAATGGTGCAGAAAAGATTAATGAGAATGTTGCCGGGATTGGTAAACTTCAATTATAAGGTGAGGCTGGATAGGCTGGGACTTTTTTCCATGGAGTGTAGGAGGTTGAGGGGGACACTATAGAGGATTATAAATCATGAGGGACATAGATAAAATAATTAGTCATAGCCTTTTTCAATAGATTAGGGAATTGAAAACTAGAGGGCATATAGAGAATGTGAGGGGAAAGATTTAAAAGAAACCTGAGGGTGGTGGATGGAACTGGTTACCAGAGGAAGTGGTGGAGGTGTGGATAATTGTAATCTTCAAAGGACACTCAGACGTGTACATGGATAGGGAAGGTTTAGAGCAGGCGTGGCCAAACCGTGGCTTGTGAGCTGCATGCGGCTCTTTGACATGTAATGTGCAGCTCGCAGAAACATTACATGTCAAAGAGCGCTCTCGAAACCACCCGAGGACTCTTTGAATCCCTGCAGCCTGACCAGAGGGTCGGAGGATGGTTACAGCCTGGGATGAGTGACATAGAGGGAAGAGGGAGTGGGCACTGGAGGAATAGCCCCTGGAGAGGAGCGGAGTGAGCAGCGCATGCAGGAGTCGGGCTCTCCTCGTTTGGCCCAAGCCAACCCACAGCAGAGCACTACCAATGATGGATGTGGAGTAGGAGGGTTGGGTAAAGCTGAGGGTGTTCTGCAGGGAGTGGTCGCAGAGAATGGGAAGCTGAAGCTGGGCCCAGAGAGCACCTCTGAGAGTTGGTCTGCCCCAGAGGAGTTGTGTCTGTCCAAGGTAGGCACTCTGGCTGTGGGGAAACAGGATGTTGGAGAGGGGAATGAGAGGCTGGAGGGGGGAGGGGGGGTTCCAATGAGGACTTCATCCAGGTGCCAAACCAGGACAGAGTTGGAGCTGGCAGCACCAGTGAACATCCTGACAGTGGCCATTGGCAAGCCCTGGACTACCGGATGGAGAGTTAGCACCAGGCAGAATACAGGCTAGACCACTCCATACCCTAGTAGCTGCTTCTCCCATCCCACCCATGTCTTGAAAGAGATGAGAGGAGGGTGGGACAGGGAGGAGCAGAGCTATGGGACCTCTGGCCCCATCCTGCCCACAGGAGGCAGCTTTGCATTGGGTCAGAAATCTGCAGAGACCATTGGCAGCAGTGTTCCCAAAGAGAACCCATCAGAAAGAGGAGCAGGAGTCCTCCATCCAGCCTGTCCATCCTGCTCCCATATTCAGTGAGATCACAGCTCATCTGGCCGTGGACCCAGCTCTGCCCTCCGCCCCTCCCAATTCCCCTACGATGCAAAAATCTATCTCACTGTATCTTAAATATATTTAACGAGGCAGAGATATTGGGCAGAGATTTTCACAGGAAATCAGTCAAGATTTTGAAAATATTTGGTATGTATTATTGAAAATATTACAAATGATCAGTTGAAAAACTACATACATGAATAAATTGTTATTATGTAGATGCATTTAATATTTATATAAAACTTTGAAATAAAATATGGATGTAAGAGTAAAAAAGTGCCTGTAATATTTTTTCTCGTCTTGTGGATCTCAAATATCTGAAATTTATCGGATGTGGCTGGTCTGTTAAGCGAGTTTGGCCCCTCCTGGTTTAAAGGGATATGGACTGAACCCAGGGAAATAGGCTGTGTTGGTTGTCATGGACATGTTGGGACGAGGAGCCTGTTTCATGCTGTGAGATGCTCTGATTCTAAATTATCAATGAAGTGTCATTTCTGTTTCTAGTTTGCTCTTCAGAAAATTTGCTCTTCATAATGTGATTGGGCCACTTTGAGAAATCAGGTGAAAAGTCATCTGCAATACACTCTATATTCCACAGCAATGCCCTTCATATCTATACGTGGCATTAAAAACTTTTGTTGTCAGTTTACATAGGAATGTAATAGATTACCACTGCTGTTTATAGGGTGCTGGAAAAAAAATCTGCCATCTTAAACAAAACATAACAAATCCTGAAGAGGAAACAATCATCGACTTTCTAACTACATGTTCCGGTACAGACATCAAAATTGTATAGTTTTATAATGAACTTGATCCTACAGCACGATTAGTATGGTATTAGTAGAGAAATTATGATGTTGTTCCCAAATAATTCATAACCACAAAATTCTGTTTAATGTGGATGGATCATTACTCTCTAATTCAATTCATGTCACTGTTTACAGTTTAGATAAATAACATTATCAGCCACTTTATGCTTCATGAACACGCATATCTGAACCACCTGCATTGTTGGGTCTGAATCAGAATTTATTGCCATGATCAAGTCATGAAATTCAGTGTTTTGCAGCAGCGTCGTAGTGTAAACGTTCATATTATAACCATTTGCAACGTTACTGTTATATAAAAAAATAGTGCACAAAAAGTAAGGCAGTGTCTTTGGTTCATTGGGGTTGAAGTCACTAAAACTTTGTGGAATAATGAAAAACGTCTTTGTCGTTGAAGGCCGCGGTAGAGAGCTGCCTGAAGATACTGATTAGCACCTTACTGAAGGATCCCTTTCTTCGGTGTGCTCATCTTAGAATCCAGAGTTTGGGAATTACTGTTGACTTGCATGTAGCTGCACTTGAGGAGGGAATTTCTCAATCAGGGAGCCCATTCTTGCTGGCCTCTGTGTTTGTGCAAATTGCCATATCTCAGAGTATCTGCTGATCCAGTTGAGGGTCAAATTGTTAAAACACTGGGTATTTTCTAAAGTCACAAACGTTACATGGATAATACATTATTAAGAGATAGTATCTAGGAATTTACACCATGCCAAGAATTTAGCACTTTCCAAAGGTGAAGGTGAAAAATAAATTTGAACAATCTGATGTATAGGTACACGACTTTGAAAATTTACTTACTAATTCAAAGATAGACACTGGTATTCATAATGTGTCCGATCTGATATAAACACTAGACAACAATTTTTTTTTCCCAGAAGGTTTGCTTCCTGAATAAAAATTGAGGACTATAGATAGACAACTCCAAACTGAACACAAAGATAATTTCAGATTTGCTGTATCACGTAGGAAGTTGGAGAAACACTAAATGAACTTTTATTGAATTTAGCACGTCTAATCGCATAATGACGCCGACACATTGTGTTAGTTCAACTGACCTAAAATGTTTTGCCGCTGATTTTCTTTGGTACTCAGCATCTGATGCCTCTCGTGTCAGTGTCGAACAACAGTCGGCCAGCATTGATGGATTCCAGTTGTCCTGACACTGCTTTTCCACGGTCGCAATGTCCTGGTGAACCTTTTCACCGTGTTCGTCGCTGACTGCGTCAAGATCAGCAGGGAAGACGTCCAAGTGTGAATGCAGAAAATTAATTAGTGTTGCACTTTGTGGTTTTGTTTGCTTGAAATAGACTTAAAATATGACAGAAGATCACAAAAATAGGTTATATCTAATAAAAACACCACGTGTTAGGACAATTTTAAGGTGTTGTTCAGCAGCCCAAAAGTTTTCAGGAAGGAAAATCTTTGTTGTCTAATGTTAGTAGCTATTTATAGGAATTGCGGTCACTAAAACTTTGTGGAGTGATGTAAGATGGATAAAAACATATTTGTGGTTAAATAGGTTATTCAACCCATAGATTTACACTCCCTATGTAAAAACACTGCTTTGATGCAGGCCTTTGAGGTTGTTGAATGGCAATTTTCAGATCAATAAATCAAACCAAATGCTAATGGAAAGGAAAGGTTTAGAAGAATGTGGGCCAAGTGCAGGCAAGCTAGTAGACATCATGGGTTGGCATGGACATTGGGCCAAATAGACTGTTTTCATGCTGTAGAGTAGCCATTCTCAGTGGGGACCCTATGCCCCCACCTCCCTCCCCTGAGTGCACAGCACATTCGTCTTGTTCTCCTTTACCTTATGTAACATAAATACTTTTAATATTATTGATGTCGTCAGTAGGAGGGAGAGTCAAAAGTACAAAACTTGACTGTTTCACAGGCAAGGGGGCCCATAAACTTTGGGCAGAGTGCTGGGGGGGGGGGATGGCGGGGGGGGGGGGGGGCACAGCTGAGAAAAGCCATTGTAGAGCCCAATGATTTCAAATTTCTTTAATTGTCTTGGATTTTCCAGAGACACTCAAAATAATTGGAAAAGCCTCTGACAGTGCGAGCATTGGGATGTTCTTAGCGCGTGGTCTCGGGGATCACAGCTGTTGCCGATCAACAACTGATCCTCTTTGCTCAATGGTAAGAGCTCAAATTTGATCCGATCCCACTCTGTTGCAAAAGATAGTTTTCATCACTTGGGAAGAAATGATGGACCAGATCAAACATTGTGGACCACATGCTGCAGTTGAAAGGACACTATATATTTTACCAGAAATATAGATATTGGGACACATTTACTTCAGTCCTGTCTCCTTAATGAAATTCAGTAAAGAACCAAATACTTCTAGTTTAAGGACAGAGGATGAGAATTTTAAATTTGGAAAATGTACTTAAAATAGTGAAAGGTATTAACAATTTATTTTACCTTAAAACTCCTATTTTGCCATAGAAATATCAAATTATTCCTCTTTGTCTCACTTGATTTGACAACTTGCTCCTTTCTAAAGCCACTCAGATATTCAACATTAATTCATGTTCAATTAGGAATGCACAATTTCCACCTATATCCAAAGAGAATTGTGCCTCAATCTCTCCATAACCAGCAGCATGAACACCCGGAGTGGAGATCACCTCACATTTTAAAGCTCAGCCACAGATATTTTACGTCAATGCTCCGTGTGGCTTTGACTGATTTCCTGTTTATTTCATGTATATAAATAGGAAAAGGAAACGTAAAGATTTAGCATTTGAAGAAGGAAGGAAGATCAACGCTTAAAGTAATATTAGAAAACAGATGCACTGAATTTAAAATAGAGGAATTTTCAATCTTAATGTCCTCTAAAACTTGAGCCACCCAAGTATTTTCCACTGTTTCAGATTTCCAACCTGTTGCTTCTTTTCATTTCATGGATTTTTTTTTTAACAAATACAAATTGTAATGCTGACCTTAGTAGCGTTACAAATAACAACAGATCTATCAGGGTGAAATGATGCACAGTCCTGTCATTCCACTTTATGTGGAACAAGACTGACCATACATGCTGCATCCAGGAAAAAAAAATTAAAATATGTCTTTGTGGCATGCTTACGTATTGCATTGAGAGTCACACCGTGGAGCTTGTCTGAATCATGGCGTGTGAGAAAGATGAGATAGTTATCAAAACCAAGAAATTACCTTAGGTGTGACTTTTCTGGAGGAGAAACTGGGTCTCTGGTGTGAGACTGCCAGATATTCTATTTGCTTGAATGTTTTTGAGTTTTACTGTGTTTTTTACAGTGGTTGCAACAGATTCTTCGAGCGCTAGCATTATTTCCATTGTTTGTACCTGGAGTGTGAATTGAGTTGAAAGTATTAAACAAATAAATCTGCCTACACTACATCTTATAAGTCTTGTCCTAACTCTGTCATTAACGTGAGAGAAGTGGGCATTGTTGCCATTAATAACTTTATCTGACACATTTACCTAATTTCAGTTATCACAAAGAGCTTCTTCACCAGTGATTACATTGTCCGCTGGCACCGTCCAATAAATTCTAACTGCCCTTGAGATGGCAATGAGCCAAATGAGAGTGACTTTGGTCATCGGGAATTTAGATTATGAGATTAGGCCATGGAGGTTTTGCCATAGACTCTTTAAACAAGTTGAAGCAACAATGAGACATACATAATTTCATAATACATGTTTTTTTAATAGAAAGATGATAAGCTAAGTAAGGAGTTGATTGTTGACTTCAGGAAAGGAAAGCCAGAGGTTTACAATCCAGTGATCATTGGGGGATCAGAGGTGGAGAGGGTGAGCAAATTTAAGTTCTTGGGGGGGGGGGTCACTATCTTGGAGGATCTTTCCTGGACCCAACACACCAATGGCATCGCAAAGAAAGCACGTCAGTGTCTCTACTTGCTCAGGAGTTTGCGGAGGTTTGTTATGACATCAGAAACCCTGGCCAATTTTCTACAAAGGTGTGGTAGGAAGTGTGCTGACCGGCTGCATTATGGTCTGGTATCAGGACATCAATAGCCCTGCAAAAGGTATTGGACACAGCCCAGGGCATCAGAGGCAAACCCTCCCCACTACTGAGCACCTCTACAGGTGAGAGCAACAGCAATCATGAAAGACCTTCACAACCTGGCACACGCTCTGTTCTCGCAGCTGCCATCAGGAAAGAGGTCTGGGTGCCACAAGACTCGCACCACCAGGTTCAGGAACAGCTGCTCCCCCTCCACCATCAGACTCCTCAACAACAAACTCAATCAGAGCCTCATTTAAGGACTCTTACTTGTGCACTTTATTGATTTTCTTTTTGTTTTCTCTGTATTACACAGTCAGGTAGTTTACAGTTCTTTGTTTACATGTTTTACCAATAAGTAGTAATACTGCCATGCCCGCAGGAAAAAGGAATCTCAGGGTTGTATGTGATGTCATGTATGTCCTCTGACAATAAATCTGAAATTGAATTCAGCATTGGAAGTTGTAAGGAATAAATATGTCGTGGGTGACTGAAGAATATAATGATTAGGAGTGCAAATAATTTAAAAATAGGCACGATTATTGTGGCTTATTGCCTTTTTAAAATGTCCCTATCTAACCTCAGTTTTGACAATAAATATTACCATGCTTATACTTTTCAGCTAAAACACTTGCTCAGCTTTTAAGTGTCATGTTGCTGATCTTATCACATGCAAAATGATTGCATGATTCAAGTACTGAGTCCTTCAAAGTAGCATTGTAATGCATTTAGAAAATACCCAGCAAAACATACCATTTCAAAAGGATTATGCAATGATAAATAATTCATATCCCGATGATTAAAATAGTGCAGCCCAATGTAAAATGGACCAGAGAAAGAATTTCTTAAACACTATCTGATTTCTTATCATTCTAAATGATATAACATTGTTTTGGCACAAAAAGAAAATGTGACTATTTATCATTAAATTGTGTTTGAAAATTCCCAGGGTATTATATAGAAAATATGAATATTTATAACATTATTACTTACTCGTGATAACATAAATTATTCTAACCAGTATAAAGCAGAATTTCATAATATTCATTTGGAGATTAATGTAATTGGGAATGTTTAGTTCATTGAAGCCAACTTTTATTTTTAAGGTTTTCATGAATGGTTCAGTTTGTCAACTGTGAAAGCCTGAGTGTACCAGTGCAAGTTTTAGATGTAAAACACCTTTTGAGAAATGGGAATGCAACAGGCACAGATATTTATTTTTAGATTTTAAATTTAAGTTTATAGCATAGCAACTGGCCCCTTCAGCCTGTAAACCCATGCTGCCTGATTAGACCCAATTGACCTACAACCTCCGGTCCGTTTCGATTGGTGGGAGGAACCGGAGGCCTTGTGGGAAACTCTTGCCGACGTGGCGAGAACATTCAAACTCCTTACAGACAGCGTGGGATTTGAAGCCTGGTCTTGATCGCTGGCGCTGTAACAGCTTTGTGCTAACGGTTATGCTAACAGGGCCACCCCACGGTTTTCAGGCAGTATCTATGGAAGTTTTATACTCACTTGAAATAAATGTGCACACTGTCAACTAAATCACCAATTTTCACAAAACCTGTCCATAACTGATACATTGAAAACCTCAACATTTTCGTTGCGGAAAATCATTCGGTTACCCAAATCATTTCTTTTCATGATTTAGACCAGCCACCCCAAACCTTTCTCCAACTGTCGAATTTCTAATCATTCTGCACAAAGTTTATAGTTCTCCCTCCCCAGTGAAGCAGTCGGGTCTTGGCTTCTTCTGTACTTCTCTCCTACTGACTACATAAAAATATTAAATATGTCACGTTAAGTGATAAGAAAACAAGGTTTTCATGTAAATGTGCTGTGGCCCCTGTTGAGAATATATGATTTAGATGACTGAATAAAGGTTTTCCAAGGCCTTTAAATTCAAATTTCAGGTTTATTGTCAGGGTACATTCATGACATCACGTACAAGCTGGAGATTCTTTTTCCTGTGGGCACGGAAGAATTACCTCTTCTTGGTAATACAAAAATAAACTGCATCCTGCATACACATGTAAACAAATAAAGAACTGTAAACAGGTAACAAATATAAACAAACCGTGCAATACTGAGAAAATTTTTAAAAAATCGATAAAGTGCCCAAGTAAGAGTCCTTAAATGAGTCCCTGATTGAGTTTGTCATTGAGGAGTCTGATGGTGGCGGGGTAGCAGCTGTTGCTGAACGTGGTGGTGTGAGTCTCGTGCACCTATACTACTTTTCCAATGGGAGCAGCGAGAACAGAGCGTGTGCTGGGTGGTGTGGATTCTTGATGATTTCTGTTGCTCTCCAAATGCAACATTCCCTGCAGGTGTTCTCGATAGTGGGGAGGGTTTTGCCTGTGATGTCCTGGGCTCTGTCCATTACCTTTTTGAGGGCTTTATGCTCAGGGGAGTTGGTGTTCCCAGTCCAGACCGTGATGCAGCCGGTCAGCACACTTTCCACCACACATCAGAGTGGCACAGTTGGCATAGGGTGGCACGGTCGGTGTAGCGGTGAGCACCATACCTTTACAGCGCCAGCAATTGGGTTTGAATCGAATGCTGTCTGTAAGGAGTTTGTACGCTCTCACCTTGTCTGTGTGGCCTTTCCCTGGGGGCTCTGGTTTCCTCCCACTGTTCGAAATGTACCGGGGGTATAGGCTAATTGGGTGCAAATTGGGCGACATGGATTTGTGGGCCTAAATGGCCAGTTACTGTGCTTTATGTCTAAAAGGAAAAAAAATTGCCAGGATTTCTGGTGTCATACCAAATCTCCATAAACTCCTGAAGAAGTAGAGGAGCTGACGTGCTTTCTTTATTAGATCCAAGAGAGATCTTCCGAGATAGTGACTCCTAAGAACTTAAATTTGCTCACTCCCTCCATCAATGTATTGAAAATATTATCATTAAAATCGTTTACACTGCAAGTTCTTCATTGAGAATTCATTTAAAATAGTGAATAATAAATTCTTAGATATTTTGAAATTTTAATTATAAATAATGGTGAATTACTTTATGGTTTTTAAATCTACAAGATTTAAAAATGTATAACTGTCAATTATGTTCGCAACATATTTAAGCAAAATTACAAAAGCATATCTAGATATTTGGTGAAAAATCATTTCAGTGAAGAGCAAAATGTATCTACTCTCTCTTATCGTTCAGAGAAACCCTATGTTTATATTGAATCAATGACTATCTCTGGTCAGGAAATGTGTAGCCTGGAATACACCACAAAATTGAATCATGGGCGTCTCTGAGTGTGATGTTCTGAATGCCCTGAGATGATTGGATATGCCAGCAGTTACAACAATCAGTGAGCAAAAGACCTTTGATTCCTGTTGGGAAAGACTACAAACACAGGCTTTTGAGTCTGGGTGCAGATCTGCTTGAGTGAAGGTCAGTGGTGCCTACAACTTCTTTGCACGTAATCCCAGACTGCTAATTGCTTCAGAGTTTGTTTTATATTCTGACTGAAAATCTCCCTTCAGTATTTTACTTCTCTGGATTTCACTGTTTATATTATTTCTTTTTTACCAAATCACCTAATGATTCATTTGAGATAGGATTAGCATTCTTTCCTGCAAGTCTGCTGAGTATGTTTGTAATTATAAGTTGGGAAAAACAATCTCATCTTCAATTCCAGCAAAACGATGAAAGCCCCAATGAAACACACACTTCTCTCTTTTACACTGTTACACTGTGTAAAATTTAAGCATTGTCAAACGTGTTTACAAGTGCAGCATCTGGTTTTATGAAATAAGAAATTGATTTGTTTTTCTTTCCCCCTTTATTATCACTCATCTGAAGAATTACAAAATAAACACAGCTTTAGGAGTTTCCATCTCAAGCTATGGAAAAAAATTGAACTTGCTGAAATTCTGTTCCATCGTACATTAATTTGAAAATTGTTGGTCAGGCCAATTTTCAGGCTTTAAAAAAAGTGCAAAAACATTGTGGATTCTGAGAACCGGGAATATAAAACGAAACCTTCCGGAAATGATCTTGAAGTCAGGTGGTACCTGCTGACAGGGAAACAAGATTAGTGATTTAGGTTGATGATCTACTGGTGAAAAGCTCTGACATTATTTCTCCCCACAGAGATGACAAATACTTCCAGCGTTTTCTGATTGAACTGTGGTAAGGGCACATTGAGATTGGACGTTGAGATGCCAAGTGGATTGATTGAAGTGTTATACTGCTGCTACTGAAGTTGACTAACATATACAAAGTACCTTATTGTGGTGGACCAGTGCATAGATTTTACACAGAGTGACAGGGTTAAGAGGTTTTTGGAAACAGTGACCCTTAGCTCTGGATTGTCTCACAGGAGGGAATATTATCTCCTCTTCCATCTAAAGCCAGAATCTTAAATATTCCTCTTTCATTCTTCTAAACTCCAGCAAGTGCAAGCCTAACATTTAACTCAAAGACAAGTGACCCATTCCAGTATTTGTCTAGAAAAATTTCACTGAACTGCTTCCGACATGTTGACACCCTCCACTGAATTACGAGACAAATACCGTAGACAGCGCTCCAACTGTGCTCTCACCAATACCCTATACAGCCATGGATTGGCTTGCGTCCGGGTTATGTTCTGGTAATGGGGATGCAAATCAATTTGAGCGCAAGTCTATTATTATAGGCGAAATATACTGTACATCATAACACACATACGTATTGCCCTGTACATACACGTGTCTAAATACCATAGTTAATGTAAATATTGTACAGTTCTTATAAAAATATACATATGCAGGTAATAATAGTAATTAGACTGTATGTGTACTGCACTTACCGTGACTGGTGCTGAAGTGTATGACGTGAAGGCAGCTGCAGAGTGTAGGGACTGTTCAGCAACTCTTCTAATGGACAATGCAGGGTACAGTTTTGTCTTCAACAAAATCAGTAAAAGCCAAAGAATTCACTGAGCACCTGCTTTTAATATTTTGCTACCTTTATCTTTTTATTTTTCAATTGGACCCTCATGGCCATCATGAAATTCCAGTGTCACTTCACCTGAAGGACCCGGCTGGGGCTCTTCTGTGAGAGGAGATGTGTTTTTCCAAGGTATATCTCATGCGGTTTGCTTGGTTTGCCCCTTTTTGTTTGCCTACAGCAAGCAATTGCATCACTTATTTTCCTCTCAACTAGACATGGGCTCCATGTCTTCTGCCTGTTTCAGGTCGAAGAGAAAAGGTTAAAGGTCAAAAACATTTCTGCTCGACCTTCCACACTGAATCTTTTTGGCAGCTCCTCCTCTTCCTTCTCTCTTGCTACCTGCTCCTGCAAAGCGCCTGCTCTTCCAGTTCAAGCAACTCTTTCTTTGTCAATTCCTCAGGAATGGTTTCTATCAGTGCTTACATGCATATAGATTTTGAGTACATATATGTACTGTAAGTGAGGTGCAGCTGGCAGAGCATTCATTTTGTTGTGGCCTTTTGAGCCCACATGTCAAAGCTGTGACTTAACGTCCGCTAGCGCCCGCCAACATCGATCTTGGCGTAAATTAAAAATTTTTTATTAGGCTCTTTTAGTGACTCTGTGGTGCGCTGAGGGCAAGCAAGCACAAAACTCAGGCTTTATTCAGGTAAGTCTGAACACCAGTTCATGCTTCAGTAGCTCCCGTGTGACTGGCTCTGGAGGGGCCGATTCAGGTCTATGTTCAGGAAGGCTGATTGACAGCTGGCCAGGTGAAGGCAGCACCCTAGCGGGCCTATTCAGGTCAGCTGATTGACAGCCAGCCAGGTGGAGTCAGCCCTTAGGTGGTCTTCCTGCAGGTACAGAGATCACCCCCTGCAGTGGACTGGTGGCCATAACACCACAGACCCCAGATGTACCTGCGATCAGATGCGACTCGATTGTGCGTGTCGAGGTATGGCTGTATTTCTGAAGCAGAATCTCTCTATGTTTATATTCAATTGTCCTTGGAACAAACTGTTTTAGTTTTTCTAATTCCTCGCTCCACCTCCATCCTAGCCTTATGTAAATCTTGTTTTGCAAGCAATGTGAGCTCCCAGAAATGAAAATAAGTTTCGAAGATGCATGAGCTAAACTGTGCAACAAAAAAACCACACACACACATGCCCAGATCCAGGCAACCATATAATAAAACCCCCATTAGTACAAAGTCAGATTTTATAGTTGTTTTTCCCTCAAGGGAAGTCTCCAATATAGTTAATATTAAGATAGACTTCCAATAAGACCTCATTTGCAAGTCTCTGAGGATTTGTAATAATGAGGATAGATAGCATACTGTGAAAATGTCGTGCTTGTTTGGAATGATGACGCCAAATATGACCTAGAAAGTGGTGCAGAATTAAAATCTGCTTAAATATTATTCATTCAATCTCACCGTTGGAAATGTCAAAATTATAAGATTTAGATTTGTCAAAGATTGTTGCATTTTGTAAGCCAATGACCCAAAATATTTGTGCATAGATCTATACATGCCAAATCAATTAAATGAAATAGAACATCATTTATACTGTTATTTGTATATATGCAGTAAGTAGATTTGGTGCAATTTGGCCAAAGTTGTTCTGAAGTGAAAGTCGTCATTCGCTTCTCTTTCCAGGAGTAATGATTAGTTCAAAAAACAGCACGCGACAAGTTCCTTGGTTCTGTTACATAGAGCTGAGGCCATTTGTGGGAAAGTATTGAAAACCAATAAATAAATTGGGTGTAAAGACTGAACATTCAATGGAACATTGACTTTACACAATTTCCATAAATCACTATTCGGCAGCTGGTGGTTGCTAGGCAACCTGGCCTCATTGGCGCAATCAATGTTAGTCATTCCAAAAGAGCCTCATCACATGAACAGGAGAGTAAATGTTTCCTATTATATTTAAGAGGTAGCTTGATCAGCTAATGTTATTAATTGAAACAATCTGCAAAATATTTTACTAAACACATGTACCTGTGTGGCCATATCAGTGCACCTGTACAATGTACTTATGTAGAGTTCTTGGCCTCCGTCGGTCATAATCGACCATGGGTATTGCGACTCTGGTAGTCACTGGTTAGCAGCGCCGACTGTGGCTATGGAGGCCAATCCTGGAATGGCAGGCCTTGCCACAGTTGCAGCAAATATAGGGCATTGTTGTTTGCTGTACTCTTCGCTTGGCTCTCCGCTCCTCCAACTGATTCAAGATCACTCTTTCACCTTCCTCTCGGTGGTTGATGAAGAGTACCTCGCCATTTGTGGCGGTCATCTGCCCAGAACTCTGCATTGATTTTTAAGGATTTCCTGTCACGCTTGCAGAGGTCCTTGAAGTGAAGCTAGGGTTGATCGACGCTCCTCTTGCCTATTGCTAGTTCTCTGTAGAGGATGTCTTTTGGCAACCTACCATCCTTCATGCAACGGACGCGGCCCAACCAGCAATGTCTGCATTGTGTTAAAAGTGTGAACATTGTGGGAAGTCCAGTGTGAGAAACAGAAGTACCTTCACAGATTTCGCTCGAGACAAAAATTGAGAACAAAGAACATTTATTGTACAAAAGTGCAAAGTTGGGTGCTTCCCCTTACCCTGGGAACACACACACATACTGGGGCTCACCCAACTTTTATACAGTTCATTTCAGTGTAGAGATACCCTCCCCCCCCCTTAACATTCTTCTGCCTCCTGGATTGGTTTGGCATTTGGTAATTCTGTCTGCCTACGTGCAGTTTCTGTAAAACTTGAAAGACCATGGGGTATCCTGTCTGGGTCCCATCCTGTCATTGTCCTTATTCATGAATCTGCCTTTGTCCTTATTCACACATCTCATCCCCCAGGACTTATTAATTCTGCAGAACTTGCTAATTCTTTCTATCACCCTTATTCTATACTTGTGTAACCCTACCTCACACTCTTATTGGAATTCTTTGGCTTGGCTTCGCGGACGAAGATTTATGGAGGGGGTAAAAAGTCCACGTCAGCTGCAGGCTCGTTTGTGGCTGACAAGTCCGATGCGGGACAGGCAGACACGGTTGCAGCGGCTGCAGGGGAAAATTGGTGGGTTGGGGTTGGGTGTTGGGTTTTTCCTCCTTTGTCTTTTGTCAGTGAGGTGGGCTCTGCGGTCTTCTTCAAAGGAGGTTGCTGCCCGCCAAACTGTGAGGCGCCAAGATGCACGGTTTGAGGCGTTATCAGCCCACTGGCGGTGGTCAATGTGGCAGGCACCAAGAGATTTCTTTAGGCAGTCCTTGTACCTTTTCTTTGGTGCACCTCTGTCACGGTGGCCAGTGGAGAGCTCGCCATATAACACGATCTTGGGAAGGCGATGGTCCTCCATTTCTGGAGACGTGACAGCACTTACTTAACTTCCTCTAATCTAGTCTCGTATTCCTTATTTCATTCATATTAGCTTTACTTCCTATATTCTATTATCTCTCACACCAGTTTGTAAAGTCTATAACCATAAAATCTCACACTCATAATCAGGGATGGTGTACTTTATTCAGGTTAATTCGACTGATACAATTTTATGAATATTTGATATTTCACCTATTGCATGAACTTTAAAAATTTTTTTGAGGGTTGGATCAATGTTGCGAGGAGCAGTTACACAAAATCACTTTGTTCCCGAGAACAGGAGGGCGACCAGCACAGGGTAGCACAGGGACAACATTGCAGTCACCTGCAGGCCTCTCATTGTTTTATCACTTTGTGCTGCCTCCAACAATCTGGTTTTATCCTAACCTTAGATCACCCCCATGTGGAGATTGTATGAAACCCTCCGACTGCCATGGATTTCACTGATGCCCCAATTTCTGACAATGGCCCCCAATGATGTTCTAATGGGGTAATTTTCAAAGACAATAAACCTTTAATATTTCTGGTGAGAATGAGAATCATGTTGAGGACTACGTAAAGAGATTAGGTCATAAGAAAACAAAGGGCGAGGGATATACTGGCTTTGGAGATGGTCCAGAGGAGGTTTACTAGGTTGATCCCTGGGATGAAGGGGTTGACTTATGATGAAAGATTAAATCATCTAGGATTGTATTCACTCGAGTTCAGAAGAATGAGAGGAGATCTTATAGAAACATATAGGATTATGAAGGGTATGGATAGGATAGATGGAGGAAGGTTTTTTGAGCTGGCTGGGGAAACTAAAACGAGAGGACACAGTCTCAAGATTCGGGGGAGTAGATTTAGGACAGAGATGAGGAAAAATAGTTTTTCCCAGAGAGTAGTGAATGTCTGGAATTCTCTAACCAGGGAAGTGGTTGAGGCTGCCTCATTAGACATATTTAAAATTCGGTTAGATAAATTTTTACATGATAGAGGAATTAGGGGATATGGGGAGAAGGCAGGTAGGTGGAGTTAGGTCATAATATAGATCAGCCATGATCGTATTGAATGGCGGAGCAGGCTCGATGGGCCATTTTTGGCCTACTCCTGTTCCTACTTCCTATGTTCCTATGAATGATGGGAATGCTCTGAGATCTGCCATAGACTTGAAATGAATGGCCTCCTTGTATATCATGTACGAGAAATAGCAACATTTCTGTTATTGAGTCTGCTTCCCTTTTTCTCCACATTATGTTGTTATCTTGATCATCTACCAAGACTTTTTATTTATTTGTTATGGAAAATGAGAGTCCTATTCTGTGAACTATGGCCTTCATTTTGTCATAAGTTGCAGTTACTACACAAAAATTTCTGGTCACAAATAGAAATAAACGTATACCATTTAAATACAGTTGGACCTTCTGGACATATTGGCTACATCTACTTCTATTTGAGTGCCTGTAGCTTGATTAAAAATAATTAAAGAAATCCAGGTTGAGCCATGTAAAAGGCTTTTGGGCAATCATAGAGATCGGATTTAATCATAGAAGGGTGTGTGAGCTGACTGATCTTAAAATAATGGTCTAACGCTGCCTCTCACTTCCGCAGAGAGACCAAAAGGAATTGCTTCCGTTTTCCACAGTTACTGGACTTGTTTATGCAAGTTCTTGAAAAATAAACCTCTGTTGGCCATTGATCATTGTTTAAAAACTGCCAGGTGTGTTCCCTTTTTACGATTTTTTTTTCTTTGATTGATAAATTACAATGGTCACATTTTCGTCACCTTTCTACGTCTCCCAATGAGGCCATGGTACCACTGGAAGTTGAAATGCATTTGTGTGAGACAATCATTATGGATTGTGCTGTGCAAATGATCTGGTCTTTGGTGCTGTAAAAGAATAGGTTTCACTAAACATTCTGTCTCTTTGATGGAAGAGCCACAGTTAGAACAACTGAATCAAATGCAATTAATTCACTTTAAAAGTTGTTGATCAGAATGATTCTACATTGGAGGTAACATTATTGACCTTGTTGAAAAGTTTATCATCTACCTTGACACAAAGATTGAGTGAATCCAAGAGCCTGTTTCCATTTGCCACAATCTGTGTTCAACAGTGTTCATGATGCAGATGGATGGTTAACCCATACAGAGATTCCATTTCTCCCACCAACCAGCCATACCCCTTTCTCCAGCATTGTTTGGTTTTACTTCAACCACCGTGTCTGCAGATTTTCAGGTTTTACCCCTCACCATTCTGATCTGCTGCTAAAGTTCAGATTCATTATTGGCCCAATTACAAAACAAATCAATCTTCAACAAGTGGGTTGGGATTCTCTGACTAGAGGGCTCAAAGTGAGTATCAACATCACTTATTATTTATCAACTGACAATAACTGTACCACTCTTATCGTTAGACACACAATTAATTATCTTTAATATATGTGTACAAAATCCACTACAGAGCACATTGGATTTAGCCCTCAAGATTCATTTTATTGAATTCAAAGTTCTTTTAAACAAACAAACTGTTGTCCATTGGCAAGTAGTGTAATTAGGTTTAGTGGCTGAATAAACAGAGGTTTAAGGTCTGTTTCAATTAAACAGTGTCGTGGTTCCAACATCTAAGCCAACAGTTAACATTGGTAGAACATAAAGCGAAGTCAACAGCAATATACCATCAGATGACCTCGGGCAGTCTGATTACCACTTTTCTTCAACTAACTTTTCCCTCTGCATGTTTGAAAAAGAAAATAATTTGCTGTTTAGAATAGGGCCTGTTATAATTATTGGTAAATGATGTCAGGAAAAAAAAACAAACCCCAGCAGTAGAACATCTGCTTGACAGAAAGAAAATATCAGTCTGGAAATAAAGGTAGAGTGGAGAATTCTTTCAGATAACACACCCAGATGCAATGTGTTTCAAGAGAGTTCTGTTCGCATTGACATTTTTTTTACATCATTAAGTATTCTCAATCAAGTGCAGTACCTGTACTTAAAATGTTATTTCAGCAAATAGATGTTTTTTTGGGGTGGGTGGGGGGGAAGTAATTCTAGCTCAGACTAATTTTATTTATTCTCAGAACTGTGAATGAGAGAGATATTCTTTGAAGGAAAACAGATGAGAAAATTAAATCAGAACTGAACGTTCAAATATTACTGAAAACCCACAGTGAATTTATAGTTTAAATGTTACTGAACAATCTAATTACCTTTTTCACTTTACATTTGAGTCCCTTTGGATCACATATTCATGAAAAACAGTAGTATTGTTGCCATGCTCTTTATCAAGAATCATACAAGCTAAGCCCCTGAGACTCCCAATAACTCAGCAGGAGGGATGATCATTTTTCTTGTACCTGTCCCATCTGCGCATAAAAGCTGGCTGGCCCTTGAAACAGGACTGCTTCCTGACCATTGGTTATTGGCTCATTTCAGTTGTTGGGATGACCTCTACTTTGGTGACCAGAACATCTGCCAGAAGCAGGTGGGTGTGTGGAGTAGGGTGGGCTAGGGACGCCTTATGAGATCAAAAAAACATCTTCCTCTGCCTACATTTTTCCTTGAAGTTGGCATAGCAGCACCAGTGATCGGGGCTGGAGCAGGGTTCGAATCCTGCAGTGTCTGTAGGGAGTTTAAACGCTCTCCCCGAGTCTGTGTGGGTTTTCTTCGGGGGCTCCGCTTTACCTCCCACCCTTCAAAAACATTAATGTTTAATGGGGTGTAAATTGGGTGGCATGGGCCGAAATGGCCTGATACCATACTGCATGTCTAAATTTTAAAAAAATATTAAAATTTAAATGTAACTGCAACCAATTCCTGATCTTGTCCCGAGATCATGGGCCCTACGTGTCATGATAAACTGATTGTTTGACCATATTTAAAGAAAAGTTTAACTATTTGCAAGTCGAACATTGGAAAGCTTTAGAGATGTTTTATGTGTAGTGAATGTGTGAGCATTGCAAATATATTACTGGATCAGTAATTTATAGGCCTGAACTAATGATCTACAGCAGTGGTTCTCAACCTTTTACTTTCCACTCACAGGCCACTTTAAGTAATCCCTATCCCATCGGTGCTCTGTGATTAGTAAGGGATTATTTAAGGTGGGATGTGGGTGGGAAGGGAACGTTGAGAATCACTGCTCTAGACCCAAATGTTACTGAAATATTTGGCTTGAGAAAAAATTGTCATTGGCCCATTTCCTTTGGAGTTATGAAACCGTGCACATAACGAGTCAATGAGGGACGATTAAAACAGTGGTTTTCAAACTTTTTCTTTCCACCCACCTACCACCTTAAGCAATCCCTCACTAATCACAGAGCACCGATGTCATAGGGATTGCTTGAAGTGGAAAGTGAATGGAAAATAAAAGATTGAAAACCATTGGTTTTAAAATGCTGTGCGGGTGATGAAGAGTAAATCCATTTGATTCACTCTAAAAACACTTTGTGTGGTTATTTCATTGTGTCCACTGTGATTCTAATGGCCACAAGGTTCCCAAGCCCCTTGATGTCTAATATGGCTGTCATCAATGTTTTGTGGCTTCTCCCTGCCTGTGCTACTGATCGAGATCCCTCCCAAGTGCCACTGCCTTTCCAGAGACTGCATTTCCTCCTATTTTCCTTTTTCTGGAAAGCAGAAGTGTGTGGGGGGTTGGGGGGGGGGGTGTCATTATGCTTTCAGATTTTGGATTTACTGTCCCATGGATGTTGGTCTTTTGTTGTTTGTGTGTTTAGCTTGTTAATCTTTTTATCTTGGCTTGCTTGTGCTTGTTCTATTGTTTTCATTAAGTCTGTAAGTTAGTTTATTCCCATGGCTTTTGCTGTGTCTTTCCTTTGCTGAAAGTGAATGGTCTCGGGTTCTTCTGAGCTGAGCTGTTTCTCCTTTTTGTAAGCATGCACTGCACAAACAATTAAAGAGAATCAAGCGGTGAGAATGCTGAACAATCAAAGGAACTGCTCATTGAGGCTTTCATTTGTACAAACAATATTTATTTTTATAGATAGAATACTTGTCCTGCACACATGTATTCTTTGTCTGTAAGTGTGCTATGTCTGGTAGTGTGCCTGCATGTTTTTGCACAGAGAACACTGTTTCATTGGGTTGGACTTGTCCAATCAGTTGACAATAAACTTGAACTTTTTTTTGAATACTTTATAAATTTTTAACCACAATATAATTACATTGCATTCAATTGCAAATTATTAAAAAAAAACTTGACAATAAACTTTTTGGCTATTCACTCATAAGGGTGAGATCAACCATATCTTTCTTGCTTAAGTTTGCCCGCTCCTTATGCCATGAGAGTTTGTTCTCGATTCCTTTCTCCTGCCCATCTCTTTCAATTCTTTCATGTTGCACTAAATTTCAACCTGGGCCCTGGGGAAGCAAATTAAATGAATGGATTTCTGGCTTCTCTTGTCGACGTGAAACTTATGTTTCAGAATTATGGTCAGTGGTTGGTGGAAAGAATTCAGGGAGTTGGGATTCACTTGGTGCAAAGCATATCCAGTCAGTGATCTGCTCTTGCACTAAAAGGGATCCTTTGGGACCCCCCCCCCCTCCAATGATTCAGTATGGGCCCTATTTGCTTGCAGAGTGGGAGAAAGGAGCTTTCTTTCTGTTCCATCCAGGAGAGCAGGTTGGGAATAGCCATGTGGGAAATGGAGGAAATGTGTGAGAGGACACTTTTGCTGAGTTCTAGAATAGAAAGTCCCATCTTGATGCATCAGAGAAACTGAGAGAAAGGGATGGTGTCCTTACAGGATGGGAATAGAGGTAGTCAAGGTAGCTATGGGAATCTACGTGTTTATAGTTGGTATCGATGCATTGTTTATCTCCTGAGATGGCGTCAGAGAGATCCAGAAAAAAAGTATTCAAAATAATGCAGGTGAATTGGAGGGCAGGATGAAAGTTGATGACAAAGAAGATAAGATGAATGTCAGTTTTTTTGCACCAAGGACTGGAGAATGCTGCTTCATCAGGTTGTACTTGTAAAGTCAGAAGACGGTAAACTTGGCTATTACCTGTACTACCTTAGTAATAGAATTGTTTTTAGTTAACACACATCATTTTCAGACCACCCTTGAAGAATAATATCTGTCCCTGGGTGTCTCACCCTGAGAAGGAGACATAGGTTGAAGAGGGAGTGCAGTGTGTACTTATTGGGATGGACCTGAGGTGGTGGTGGGGGGGGGGGGGGGTGGGGTGGGGTTACATTATAAGAGATTTTACCCACTAGGTTTTAGTCTGAGATATTTACAACCTTAAAATCGGTTTTGATGATGGATTTCATGATGTTAATGTTAACTAATAGGGTAGAGTGAAATATTTATTGAACACAACTTAAAACATAGAAGTTGTTCTCTCTCTGCCATATGCAGAGGAAGGTTAATGAGCTAATAACCTGGAAGAAGTAATTGATCTCCGCAAATAGCATTGGTGGGGTAATCCTTGTTGGTTCTTTACATTAAAAGTTGAGTGCAGACTTGATCTGACAAAAGTTGCGCTGGCATCAAATGTGTCATGATCGATCAACTCTGCCTACCTTTGGTAGGAGTTCACAGTCCATATTACCATTGCTTCCCCATGACTGATGACCAGTGCAATTCACCACATGCCCCTGTAGAATTCCTGTGGGTGCAATTTTGAAGGACTGTAGGTTTTGCATACTTCCTTGAATTCCACACCATAAGAGTTTTGACCTTGAGTTTGCTAAGCTGATGAGGCAAACAAAAATGTTCACAAATATTTAACTCATAAGGGTCAAATTATACCCTTATATCCCACCATCCCTACCAATGAGAGCATCTATGGGGAATGCTGCCATCAGAGGGCAGCAGCAATCACCTAGCACATGCTGTGCTCTCGCTGCTGCCATCAGGAAAGAGGTCTAGGGGCCACAAGATTCTCACCACCAGTTTCAGGAACAGCTGCTACCCCTCTACCATCAGACTCCTCAACAACAAGTTAATCAGGGACTTATTTAAGGACTCCTACCTTTGCACTTTATTGATTTTTTTCCCTCTCTGTATTGCAGTCAGTTTGTTTACATTTCTTTATTTCTTTACATGTGTAGATTGTGTACAGTTTTTTTGCACCAACAATAAGTGGTAATTCTGCCTCGTCCGCAGGGAAAAGAATCTCAGGGTTGTATGTGAGGTCGTGTATGTTATCTCTGACAATAAATAAATCTGAAATTTAATTCTGAACTCAAATTATTAAACTAAAATAATCTTAATGTAATTTGAAGTCAAGTGTCTCAGACTTTGTAGCTTCCTTTGCAAACATCTGTAGAAAAACATAGGTTGAGATGACATTCCAGATATAATATATAGATATATATATATAGATATATATATATCTATATATATATATATCTATATATAGATATATATATAGATATATCTATATATATATATATAGATATATAGATATATCTATATATATATAAAACATTTAAACATTATTAACGTTTACGTTTATGGGTACAGTTTATGGGCTTTAATTAGGTGCTAAGTGCTCCAATTAAAACTCCAACGGTGAGGGAAAGTAAAAAGGGGAAGTAAGGGGGGGGGGGGGGGGTTGGTGGGGAAAGAGAAATTCTCCCACAAGGTTTTAACATGTTTGCAGGGGAGAGGATGATCTTGACTTGTTCTGTCGAAAGAAAGGAAACCAGTTCCCATGTGACTGGTTAACACCTCTAAAAGCCACCCAGCTTGCTAACTTAAACATGGGGGAGAAATAAAATGCTGGTGAAAGGGAAGAATTATATTCTTCCATTGCTACCAAAAATTTGTTCTTTACCATTTCAAAGACAAAGCCTTTTCCTTGATGAATGTGAATGATAGAGCTAAGTGGTGCTGGGACAAAAACAGGGCAAAAGCAAGATAAAAGTTCAAGTTTCGAAAAGCAAAATCAAAGTTTTCCTTAAAAGTTGAGCAGATTTGAGCCCTGGTTGTGCCAGGGAAGAAGAGGAGAATCAGTAGATTTTAGATGTCGGAATCTGAAGCAATAAACAAACTGATGGAAGAACTCAACAGGACAAACAGTATTTTTGAAGGCAAAGCGATGGTCAATGTTTCAGGTCGAGACCCTGTGGTGCAAGCACAAGAATTCAGCAAAAATTGTACAACAGGCTTTAATCCATTAAAAGTCTGTACACCAGTTTCTGCCCTGATGGGTCCATGAGTGACTGGCCAAGGAGGATGATTGACAGCCAGCCAGGTGGAGTCAGCCCCCTTAGGTGGTCGCTCCCTGCAGTAGGCTGGTGGTCATGTCACCACAGACCCTGCATTAGGACGGAGAGTATCAAGGAAAGAGAGCCCGTGCACAGAACTGAGAGGAATAGATGAGGCAAAGGCTGGTGGATAATAGATGGGACCAGATTGTGGGGGGGGGGCAGGGAAATGATCAAGAGACCCCACTTAGAACATTGCGTTCGGTTCTGGTGACCTCATTATAGGAATGATGTAGAAACTATGGAGAGGGTGATTTATCTGTATTGGATTGAGGCAAGGTTGGCAGAGCTGGGACTTTTATTTTTGGAGTGAAAAAGGATGAAAGGTGACTTGATTGAGGTCTACAAAATTCTGAGAGGCATAGGTGGACAGCCAACGCTTTTTTCCCAGGGCAGGAGGAGCAAATACAGTGTTGTGGGTGCCTGGAATGCATTACTCTGGGTGATGGTGGAGGTTGGAATATATCCAAAATATCTATTTAGTATTTCAATATTCCCTTCTGTCTCCCAGCACACTTGTGCTTTACAGTCAAGAAGACAAAAATAGCATCAGGGTACATATTTACCATGAGTCAACTGGACATTATTTAGCAGAAAGTTCAGCATCTGTTTTGCTGCTAAAGTTCCATCTTTTAACTTCCTTATTTCTCTTGATTTTGGGGATGTAGTCCGTTATGTCTCTGAGTTATTTGGGAGGCTTTTTTAAATAATATAGAGATGCAAGATTCAAATAACAAGAGAGTCTTTACTTACTGATGCCTTCCATCATCTCAGGAAACTGGTCACACAAGTCTATATACATATGCATACACCCCACAATGGTGCACTACATTTACTACGGTGAGAAGGGTGTATTCTTATGCGGTTACAAAATAGTTCCTGACTATATAACACGGTCACACATGTCACCCAGTGTTTGCAAGGACTTTGGCTGTCCCACAGGCAACATTCCTCTATGTGGCATGTTACACAATAAGCTACTTTAAATGTTTTTATTTTATTTATTTACAATGAGGTAGAAGCCTACTTCGGATATTGAGGCACATGCTGCTCAATTACACCCAATTAATCTATGTTTTGGAGAGTGGGAGGAAACCAGAGAACCTTATGGAAACCCATGCAGTTCACAGGGAAACCATACAAACTCCTTGCAGACAGCGCCATATTTGAACCCATGTCACTGGTGCTGTAATAGTGTTATGGTAATGGCTACGCTAATAGCGTTATGTTAATGACAAGAAATCACACACTTGAGCCTTATATTTGCAAGAACACTTTTCATCAGATTTATTAGAGAGGCAGTAAGAGGTAATGATCCTCTTTTTTGTTTCCCATCCCTCAAGGAAGTGCGCTGACGTCTCTGGTACTGATCATGCCTCAAGTTGTGAGCAGCTAACTCACTGAGATCAGGAGCCAAGAATAAAGCACACTCCGGGCTTAGTTATAAACGAGAATGTTTTTAAATCATCAGGAGAAGTGAAAATGATTAAACGCTTGAGAACTGCATCTTAATTATGCTAAAAGTGAGCTGGGAAGAGGGATCTAAACAGGCTCTTCCCAAGAACAGCAAGTTCAGATGTCAATCATGGAAAATAATGTTCTCCTCTCCTACCCAAAAGCATTTACTAAGTGAAGAAGTTCTGTCCCTCTGTAAATGAAGTAAGCCCACTCCAGTCCTGTAATGTCTTTCACCTGGTTTACATGAGGAAGGATAAAAGGAATTCTTCAGATTGAGGAAAGATGTTTTTTTTTCTGTTTTCAAAGGTTCCTTTTATTGTCACATAAAAATACATTAAAATCTATGGATATACTTCAACCTTTGTCTGTCTTAAGGCAAGCAAAGAGTCACCACGAACATTGCCTGGTGCCCCAAAACAATAAGAGAAAGAGAAACAAGAGAGAGTCCCTTCAGAGGCTGGCTCCATGCGTGGGGAATAATTTGAACCTGCCTTTGAATGGAGCAGCCCTGAAAGGCTGCTCCTGCCTCCTTTTATGAAGATCGGCGCCTCGTGGCATCTTCCGGAGCCGATGGAGGCAGGGCAAGAGGTCCAACATACGTGTCTTCGTTACCTATCATCCCCCCGGAACTGCTCTGGCAAACGTGGAGCAGTGACAGCTGCGTGGGGGAATGATGGGCAACAAAGACGGCTGTGGATACTTCTTCTGCTGGCACTGCCCTTCCGGCTCAGCGCTGGAAGCGGAGAAGTGGCCGGAGGTGTCCGTGTGGCTCCGCCCCATCCAGCCCCTTCACCCTGAGTGAGTGAGGGGTTCATGGAGGGAGGGGGGTGGGGGGGAGAGAGAAGTGAGATTTGTCTGCGGGAGACTCGGCTGTCAGTCAGCGTGGAGCCGCCGCCTCTTACAGCACAATAAAAGCACCAAAGACATGTTACCATTAAAACCACGCTCAACAACGTTGCCTCCTGCATCTTGTCAGGCTCAGAGTATCACAGATTATTTTAAAGCAGACCAGATTACACAGTGCAATCCCAATAAAACATGGTAAAAGATGCTTGACTTGGGTAGTGTTTGTAATTCTTCAACATCTTCAAACCTCTAGCTTTAAAACTAATGGCAAAGGAGAACAAAGGCAATGAAATGGGAATGCAGCAGAATCAAAGCGGAATGTGACTGGTTCGGGCAACAGTTCATCTGTGTCTGAATGTGACGGGAATGGGCAAAGGGTGACGACATCTCACTTCCAAGATCTTCATTAATTATTAAGTTTGATTGATTGTGCCGTGGATATTCATTCTGATATACTGCCATGTTTGCGTGCGAGTACGAAGTCTTGGGTTGTGGGCTGACGGCATCATCGGCCCACCCCTGACAGTACATTTACAAAGCGAGGCAAAATTCTCTGCTCCACCTCTGCCATGAACCTAAAGGAGGATGGGAGTCGGCGTCTTGGAGCCGCTCACGGAGCATTTGTGAGGGTAGGGTCAGTGATGTGAGGGTGGAGAATCTCTACCTTTACAGTCGCTTTTTTAAAACTCTATAACAGGGCCTAACTGAGTGTCCGTATATTCACCTCCAGCCACCTCTGCAGCGGCATGGATTCCGGTTTCAACCATTGGGAACCTGAGCTTTGGATCCCAGCCTCCGATTATGATCAGGAAGCCTTCAGCACCCGAAGCCTCTTCGGTAGCTCTTTATGCCCTCAGTACCCCCTTGGATCAAGCTTCTGATACCTGGCCTGCATGAGCCAGTCACCAGAACCCTGCAGCCTGTGTGAGTCCTTTGACCGCAAGTCACCAACAGCCCGCAGCCTCTGTGGGTTCTTCAGCTGATGAGCCCCTTGTTGGTACGTTGGTGATGGAGAACATGGAATTCTGATTATACTATATATTTACTTTTGACATAAAGGGAGGTCATTTGGTTAATCAAGTCTACGTCAACCTTCAAATTAATTCATCCACCTCACCCCCCCATTCCCCCATGCTTATATAGGGGCAGTTAAGTTTCCAGTGTTTCTTCGGGATATGAGAATAAATTGGATTTAGAGTGAGAAACCCATGGTGAACTCCACAGAGGCAGCACCAAACCTAGTTTGCTGGCTCCATGAAACAATAGCTCTGACCACCGAACCATACAAGCCCAACCAAACAGTGCACATGGCCCAAAACTCTGAGTGAAAAAGTGACTCCACACATAGAAATTCCTCAGTACGATGTTTTTGGCTTTAGTACAGCTGGGCAGGCCACCATAATGTGTGAGGGCATCAAATACCAGAGGACATGAAGGGGATGGGGGGGGGGCGGGATTATGTAGGGACATGATATTTAAAACACAGAAGTGATAAGTACATGATACAGGCTGCCAGGAATAGGGGTGGAAGCTGATAAACGGTGCATGAAGATGCAGGGAGTAGAGCGATGTGTATCATGTGCAAGCATCAGAGTTTGGGCATCAAGTCAGGCAGATGAAACCATTGTCAGCAATTTTTTTTATAATTTAATATTTATTGAGTTATTTAAAAAAAAGTTTCTACAGACAGTTGCTGCCTTCGGCTGCTCTGCACCCGCTGCAATTGCATTGCAGCCGCCATACCCGCAACAGTGCACTGGGCATATGCAAGCTCCACAAGGGCACATGAGTTGGATGGAGCACTAGCAGGGGGCAGACGCCACGCTTGGGTCTCTCTCTCTCTCTCTCTCTCTCTCTCTCTCTCTCTCTCTCTCTCTCTCTCATAAGGTCGTTTGGTTCACCTCACCTGCCGACTCGTTCCAGTTCTTCTGCCCGCAATAACGAACATGGGGCCAGAAGTGGGATAGAGAGTGTATCCAAGCCCGAGGCCTTCCATTCGGGGGCAGTGAGTCACCAAAATCTCGTTTGCAACAGTCGCAATGATGGTGGATGGATTAAGACAGCCTGACCCACTAGCGTTTGAAGAAAACGTATTTTTGAGCAAGAGTATGACATATTGCTTGCACCAAAGCAGACATTTTGTTAAATTTGGCGGGCGCAGAATCCATTGAAAAGGAGAGGTCGTTCGGGTATAAAGTGTATGAAGAGGAACTTGTTACCAGCCTGGCTGAGTCAAGGGATGACCTCAAAACAAAAATTTGGGGAAATGTGCATCCACAGAGAAACATGACGATGGAAAGGTGCAAGTTTAATACTAGAGACGAAAAGCCTGAGTCAATACGTCAGGGTTTTGAAAATCAGGGCGAAGACCTGTAACTTTGGAACGCTCGGTGAGGAATTAATTAAAGATAGGATGGTTTGTGGTATTTGTGACTTTTGCGCGACTTAGCCGACGTGCTATCATGTGCCCCCAGAAAATACATGGTCCAGCAGGTCAAATATTTTGAGGTTACGACGGTCACCCACATATCTTTGGCCTGGCTGGAGGAACTAACACGTGGGGGAAGACGGTACTTTAAACACCCGAGGCACCTTTATCAAGGGTGACTGGCTGAACAAGCAGCGCCGTCTGCCACCAGCAGTACAACCCTACTCTCCCTTCTATGACGATCCACACATTGATGAAGGGGTTGTAATGAAGGGCCGTAGAGTGGTAATCCTGAGCTCACTGCACAGAGGGCACCCAGGTGTGGAGGCAACAAAATGCAGGGCAAGGGACATTGTTTTCTGGCCAGGGATCAAGGGGTACAGGGCTGCTCGATGTGCAACAGCACTAAGCCACACCAGCAGAAAGAGCCACTGCATCTCCACCCCATACCAGACCTACCCTGATCGACTGTGGTAATGGACATTTTCGAATGGTGGGAACAGCAATACTTGGTACTAACTGATTCGTACTTGGGATGGTTCAAGATAGACCTGCTGCACAATCTGACCTCCTCTGGTCATAACCAAGCTGAAACACACTCTGCAATCGGACAATGGCAGGCAGTTCACCAGTGAGAGATTCCGAGACTTTGCAGCAGTGTGGGACTTCACACACATCACCAGCAGCGCAGAATACCCACAGTCAAAGGGGTTGGCTGAGAGCTGTAAGAAGCGCAAAACAGCACGTGGAATAGTCTCACAGGGAAAAGACAGACGTGTTCCTCAACCTACTCAACCTGAGGAATGTCCCTCGTGACAACACATTGGGCTCGCCAGCACAACGGTTACCGTCAAGACCGACCAGGACGACTCTACCAGTGTCAAGAAGGCTTCAGGAACTTCAATCAAGAAACCCGCAAGAAGTCAAGGCCCAGCTGCTGAGTAGAAGGCTGGCGCAAAAGAAATGTTATGACAGAAGAAGCCCACCGCTCGAGCCATTGGCAGAAGGGCAGGCCATAAGGATGCAGACTCCACAGCGCTACGACCATGTGGACATGGTCGAAAGGAGCTGCCAGGAGCCCAGTTCGTACCTGGTGCGCTCAGAATGGAGGGTGTAAAGAAGAAACAGATGGAACATCCTCCCCGTCTCAAACCAACGCAGATGAGACGGTGTTCCTGGATTTGGAACATGAACTTGAGATCGGTGGGGGGTCTCCCAGCAACCACTAATGAGACAATGGACAGTATCCTTGAGGCAACGGGCAATACATACCCTCAGGATGAGACCCCCCAAGCCACAGAGGGCTGTTACAAGACACGCGCTGGGCACATCTGCAAACCCAACCTGAAATACCGGGACTGACTGGCGCTGGAAGTAGATATTCCCATGCAATGTTTAAATGTTTAAAATTGGCTTGTACTGTGGTATGTGTGTGTGTGTGTGTGGGGGTTGGGGGGGGGGTTGCTCAAGAAAGGGGATGTAGACAACCGCTGCCATTGGCTGCTCTGCACCTGCTGCAATCGCATTGCAGCCCCCGTACGGGCGCTACGTGTGTGCGAGCTCCATGAGGGCGCGTGAGCTGAATTGAGAACTAGCAGGGAGCAGAGACGATGCTAGGGGTTCTCCCTCTCCCTCTCTCTCTCTCTTTGTTTGGCTCACCTCATCTGCCGACTCACCTAGTTATTCAGCATGCAATAACAAAGTTGCCCCAAACCCTTGAGCCAGTGCTAAAGTTATGTAAATCATGTTACAAAACATAAACTTATCCATAAAACAGAAACAAGCATGGCAGCAAAAACTATCAATAATAACCCTATGCGACTATTTAGACCTCAAATAACAGAAAAAAATACTCCACCTCTACATCCCCCCCCCTCCCTCCCCCTGGATACCTAGATAGTTGCCCCATTTTTGTGTATCGATGTCCAAGTTATGAAGCTGTTTGTAAGACGTGGTCTGGAAACGCTGTCACTTTGGTCATTCCTGGGACCCACTCCTGCAATGATGGTCCCCCAAATTCTTCCAACCTCCAAGTATAATTTGTCTTCCTCCCATTATACTTGTCTGAATCCAATTTTGAGAATATTTATCCCCCCATGATCCAAGTGTATCTCCCAAGACAAAGAATCTGGGGACAGAAAAAGGAACATTGTCAGCATTTCCTAAAGGGCCAGTGCAGGCAATGAGTGAACATGAAAGTCTGCAGACACTGTGATCGAAGTAAAAATACTAGGCAGGAGAAACGTAGCAGGTCAAACATTACATTTGGGCGTCTGTTCTTGATGAAGGGCTTGGCCTGAATCTGTTTGACCTGCTATTTTCCTCCAGCAATGTGTTTTTACTTTGCAAGCAACACTCTTTCATCAAAGGGGTGTGGGAGAGCACAAGGATCAGAGATACCAGGACAGGTTGATGAAGAACAGTGGTCCAGGAGGACTCGCTTTGTGTCAAGGGCAATGGTATTCCCATCATGCAGGATAGGAATGTGGTCAACGAGTAACTGTACTGTGGGGAGAAACAGGCAATGCAAGCCTGCCTACGACTGTAAGTCAAAGAAAGGCCATTGCAGTCTCCTCGCTGTGAAATTATATGACCTCCCTAATGCAGCAAACTGTGAGGTGTAGCAGACGCCAGTGGCAGCAACGTGGAATGATCCTGAGGCTTGGATGCTGAAGAGATCATCACCCTCATCTCGATGGAATTAATGCTAAGGCTTTATTGGAAAGGTTAAAACCTCGTGTTTTTGATTCTTAGTTAATTTTGTTCCTATCGCTTTAAAGAGAAGTATTGTTTGTAGTGTTACCGTAGTGATGATGACATCATATGCTGTAATATCCAGACATACTAAGAGCTTGCATCTCATTCTTCAACAAACTATGAAGAAGGTGTGAGCTCGAGATAATTTTCTTTGAATTCGTCTTATTTCTTCTCGTATCTCTCTTTGAAGTTGAATATCGTTATGTCTTTAAATGTAGCCGAATGTTTTGTTTATTCATTATTATGAAAATTTCAATCCGCAGTTCTGCAAAATGTTTATCCATTTTATCAATGAATTAAAGCTACTTAAAGCTGCAGCTACAAAGTTTGGATTAATAAGATAGTAATTTGGAATATTGTCCCCACATTTCCTTGAAGATGAACACAGATTTGAAATGAGGAAATACTAGAACCTGGAAAGCGTTGTCTTATATTTATTTAACATTCCAGCTCACAAGAGGGCAATGCGCGCAACTTGAGTGATGAGTCACACGAGATCAAGGGGGCCTAGCGGCAGGATTTGGGGAGTAGGTTTAGGAAAGTGATAAGGAGGATTCTCTTCTCCCAGAGAGTAGGGAATTCTCTGTCCAAGGAAGAGGCTGCCTTATTGAATGTATTTAGGGCCACAGGATTTATGAAGGATAAGGGAATTGTGGGGGTGGGGGGGTAGGTGAAGCAAAGTCCACGGCCAGATAAGCCACGATGGTATTGAATGGTGGAGCAGATTTGATCAGGCCAGCCAGCCTGCTCCTGCCCCAGGTCCCTCTATTCTGATGAGGGTTTGCCCTTTAAGTGGTACAACGTGGTGGAAAATGGGTGAAGTAAAGCCCAGTTGTTCTGTGAGCAAAAAAAGAACTATTTTCAAAGCAGTGAGGACAGATTTTCACTTTGCACCGCTCTTGACACTGTTGGGGTGAGGAGATTATACGAAAATAGAAGTGCTAGGAAAAAAAAAAGAAATCTAACAACAAGCGAGGAGACGATTTTTCAGTTAGCCCGAGGCAGCTCAGAAATATGCCAAAAACGCCCTCCTCCTGGTTAAGATATTTTTCAAGCACCATATGTTTATTTCATGAGTTATGGTTATAATGAATATTCACTGCAGAAACTTCTGTTACCTTTATGGAAAAAAGTAACCAAAAAAGTTCTCCAACAATATGGAGAAACAACATAATTAAATTTCAATTGAGAACATTGTGTTAGGGTGGGTAACACAAAGACTGATTGAATAACTCTGCTCACAGTCATATCCTTCAGTTACTAATCCTGCCCTCAATTACAGCCTGTTGAAATTGACCGGTTCTTGCTTTATAAGTTGCACAAAATTGCAGCAACAAAATCAAAACAATTTTAATCATATCACATTGATAAAAGTACAAAGAAACAAATGAGTCCATTATAAAAATAACCTAGTTGATGCAGATAAATCAGGTTTAAATTGGTGTCATGTGATAAAGTGCAGTGATTCCATAAACATCTTAAATAGATTCCATATGCTTCCATTTTATTGCATTTTGTCACTAATTGAAACGAGACCCCTTTCCAGTCAAGTTGAAAAAAATCATGAATGTGTTTACCCTTTCATTACTGACTCCTGTTAACAAAACTCCAGCTGGTTGAAAAAAAAAGCAAAGAGCAGTCAATTTGAGCTAAAGGCTTGAAATCTGGTGGTGATGACAAATCGGTCGGTATGCCCAATTTTGGGGTGGGGGGGGGAAGTTATTTTCTCCACTTTAAATTACAAGATCGTTCTGGATGCAAGGCCATGCTTTTACTAAAATAATGAGGATTACACATACAGTAAAGTCCCCGGTATCTGGGGCCTACAGGGTTGCAGATGCCAGGTATACAAATTTGCCTGAGGCACAATGCCAGACGATACACCCCCATTGAAAAGGCAAAAGACAGTGCAAAATGTAAAGTAATTTGAAAAAAAAAACAATATTATGATCCTTGATTAAATTCACTTTAAGCAAATGGTTCCTGTAACTTACAAAATTTCAAACCCCAGTTGCTGGTAAGAGTAACAGCGTTTACACTAAATGCTACGCTAACCGTGCTGCTGTCATAAATAACCCCTCCCCCAAGTTTACAGAGAAAACTTTACTAATATACTTAACACTAAGAAAGATAAAGACTTTGATCAGGCAGGGATAAGGAGACACTTTGGGAGAGTTGCCGCAGGTGAGCAGCATTGACCGGCTCTTCGTCCTGGGCGCCGCCATCTTATTCAAACAGCTGCTGCGGGTGGGGGAAGTAGATCTCTACTGGCTGAATGTTTGCTCCCATCTTCACCAAGGGGCTGCGTGTGACTTCATAGAACATTTACTTTGACAATTTTGAACTTTTATTAAAAAATTTATTTAAGCTAAATCTATTTATTTGTTTCCTCAATTTATTTTGCCAGTCGCTTGGGGTTGCCGGTTTGCTTGAATTCCAGATAATGGGAATTTTGCTGTATTTACTGGCGTCTCACAATCATCTTAAAGCATGACCTCCCTCACGAGTTTGAGATGACATGTACTTTGTCAGCAAGGTGACAGACTCTCTGTGACCCTTGTATTTCCACCAACACGAGCAGCTGTCAACATCAAATAATTTCTCAATAGAATTTTATATCCTGTAATAATTCAATAAATTATGTCCTGCAACATTTCTCAGGCTGTAATAAAGTTTAAGCATTTATATTTTTCTTCAGATCATTATAATCAGTTGTGTTTTTTTTGTTTTTCATTGTTCAATGAATGCCCTTTTATGAATGTACATTTTTAAAATGTAATTATATTCTTTATTCTATGCTTGTCTTAGAAGAAAATAAACATTTTACCATGCTATGCAACTAAATCCTGAATAATATGGGTTATTTGTAAATAATCTCTCCCCTAAATTATCTGGACTATCCACATTTACTCCAAAAATAAATTAACAAGCCTTTTACATTTCCTGCTGTGATGCACCAGACTATTGTGGAGAAACCAATAGGCTTTAATTCACTTGAGAACATATCCCTACAGTTCGGTTGTCCTGCACTGAGTTGTGGGGGGTGGGGGGGGGGGGGGGGAGGAGCCTGAGGGGAGGGGCCACAGGTACAACCAGCCAAGATAATCATACATTTCAGTGGTTAACCACATGCTACAGATTACCTTCAACTCTATAATTCAGATCAGCACTATTTTGTTCTAATTTCCAGTAAGGATATATTTATATTGCAATTGGATTCTTTAATATTGATATTGGTGGAGTTTGAAACTCATTCGATTGAGTTAAGTGGACTATTGATTATAACTCTATAAGGGTTGCATTGAGTGCATCGCTAACACTGCACCCAAACAATCTTGGACTTCCCTCTGTTAAATGGACCAATATATATATTACTGCCTCCTATAACTTCAGTTCTGCATTGGGAGAAACATTTCTTCTACATTTGAAGTAATGAAGAGAAACTTCATGGCTTATTTAAAAGGATGCTTTCTAAAATGCAGTTTCTGTCTGTGCTGGATTTAGACTGAAGTGGCAAATTACCAGGAGTGACAATCCAATTTTGGCATTAATGCTGTTAAGATTTGAAACAATAGGCTGATTCCTGAATGAAAATGCTGCTCTCATGTCAACGCACGTGCATTGATGCAGAAGCGCCTACTGCTAGCAAAATAGGATTTTGTTAAATGTTCCAAACAAGCGTGACCATAAGGTCTCATTGCAAGGCATTGGATTATGGGTGTAGTGATAGAATGCTACCACCAGGAGGAGTCAGAGACAGAGTGTGTAGCATCTGGGGAGTGTTGCATCTTGAGTCGATTCAAGATGGATGCCTCCACATGTGGTCTGGCATGTGTATGTTTTCTGTTCTTAGTGCTGTTTAAGAACCCAAGTTCCTTTATTGTAATAAAAGAAACATCACAATGAGGTTCTCATAAATTTTGGCATATCCAAAATGTAATCTCTCAAAAGTACCACTATGAAAATGTGGGAAAATGCAAACTATTGTGGAAATATATCAGATAACTACGTGGTTTATCTCCATTTATATGACGAGGACATTTTTCTCTGGTTCTTTTCTTCCCTTGTTACTGCTATTTGCAGTTTTTTCAACTTTCCTCAATTAGAGGCAAATGCTAATCTTTAATTTCTGTGATCATAATCATGAGGTGCTTATTAACAACAAGCAGAAGAATGAAATAACCATGCCCAACCCCACAGAGGGTGTCTCTGCAGAGACTGCTAATGTTAAATGGAACTTCTCAGGGCCTTCCAGAATTTAATGCACCTTATCCCAATTCAACTGGGTGTTTAAAAAAAAACTAGTAAATTTAGGGTGGCTGTCATGTTCTCAGGATGTCCATAAGAAAGTGAAGTACTTGAGGTTCAGCTATTTATATAACAGAGGGAAATATCAGTTGTGTTTAGAGACTAAACCACTGGAAGATCAGGAAGGAATTTATATAGATACCTTTTTGATGGAATATTATAGGGTATTGGTTTAAGTTAAACCATTGTACTTACTGGAAATAATTTGATATTGAAAGGGTTTTCTGAGCTAAATCTGGAATAACCAAGAAGATTGGTTACACCACAGACTCCTCGGCTCTCGATGTTGTGCCAACCTACCAAAAAAAAATTAAACCCTTCCTACATCTTAACCCTCTGTTTTTCTTTCATCCATGTGCCTGTCCAAGCATCTCTTAAATGCCCCTAATGTTTCAGCCTCCAACACTATCCCTGGCAAGGCACTCCAGGCACCCATGGCTCTGTGTAAAAAGCCCATTACCTCTTTTTAAACAAGGGGACGTCATTTGCTATTCTCCACATTTGTCATTTGTAAACCCATCTAGTTATCTTAATTATAATAAAACTTGAAGCAGCCGTTTACTTGAGGATGTGAATGTTAAGGCAGTGCTAATATAACAGAACTGACCACTTTACTACTTAACAGGTTTTTTTTGCCAGAGTTGATGGTAGTGCTTTCTTAGATTGCAAACCATAAAATATATGGATGCAGCTGATGTTTTAATAGGAAAACAGTTGCACTGAGCAATAATAATATAGCTGGGCTTTCAGCAGGTGGTAAATATAAATTCATCTCACTTGTTTGTGAGCTGGCAATAATACTCAACAGAATGTTCATGTTTTAAAGTGGATACAGCAAATAAATCAAATCCCTAATGCCAACATCTAACAATAGTTACAATACAATGGGATTATTGGATTTTAATAAGATCTGACATGACATCAGTCTGGTAATTGTCTGGCCCTACATCGCAGCCAAGTTAAACCAATGAGAAGCAGAATGACAGACTAGACTTGCTTTCATTTAGTTTGTATGAGTTGATTGAATTGTATTATGAGCTTTTAAAAATCCTCTGTATTAAATGTTTGCGTTTTGAAAAGAGTAGCATCATTTAAATTGAGGACTCTTTCAATTTGGACAAATGAGACCAGTAAAGACTATTATCTAGCTCTCTTATGTTCCATATTTGACAGGTGCTAGTTAATCAAGTGTACAGGTCAATACTATATTGGTTCTGGTGCTCTTCATTCCCTCTCTCCATCCAGCTGCTTCTTCCGAAATGCAGTCAATGGAACACAGAGCCAAGTAATCAATAGGAAAATAATACTTTTTCCGAAACTTTGAAGATGTGTAGTTCTGGTGCTTAGTGGCTCAAAGAAAGTTCATTTCTGTACTTAAACTTCCCAGGCCAAACCACAGAGAAAGCCTTTAGTATCATTGGCAATACAGACAAAAAGTGTATCCTTGCATTTAAAAAAATCTGACCCTAAAGAGACCAGTATAACCTTGGGCAGTCAATCACACTAGTCAATCAAGGGTAAAGACGGTCACTCAGACTGGAGGTCTCAGGTGAAACAAGAAATAGTGGTTTAAAACTGTGGTGATATCACCACAAAATTCACCCACAAAGAGATTACACAGTCCAGTTTGGAAACTGACCTGTTGGGGAAGTGAGGTAACATTGGCATATAAAGAAGATTTTACTCTTAACCTGAAGGGCGAACACATTGAGAACATTTGTCAGTATTAACTTATGGAGGGCCACTTTCTCCAAAGTGACGCAACAGTGAGAACTGGGTATAAAAAAAATGAGATGGTCTCATCAGAAACAGGTGACAGATAACCGGTCAATTCTCTGCCTTCCACATGAAGGGAACGTTGTGTTTTTCTATAGTGAAGAATTCATAAATATCTGAAGAAAGCATCTCTTAGATTTTCTCATAACGAGAATTGCAAATTACACAGGGATAAGCTAACTGATAACAAGCAGCGTTGGACTGATTGTGGATCGCTGGGTCCTAATGAGCTGAATCATTATTGAAGTATTAGAACTGACATTTAGGAGGATCAGTCGGGTGGTACCAATTTCTTAGTAGGAGTCAGATTTATCTAATTATAGAATGGATTGTTTGCATTTGATGTATTCTTCTGATTCCTTCCCTTACACTGAGAGATGTTAAAAATGGAGATGAAAAAACTATTTCCGAAGCCTTTCTGTAACCTTGGAATGTTCAAGTGTTTCATCGTCAGCTAAGTACTTTGGAAAGGAATTCTACAGCCTGAGTGTGCACAGCAAGATCTCACTAAAAGCAACATTATTAATGACAAGATAATCTACTAACTAAAAACCTCACATCACTTGTCCTGGGATGAAAGTTGGGATCTTAGTTGAATGGGCTTTGAAAGATGCCAATCTGACAGGAAAGCCCAATCATTAGTCCACTGAAAATTGCATGCTTCTGGAAGTTTGAATTCATGCCATCCTGATTTAGGAACAGCTCTTGTCCTATAATTACAGGTATTTTACCTGAGTTGTTTCATTCTACTGCAACATGTACCATATATGTCAGTATAAGGTAGTATTTGAAACTTTAAAATGTCACCCAAAGCAAAGCATCTTATACGACAAGTATAAAATATGAACCTTATATTAAAACTATAAAAATGTATTCTAAACATATCAAAGTACCTTACAGCGTACACCAGTCGCCATTTGCAATGGCTGACGAACAGCCAAGTCTGAGGACTTCCCCGCAGGGTCCATCCACCCAGTCTAACTGTTAAGGAAGCCGATTTATTTTAAAATATGCTAAAATTTAAACCTTTACTAGGTAATTTGCTTTTAAATGATTGTGAATTAGTATATTAGCCTAGCAACATCATTGGTCTGCAGTCAGTTCCAGACTTGGGGTAGTCTTAAATAGTGAGTATAGCTGAAAACCTACATCTTAGGTGGAAATTCTCGGGGGGTCATCTAATACATGAGTCACCTTGTCTGCAAGCATATATGGTAATTAAATTGCGTATATTAATTATTTCTGGACATCCTGACCGAAAGTGATTGTGGTAATTTTCAACAGCAAACACCAGCAAATCAATGGTTAAATGGGGATCTTGTCCACATGGTTTAAGTGGACTGTGTTTTCTAATCATTGATGAAGATACTTTCAAGGTAAAGCAGACGAATGATCTGTGCAGTCACATTAGTTTAGATAACTCGTTCATTTCCATGGCATGTGTCTGACAGTCGTACTTAATTGCACCGGGTGTTCATGTCGTTGACACGGCATCAAGAACAGCACAACGGAGCACTGTTCAACGGACGGCCATGCATAGCTCCATTTAAAAAGCAAATGGATCTATTCTGCACCACAGACTTTAAAGCCCCAACATGTAGTCATTAATCATAAAGTGGAGCTGAACCCCATGGTGGTTGATCCATTCTCCTCATTGAACTTCTCACTCATCTGCTTAATTATAGTGAACGTTTTTCAGCTGCTTCTTATTCTTTGAGTCAGAACAATTGGTGATTTACTTTGTTAGGCCATCTGGATTGCTGCTATAATTTTTTTTCCCCTGCCATGAATTATGGGTAACTCCTGTCAGCCACTTCCCGAGTAGAAGTCTTCTGTGAGATACTTCTTCCCCTTCCAAATAAATAGTTTTTTTTTTCCTGACCAGTAGGAGTAAGGCCCCTCTCTCTGGCCTACTTATCTCACTGAAGTAATAAAACGAATGTCATAGGTGAGTTTTATACAGGAACTACTGTAAAATATAATTTATAGATCGAGCCGATGTGCGGAGTCTTAATGACTTGCAAATCCAGGGTGAGGGATGGGGGAAGCCCAATGATTTCAGTGGGATTTAAAGTATTTGCAGGCTGTGAAAAAAAAGTGACAACAGCTTTCACAACACGAGCGCTGTTTGCCTGCAATCTAGTCGAGGAAATCGATGTTAGAACAACTCAGATGTTGAAAATTATTCAATGAGCTTGCACGTGTGTGATAAGGGGAAAAGGATACAATAATATTTGAAGTGCAATTTGAGAAACACAAGAAGAGAGATGACGTCTTCCACATAAATTCTTGAACACTTTACTGTTACATTAGGAAGCTTGAGGGTGGGCGGCTGAGGTCAGGGCTTTTGCAATCTTTCTTGAGTTAAACCTGCTGGCAGCGCAGCTATCCTCCCTACAAATTGTTGGGGTTTTGAGCACCAGAAGCCATGATTGTCTAAATTCTGCCACCAATAGATATGGGTTGTCAGGCAAACAAATAAATGGGGGCAGTTGGACAGGAAAATGGGAAGAATTGGACAGACTTGGAAGAACGCAATTCAGGAAAAGGAAATTGAGCGTTGACTTCTGCTTGCAACCATTGTTGTTCCAAAACCATGAATCATGAAATATAGACACTATATGAAGGAGTAACAGATTATTCCTTCGACGGGGACCTGTGGTACTTTGTGAGGCCCTGTCATTAAAAAAAAGTGCTTCAAATTGTTGTTCTGTGAATCAGTTTAAGATACAGGCCCTTAACTGGGATAGACAGTAACTATAGAAGAGTGAGGCACAATGATGAAGACCGCTGAAGTTCAGGTATAGAAAGTCACTGTCACATACTTCAATAGCAAATATCAAGAGATTCAGGTAATCTACGTTCCTGGAACTCAGACACTTGGACCAAATAAAACGATGACTTTGCAGATATCTAAGCCATGTGAGGTCCTATAAAAATGGGCTGGGGTGGGGAGCTGGTGTTAATAATGGAAAATTATAAGATGGGCAAATTAATTAAACAGAAGTGTTAGATTGGCCCCTATATCCCAGAAAATAATCAGTGGGCGGGCCAGCTTCATATACGCAGTAGTCAATCATAACTATATAGAATGGAGGAAACATAGCACCACAGTAGTTAATGTAGAACACAGAACATTACAGCAGTGTACAGACTCTTCGGGCCAAAATGTGGTGCTAACCTATAAAAACATACTCCACAACAATCTAATTCTTCCCTACTTCACACCCATAAGGCGTTTGTCCTAATGGATGTGCTAGTTTTAATTTTCCAACATTCTGTAGATTCTATGGAAGATTTCAGTCAATTGCAATAAGGCATATTTAACTTTATTCAAAATAGGAGAGAGAAAAAAACATGGCAGTTAGTTTTAGCATGGGGAAAGTGTTAAGATCAATTATTTCTGTCATTGTTGCTGGGCATTTAGAAAAATAAAGGCAATCTGGTAAATTCAACATGGTTTTGTGAATGCAAAATCATGTTTGACCAATTTATTAGAATACTTTGACGAAGTAATATGTTCTCCACAAGGTCCTACGGCCTGGTTTTTAACCTTGATGGCTCTGTACAGGTTTTAAGTGGCTTCCAAAGTGTTGTTTTTTGTAATAGTGAAGGTCCATGCCCAAGATGCCAGAGCCCATGCTTGCCATGTCCATGAGACCATGAGAGATTCAGCGGATGGGTGTAGGGCACCAGAATGGGAAACCACAACACACCCACTGAAAAGGGGAAGGCCAGGAGAGAACCCAATGGATTGGCAACCACAGCAGTGAAGCAGCGAGGGGGTCAGAGGCAGAAGGTCTCATGCCAGGCTGTGGGTTGTGATAAGGATTGTGATTCCTGAAGATGCTGATGGTGAGAACGGCTCCCAAAGGGTCATAGGTGCTAACAATTTCCTAATCATTATCTGAGGTTCGGAACTATGAGCTCAGGTTCACTACTGGAACAGAAAGGAAGTTATGCAGCTGCAGCGGTTACAGGAGAGCAGGCGGAAAATCCATGGACTCCGAATTGTCTTTCTTTTGTTTCTCTTTCTCTGATTGGTGGTGGCGCTAAGCTAATGGCACCTCTGTGTACCTTCACAGCAAAGTTCTCAATGATTGTGGATTTATGTATTGTGACAAAGTATATAGATATGTTTTTGGGAGATAAATTGGGAAAGGTTTTTTAGAGTAGGTCACATACAAACTCTTTAAAACAGATCTTATTTAAAATACTGGAGCTCTGCCCCATGCCAGACATGTCAGGGCCAACAGTCTTTGTAAGAGCTTTGGAGAGTGCCCAAGAGACTTCGCTAATAGATTGCTGTTTACAAAAAGGCAATAGATGAAAGATCTTGTTGAAGCCATAGAATGTCTGGAGCTGTTCTAAGACGGTCATGTGGTTTTGCAAACAGAAAGAGTCAAACAGGCTTTCTCTCAGTAAGAGAGAGAGAGATATCACTTCTACAGTGTGACAACCAGCAACAGCAGCTGGGACTGGAACAGGACAAGCGGACAAGCTTGTGGAAAACCCCATTTGGAAGACTGGTTGTAAGTCACTGGAGTGGCTGATGGAAGTAAAACAGTTGTGGGTGTCCTGGAACAACAAATCTCTCTCTGAAAACGGACAAGAACCTTCCTGAGCGGTAACCATTTACCTTTCAAGCACCAAAGCCTGGTGAACTTATAAATGTTAAATTCTGTGCATAGTATAAAGAATTGCCTGCAACCAGTGAACTTGGAGGAATGAGAAGTGAGGTTGGACTGTGAGCCAAAGAACTTTTCTGAACTTGCACACACATTACATACACGTGCGCTTAGAATTAGAAGGGGGTTGTTAGGTTAGTTAAGTCAATAATGATAAGTTAAAGTGTGATTCATGTTTAAAGATAATTAAAAGCAACTTTTGTTTAAGTAACCATTTGTCTTGGAGAATATCTATTGCTGCTGGGTTTTGGGGTCCCCTTTATGTTACAATAAAGGAACCTTGCATCTTCTTTTCCTGTGGATAAAGAGCAACCAGTGGTCTTTCTAAGAACACTTAGATAAGATGCTGCATCAAAGGTTATTCTAGCAATTTAAAGCAAGGGAATATCGGCCAGTAAATGGGAACTGATAGGTGGGTCTTGTTCAAGTTGGCAATATATAACAAGTGGTGTGTGTGTCTTGGGGACTGGTGCTGGAACTTCAACTTTTTTACTTTTTATATGTTGAACTAAGACAGAAAGTTATAGTTGGTAAATTTGTTGATGATAGAAAGTTAGTCGGGAAAGTGAGTTGTGGAGAAGATGGAAGGAGTCAAAAAGGGAATAGAGTTAGTTTGTAAAACGCCTGGCAAATGGAGTAAAAAATAGGAAACGTGAAATTCACTATGGCAATAGAATAAAAAACAGAAGCATATTATGTAAATAGCGAGACTTTGCGGAGCTCCAAGATGGTTACAATTGACAAAAAAGCTATTTGTGTTCCATCTGCATTCTTCACATACTGTTTATTCTTCCATTCTTGAATTGTCTTCTGGACAATCATCCTCTTCCATCTAATTTAATTAACTAGTCTGGACAACGAGTGCCATCAATCTGTTCAATCATGGACAATGTCACAGTTGCACAATAAATTTGACTGGCATCCACTTTGGGGATTCATTTAGAAAGGGGGTTACAGATAATGAGAAGAGGAGAGAATCTTTTTTTCCTTATCCATGTAGGAATACAGCTCTGGCAATAATAAGACCACAGCAAAAACTGTTGAACGATTGTGCTGCATTTAACTGGTTTGGGTCAATGGGCAGTAACCAGGGGAGGCAACTCTGGGCACTTCTTCCCATTCCAACCGGGCAGACAATGTACTCAATTGTAGCTTTCATTCTGAGCCGAGATCAATTAACATTGAGTAAATCAGAACTAAATCTGGGGCTTTTCTAATTCATATGAGTCAGTGCTATATATTTGGAGCATTCTAAGTGGATTCCACCTTGCTGACTGAAGATTTGTCACTGCTTTCATGAGCTGAGTGAAAATTAAAACAGGGCCAAAACTTGATTAAATATATATAATGGTGTTTACTCCTCAGCTGATAGCTAAATTAGTTGATGTATTTAGATGACAATAATATTGATTTTTTTTCCCCGACATATAAAACAGATGTGTTGTGGACCCTAAATAAATACTAAGAATTAGACAGCAAGACATTCAGGATGATTTTTTTTTAACTCATTCAAGGAACGTTACCCCTGACATTGTCAGCCTTTGATCGACCTTCTCAACTGTTCCTGCTGAGATCTTGATCTGCTGGTGGCGTCTGTCTGGTGAAGTTACTTCCATAGATTTGTTGTGGTGGGAGGAAATGATATTGTTTCAGTGATTATGAAGGAACATCAATACATTTCCAAGTTTGCCTGCTCTCCAACAACCACCACTATCTTCCTTTCTGGAAGGTTGAACTCTAGTGGTGCCATTGGTAAGTTTTCCCCACGTTGACACTAATTTTAATCTCACGGCATGACACAGTCGGTAAAATACTGAACTGATGTCAAAGGTGGTTACTCTTTCCCAGCTATTTTGCTTTATGCTTAGGGCAGGCCTATCGTGAGGTTCAGGTTGGTGCATATCAAAATTGGAAGAGTTGTCCATGGAACAACCATGGTGTTGCCAAAATTCCATCCCTGGATACATTCTGATATAAGAAATAGGAGCAAGGATCTGCCATTCAGCCCATCGAGCCAACTCCACCATTGAATGAGATCATAACTGATCTGATGTTAGGCTCATCCCCACCAACCTTCTTTATCCCCATATTCCTTTAATTCCCCTACTTTGTAAACATATATTCAACATGCAAGAGTGTTGATGCTAGATTGGTATTCAGTCAGGTAAGAGTGGCTCTTCTTCAAGGCTCATGGCATCACGTCAAACATGGTGACCTGTGAAAATGAATTCAGTGCAGTGAACATAATACACAGCATCTGCTCTATATTGACACAAAATTCAAAAGACAGCTAATTTCTCATCAAATATCTACGTATGTTAAACAACATCAAAGGATAAATATGGATGTAATGAAGACATTGTGAATTGCTTGAGCCTTCAGAAAATATCAGTGGATGTCCCATTGCTGACCTGGTGGGGATCTCCTTTGTCCTCCTGAATCAGCTTTCAGGCAAGCTCTTAACATTGGTTAAATGTCTAAATTGTATCGAATTTTTAGAGTCATTGCAAAAAGGGTATCTGGTACCAATTCTATTTTTTGATACAATGCTAATTTTCAGAGGGAGTATGGCCCCAAACCTCTGTCATATCGGGAAGAAACCAAATAAGTTTTTGAGGTCCCATAAATTTTTCGGTGCCAATCACTGAGAAGTGTTTTTGAATCTCTGGGGTTGGTGAGGTATGATTGGCAAGAAAGGAATAGGGAAGGCTAACTTGCATGGGATCCTTCCCTTGAATGTTTGCAGCGTAGCCTTTTCAAAATGAATGGGTTCATCCAGAGATGAATAGAAGATATTGTGATACCTCTAGTCCAAGTCACTTGTCTACCCAGGCAATTGCAGAGATGTCTAAATTATTGGTGTCACGACAGCCACTGATAACCATTGAACCTGCTCACCACCTAATCTGCTCTTTCCATCACTTGCCAATACATTAGCATTAACAGAAGGAGGCTGCAAGAAGATCTTCAAGGCAGGACATAGGGAGGAGTCACGTGATGGAGTAGTGGCCAGACGGTGAACTCCAGCCCTCTCCAGAAAAGTCGGGAAAAACAAAGGAAAACACAAAGGCACAGAAATAAAAGTTACAGAAAAGTGAGTATAAAGGTGGAAAGAAGATGGCGACAAAAAAAGAAAAATCGAAAGCAACGGTAAGAAGAGAGGAAGAGAAGACAAAGGAGGAAAAAGGTGAAGGCCTTACCTGTCCGAAGAGGCCCGCTGCGGAGAGAGAAACCCGCTCCCTCAGGTCGGTAAATAATGGACTACAAAAATGGCTCGCAGAGCCGAGTAAAAGTGCGCAACCGCGCATGCGCGATACTTCGCGCATGCGCGATGCGAATGAAAAAAAACACACCGACGGGAGGGGGGACCAGCTGGGGAGTCGATCTCCACAGCCGGCAACGACAGCTGCAGAACACCTGCAGCAAGAAGAGACCACAGAAGACAATAGAAACAAGAAAGAAGAGGAGGAAAGGGCACCAAAGAAACAACAGATGGCCAACCCAGAGGAAGAAGAAGAGGAAGAGGAAGAGTACAGGGAAATAGAAGAAGAAAAGAAAGGCAAGGTAAAGGATATACTTGCTCTTATTAAAGGATACATGGAGTCATTTAAAGAATGGCAAACACAGGAATTTAAGGATTTAAGAAAAAGAATAAACAACACAGAAGAGAAAATAAATAAAATGGAGATGACCTTAACAGAAATGGGAAAGAAAATGGACAAGATGGAAGAGCGGGCAGTAGCAGCAGAAATGGAGGTAGAAGACTTAAAAAAGAAATTGGAGAAATCTAATAAAAAAAACTAAAGAGACACAAGAACTACTAGCTCAAAAAATAGATACAATGGAAAACCATAACAGAAGAAATAACATAAAGATAGTGGGCCTTAAGGAAGATGAAGAAGGCAAGAATATGAGGGAGTTTATAAAAGAGTGGATCCCTAAGACCCTAGGATGTCCAGAACTACAGCAAGAAATGGAAATAGAAAGGGCACATAGAGTATTGGCCTCTAAACCACAACCACAACAAAAACCAAGATCTATTGTAGTAAAATTCCTAAGATATACTACAAGAGAAAAGGTACTGGAGAAGACAATGGAAAAAGTAAGAGAGGGCAACAAACCACTGGAGTATAAAGGGCAAAAAATCTTCATCTATCCAGATATAAGTTTTGAACTCCTAAAGAAGAGAAAAGAGTTCAATACAGCAAAGGCAAAGGCGATTTTATGGAAGAAAGGGTATAAATTTATACTAAAGCATCCAGCGGTATTGAAAATATTTATTCCAGGACAACAAAACAGACTATTCTCGGATCCAGAAGAAGCACGAAAATTTGCAGAACAATTACAAAAATAGACTGAGGGAGGAAGACGGGTAATGAGAGTTAAAATGATCACGATTGATATGTATGTGGGTAAAGACAAAAATAGACTGAGGGATGAAGACGGGTAATGAGAGTAAAAATGATCACGATTGATATGTATGCGGGTAAAGAGGTATAAGAGTGAATAGAGACAATGAGCATACATGAATGTATCTGTACTTAGAGGAAAATATAGATAGTATAGACAAGAATTAATAAGGGAAGGTAATGGAATAGAGAGAATAAGGAGGGAATTAAAAGAGTGACCTTTGTGACATATGAAAAGTGAAATCTTTTCTGGGGGAGGCTGGGTGGGGGGAAATAGCGGTCACTGCAAAATCAGTTGACGTTTGCGAGTGGATTCGCAAATCCAAATGGAGAGGGGAGATGTGGTTGTCCGACAAGGGATAAAGGACAACTCAGGAGGTGAAGGGGAGATTGGGGATAAATAAGATAGAAATAGGAGAATAAGGAAAATGTCGGATGTTGTAGGAATGTTGTCTTATAAAGAGTTGAAAATAAGAAAACAGAAATGGAAAAGGAGGAAAGGTAATGATGGAAAAACGGAAAGAGAAGATAAACAAAATATAAAAGGGCTACGCTGAACTATATGTCTTTAAATATTAATGGAATACATAACCAAATTAAAAGGAAGAAACTACTAAATTTAAATGAATAAATGTATTCCATTAGAAAAAAAATTACATATAGGTTAAGAAATAATATTGAAATATTCGAACAAGTATAGGAGCCTTACATTAAATACAATAGCGAAAACCTACCGGGGACAAACATTACCTAAGTTGATGGAAGGAGAAGGAAAGAAAAGAATGGACTCAGTAGAATTTCTGGTGTAATTTTGTTGAATGACAACATTGTCTGACTGGCTTAATGCAGCCTAGATTGTATACCTAAAATGGATGAGAGGGGGGGGGGTGGGGGGGTGGTTTGGGAGGAAAGGGGGGGGGAGAGAAAAAGTCACTGTATATGTGTGAAAAAGAAATAGTGTATATCATGGCTAATGTGATTTATGGTGTGAAAAATAAAAAATTTATTAAAAAAAAAAAGGCAGGACATAAATACAACTTTGGCAAGTACAGAAAGGTCTCCCTGCTGTCTGCCTAACAGGGTAAGTCATTGTCACAATCCTCCACAATAGTCTCCTTAGCGCTGCAGGAACACTGGGAGGGGCAAATCTATGGACACTTGGTGACTGCAGGTGGGGAGGGGGGGGGTGGGAAACGGTGGGGGGGGGGGAGAGCGGGGCTCTTACTCTGACTCCAAGGGGCGGCGGGCAATGCTGATAACGAATCTTTGTCTGCCTTATGGAGATTAAAGGTAATTTCATGTAATATTACATTTCTGTTTTATTACATGACACTGAATAGTATCTGATCTGATAGTGGCCAGAGAGATCCACCCTGAACTGCAGTGTGGATTTCATCCACCCAGAGATTCTCTATTTTCTAGTTTGCAATTCTTCTTCCAACATGTAACTCCTCTATTTGAAAAATAATTAAGAAGTAGCGGTTAGTGAGTGAACAATATGTTTTATTTTCCCATTGATTCTTTAAAGTGGGAGAATAAAGAAGTACTTTATGAATTTAAAAAAAGTCATACAGGAATGAAAAAAAGGTTTCAAGTATTTTCGGTTTTGAGAACTGAGGTACTAATAATCTAATGTTTGGGGCAGCATGGTTAGGGTAGTGTTCAGTGCCACACTATTACAGCGCTAGCAATCGGGACTAGCGTCCAAATCCCATGCTGCCAGTAAGAAGTTTGTACATTCACCCCATGTCTATGTGGGTTTCAGCCGGGGTTCCAGTTTCCTCCCACTGTTTGAAACGTACTGGGGGTTCTTGGTCATTTGGCTGTAAATTGGTGGCACATGTATCCATGGACTGAAAAGGCCTGTTACTGCACGTGTCCATGGGCCAAAAAGGCCTGTTACTGTGCCGTATGTCTAAATTTAGTTTGATTTATATTTATAATTGCTCACAATTCCATTTTGCAGAAAGGACAGAACCTGCTTTGAGTATTGGCCTGTGCATTCCAGCCTGGAAGAACATTCTCATTAGCTGACAACTTCTTGATTTCTTATTTGTTGTATTAGGCAAATTGCAACTGGGTGTAGGCAGACACGGCTATTAAGAGAACAAGGATAAATAATGTCCTGTATGTTGATAGTTGTTGATAGCACAGAAGATTGCTGGTTTGTCAGAGAGCCTTACCATGGTCTGATGCCAATGTGCAACTGAGGCTTTAAATCAAGGTCCTGTTTGCCTGAAAATGAAAAAAAAATGCCGCTAAGTTACTCCAAGAGTCCCTAGAAATTTTTATCGCTCAGCTAACATCATTAGTGGATGTATTTATCACTGTCTGTAACTGACATTCACACAAATACTGGATATTGTTCCACCTCTGGTAACAATAGATGCTTACGTTTTTTTGAGTGTTGATTTGTCATGTCGCTTCGTATTTTACTGTGGTGCCAGTGTATTGGAATGTGCGTACAAGTAGGAGTGTTCAAGAATGAGGGAAATAAAAATGATTGATCCCACTCACATACTGGAGGTTCGAAAGCAATCCTCTCAGGATGAGGAAGATGGATGATACGATGAAGCCATCGATGTGATGCATGTGAAAGATTTCCTGGGATTAGAGCAAAGAGTTAACACACTTCGCCTCCTCCGGCTACACCTGCTCACTCTGGATTGATCACCACAGCTTCACTTCCTTTCTTAATTGATATCAGCTGAGGCCTATTGTGTCGTAGTCCATCTTCAACGTCAAGAAGTAAAGGCAGGAACTCCTACCCCAGAGAGTTGAGCACAAAATCCAAGCGAGAAGCAAAATGCTGCAGATGCTTGGAGGCATGGAATAAAACGTAGCTTGCTGGGAATTCTGCGTAGTGCAGTCATCATCTCTGAGAGCGAGAAAAACAATGGTCATACCTCTGGTCAATGATGCCTCATCAGACCACCCAAGTTAGAGACTCTCTACCATTTTGATTTTTTAATTAAAGTCTCAAGTGAACGATTACAAGGAAGTGGATTTGGGCGGCACAGTCAATGTAGTAGTTGGAGCAATGCTATTACAGCGCCAGAGACTGAGATTTGAATCCGGTGCTGTTTGGAGTGAAGAGATATAATTAAATTTAGACATACAGCACGGTAACAGGCTCTTTCAGCCCACGAGTCTGAGCTGTCCAATTACAACCCGGTTCATTGTTTTGAAGGGTGGGAGGAAACCGGAGGAAACCCACGCAGACACGGGGAGAATGTACTAACTCATCACCAACAGGGCCAGATTTGAACCCTGGTTACTGGCGCCGTAACTGTGTTGCTCTAACCGGTACGCTGACTTCCTTGTAATCATTCACTTTAAATCAAGGTCCCGTTTGCCTGAATACAAAACAAAATGCCAGCAAAATTACCTCAAGGGTCCCTAGAAATTTTTAATCGCTCAGCTAATATCATTAGCGGATGTAATAAGTGGATCTTCATCACTGTCTGTAAGAGCATAGATCATCTCTGCATTTCGTTCTTTACAGTAAGTCTGATGTTGTCAGAGTGATCCGGTAAATAACTGTGGTTTGATTTGTAAATGATACATCCTGCAGCCACTGTGCACCAGTGTGGATAAAATAAATGTTTGGGATTGTGGATTTGGTACCAATCAAGCAGGATGCTTTATCCTGGACAGTGTTCACTTTTTTGTGTGTTGTTGGAGCTGCACTCAAATAGATAAGAGTGCTCCGTTACACACCAGAAGATGGTGGAATGGGCCTTGTTTCATCAGGAGGTGAGTCACTTATTTATGGATAAATAACTTCCCTTAACCTATTCTTGTAGCTGTGGTTGGTCAATTTGTGTTTCTGCTTGATGGTAACCCATCAGATGGAAGATGTTAGGACAGTGGTTCTCAACCTTTTTCTTTCCATTTTAGATAATCCCTATGCCATTGGTGCCCTGTGATTAGTAAGGAATTGCTTAAGGTGGTATGTGAGTGGAAAGAAAAAGTTTGAAAACCATTGTTTTAATCGTACCTCATTGACTCGTTATGTGCACGGTTTCATAACTCCAAAGGAAATGGGCCATTGACAATTTTTTTTCAATTTTTTCTTTAAGTAATCCCTTACTAATCACAGAGCACTTATGGAATAGGGATTAAATAAGTGGTATGTGAGTGGAAAGAAAAAAGGTTGAGAACCATTGTGTTAGGGGGATCATCTTTGGTAGTGAGAGTTTATGGTGAGTAGGTATGTCCCAAATGGTACCAAGGTCTTGCTGTATGCAGGAGTGAATTATTGCATTTGCTGAGAAGTTGTGATTGTGCGAATATGCGGTATGTGCAAAGGCACATTGGTAAATATTCTATAGGTAAAAATAATAATGCTGGAGAAATTCAACAGGTCAATCAATGTACTTTACATAATGAAGTGAAATTGTGACGGGACCCGAGGACCCCAAAACCCAGTAGCAATAGAAATTCACCAAGACAAATGGTTACTAAAACAAAAGTTTCTTTTAATTATCTTTAAACATGAAAACAGGATCAAACTCTAACTTATACTATTATCTCAACCTAACTTAACCCCCTTCTCATTCTAAGCATACATGTATGTTCAGAAAAATTCAAAGAATTCAAGAAGTGAGTCCAATCTCACTTCTCACTCCTCCAAGTTCACTGGTATCAGGCAATTCTTATACTGTGCACAGAATTTAACATTTATGAATCTTCACCAGGCTTTGGTGCTTAAAAGGTAAATGGTTACCACTCAGGAAGGTTCTTGTCAGTTTTCAGAAAGAAAGATTTGTTGCTCATTGGACACAAACTGATTCCTTCCAATCAGCCACTTCAATGTCTTGCCGAAGTAAATTGCCCTATCAGGGTTTTCCAGATAATAACCTCTTTCTTTCAGGTCACCACAGAGTTTCTTTTCTGTTTCCCTTATCTCAGGCCAAGCATTATACAGCCAGCCATCTCCTCTTGTATGGACCACAAGGGCTTTGGCCAGGCTGAAATAAGAACTCAAAACTCATCTTCAAAATGAGGTTTTTCCACATACTTGCCGGCTTGTCCTGTTCCAGTCCCAGCTGTGGCTGCTGAACTGTAAAACTGTAGAACTGTATCCTCTCTCTCTCTCTCTCTCTCTCTCTCTCTCTCTCTCTCTCTCTCACTCAGAACAGCAAACTGCATTCAGACAGATTGTGGCACCAGACCCAAACTTTTGAGTCTGTTCATCTGTTGCTTTCCAAAACAATAATCCATTACTCCACAGCATGTCCAATTAAAACCTACTTGTGAAGTCCTTCAGCAAAGCCGTTTCCATTGTCTTTACAAAGGCACTGGGAATCTGGATTGACTGGTTTGAGCAGAGCTCTGGCATTTTAAATGATATCTTTGTCTGTGTCTGTTTGTGACTGTCGCTAAAAAAAACCCCACAATTTATCTTCCAAAAAACTTATCTATACATAATATAAAATATAACATAATCTGTCACAAAATATATATTTCAATCATGGTGTCTGAAGAATTTTATGTTTTACTTTGGTAAATGTGCTACTTATTTGCTGGTTAGCTTCATTACATTTATGTACTGGAGTTGTATAGTTTAAAAACAAACATACAGGCTGCTTTAATCGAATCCGTAGACTAGTATAAAGTAGAGTCAGCTATATTTGACATTTTTTCTCTCTTGGCCTACCCCATTGTTTTGATTTGAATTCTATCTCTGCCTTCCCCCTCCATTTTTTAATTGAGCTATTTTGTACTTGTTTTACTCTTGAATATTTTCACTGAAGTCGTCTTACAGATGTGTTATCCAGTAATTTCCCCGGGTTTTCAGTTTCTGAACGAACCTGTTCGCTGAAATTTCAACTGCCTTCATTCCCTTTTGTCACAGGAATACCCATAGCATTCTTGACCATGCCCTATATTTTGCATTATCCTATCATGTAACTTGTTTTCTTTCCATTTTCCGGTTCCACAAAGTGTGCATTAATATTTCAGGATCCACGTTGCCAGTATCCTTTTCATCGGGTTGAAGCTGTTACAGCTTCAAATTAGTTCCAAATTTCATCATAGTCACTTTAAAGATGTTTGAATGATATTGATCCCTGCTTGCCACACCTGTTGAGCTGGAAAATGAAATGTACATTTCACAAGTGTACAGCTGTGGATACTTATTACTTCATTAGTAGCTAGTGAAGCTTTAATGGTGTTACCACAGGCAATGGTTCAGCAACAGTTCTGTGCTCATGTGTAGATAATGCTATGTAACAAGATGCTTCTCTACATACGATGGGGGTTACATTCTGATAAAGCCATTGTAAGTGGAAAAATCGTATGTCGACAAAGAATACTGCACCTACTGAATATTAGAGCCCAGGCTACCTTAAACGTGCTCAGACCACTTACCGTAGCCTACCGCTGGGCAAAGTTGTCAAAACAAAGCCTTTTTAAAATTATTAAACGTTGAATACCTTTTATTCCACACTGAAGAAAAAAACCCCAACTTTTAATCATAAAATTTAGCGCCAGCGTACCATCGTAACTTTGAAAAATTGTAAGTCGAGCCATCGTAAGCATCTGTACATGGCTCTGAATTCTGGGTGACTGAGATGAAATAATTTGTAAATTGTAGGGCTCAACTTGCACACAAGGATTAAGTTGGGGGGAGGCACAGAATGCAGGTCAGAAACCGATGGCTCCAAGCTGTGTTTTGCTTACCGGTGAAGAAGCCTTCCGCAGTTCCATTCACCCTACTCCCAGAATATTTCTTCCCTTTTTTTTGCTTTCAAATTCAACATGTTAAATGCTTACAGTCTTCCTTTTAATCGCTATCTGAAATAATGGAATCACTTGTCTCTCCAAACACTGCATAACGACATGAGTTTCTAATCAGATATATTGGGCATGTGCACTGAAATTCTTACTTGCTGCAGGCACACAGGGCATTGGTTAAAAAAAAATCAACTGCAATAGTACACTTTGTTGAATTAAAGGAACACTTAATAGTACATTTTGTTGAATTAAAAGATAAAAATAAAAAAAAAAGATAATAATTCTAGTGCAATAAAAAGTGACTTTGCAATAGAGCAGCCAGACCTTTTTGTGGTGTCAGCAATCCATGATAAGTATGACAGGGGGGAGGATCATAAGCCTGATAGCTGCTCGAAAGAAGCTGGTGTAGCGAGTGGTGCAGTGAATAAATCACAACAGGAGTTGTCTGCGAGGTGAACCAACAGAACAGTTTTTAATGGAATCTTCACAGGAGTTTAAATAATCACAGCTGAATCACGATCACAAACACCCGACCTCTGGGGTCACGAGCCTGCCTCCCAGACTTCTTTGTGCTCCCCCTTGTCCCGGCGGCAGGGGCCCACAACTACGGATGCCGGTTTAATAATGGTTCGCCACACTATCCTTAACATAGAGGTGTTGGTCTTCAGGCTTCTGCACCTTCTGCCTGAAGGTTTCAGTATGAAGAGATTGTAACCAGCGCAATGGAGGCCCTTCACGATGTTGGCTTTCCCTTGAGGCAGCGCTTCCTACGGATGTGTTCAATAATTGGGGAGGTTGGAGCCAGTAATGGACCAGGCTACGTTTATTACCTTGGGAGTCTTCTGAGTTTCTGGGCATGCGAATTCCTAATCCAGGTTGTGAGGAAACCAGTCAGTAGACTTTCTACAGTACACCTATAGAGATTTGATAGAGTATTCGATGATATCTCCTAACATCCCTATAATCACATAACACTCCAGCACAGTACAGGCCCTTTGGCCCTCGAGCAGGCCATCATTCTAATTTTATTTTATCTAAATCATTTTGTTCTTGAGCCCTATATATTGGAAGGAAAGAGAGTGTTTCTTTTCACTCCATGCCATGGAATCTAGAACTCTTTACACCATCAGCCTCAGATTCCCACATTTCCTTTGTAATAATTGTATTTTTTAAAATTTCATCAAATTAAATCAGTGCTAAGCCCCTCTCAAATATCTCAAGATACCTCCTTTAATATAAACATGATGATTTTAGTCTCAGGTAGTAACTGTATATTCATCCAACATCATTTACAGACTTTGATAGGTTTTAGCTCTTGCTACCTTTCATCTTTATCAGACAATTTACTCCCAAATTACATTTATTTAAAGTCAAAAGTAACCACTACTGACATTGGTCTTCTGTTCACCAGCTTATTTAACAGCACTGCTCTGAGATCGAGGGATTGGGCTTCAAGTTCAACCTCCTAGATTGGAGTATAGGAATAGATGTTAACGTAGAAGCATCGTCCTGAAGGGTCCAGTATGGGTAATCCACCAAGAATCACCATGCAGCTGGCAATCTTTCAAAGGCTGTGATGCCACATCAAGACGAGTTCCATTTCTGTGGTGGGACACGGTACTGCGAGCATGTCCGGGCATGTCCTCACTGGGCTGGCCCACCTTCAGTACCTCTAGCCCCTCCCCATAAGATCCCCTAATAAAGGCCGAGGGACCTAGTCTCCTCTCTCAGACCTGCCTTGGATGTGAGCCAGACGTGAGGCATGTCTGGGTCTTCTGATCAATAAAGCCTTTGACTGCTTGCTGCGTGTCTGCGAGTGGTCATCAATTGTGCTACAAGTTCATTGTAAAATTGCACTGTGAGAGTACTACACATTAAGAGAGAGAGTCTGTGAATGCTTTCCATTCTCTCAGACAGGTATAAAATATATTCTGGCACAAATCTTTTTCAGAAGAGCAGGGCATTTCTACTTTGTATTCTGTTCAGTATTCATTCCTCAAAAATTTTCACTAAAATAGATTGACGAGACATCACCACGCTTCTCCTTATGGGAATTTACCATGTAGAAAATTGGCCTGCTGCACCTCCTTCATTATAACTCTTAAGGTTACATCAAAGGTAAATCACTGGCTGCGATGCGCTCCCAATTTTTTTATTGAAGGAATGTGTCTATCGCAAAAGCTGAGTTTACATTTAATTACCTATCTCCAATTGTTCTTTAGAAAATGGTGGGAAGCTGCATTCTTCAACCAGGGCAGGCCCTGAGCTTGTCGGTGTAGTATCCTATATGTCAGCATCCATGCTAAGTACCTTGTGACTATGCAATTATGCTAAGTCATTAACCTCATTGTTTTATGTCAATCATCTGTGGCATAATTAGTACCCAAGGAATGTCCTCTATAACCATATCCGGTAAAATATAAGCTCTGTACAGTGATGGCTGAACAGCCTTGGAATGTGACTTGACCGCTTGGCCCATGTGCTGTGTGAATAAACCACTTGAGTTTTAGATCTCACTTTATCAAGCCTTGTCCCTGTTCTTTTGACTCTGTATGTTAATGACTAGAACTTCAAATCATACTCATAGTTTCTCCAGTTCACTAAGATCGGTGGCGGAGCAGGAAGTGTCGAAGAAACTGTAAAATTGCAGAGGGATAAAGACGGATTGAGAGACTGGGCAAATATATGGCAGATCAAGTTCAATGTTGAGAAGTGTTCGGTTCTACATTTTGACTGTGGAAATAAACAGGCAGAGGACTATCTGGATGGAGAGAAAATCCAATCCTTGGAGGTGCAAACAGACCTGGGCGTCCTCGTGCAGAGAAATCAAAACGTTAATGCCCAGGTGGGATTGGTAGTGAAGAAGGCGAATGCTATGTTAGCATTAATTTCAAGAGGAATAGTGTATAAGAGTAGAGAGGTGTTAATGAGACTCTGGTGAGACCTTATTTGGAGTACTGTGTACAGTTTTGGGCCCTCTCTCTTAGAAAGGACGTGATGTTGTTGGAGAGGGTACAGAGGAGATTTACTAGGATGATTCCCGGAATGCAAGGGCTAACGTACAAGGAGCGTTTGGCAGCTCTTGGGTTGTACTCGGGAGTACAAGAGAATGAAGGGGGATCTCATAGAGACATTTTGAATATTGAAAGGTTTTGACAGAGTGAATAAGATGTTTCCCTTGATGGGTGAATCGAGGACAAGGGGTCATAGTCTTAAAATTAGTTATCCAATTAAAAAAGAGATGAGGAAGAACTTCTTTAGTCAGAGGGTCATGGATCTGAGGAACTCACTTCCGCACAAAGCAGTGGAGGCCAGATCACTGGGAGAATTAAACAGGAAATGGATAAGTATCTCATTAGTAAGCGTATCAAGGGATATGGGGAAAAGGCTGGAAATTGGAACGAGTGTGGAGTCACGGAACAGGCCCGGTGGGCCTACTGGCCTGGTTCTATTCCTTTATCTTGTGGTCAGGAAGGAGTACCCGGATTTTTGCTCCAACGATGGTGAAGGATCAGCCAAGTCAGGATGATGTATGGCTTGAGGGAACTTGCAGGTGGTAATGGCCCCATGCTTTTGCTAAGTTTGTCCTTCGAGCTGGTGGAGATTGTGAGTTTGTGAGATCCTGTCTAAGTAATCTTTGCCTACGAGTTGATTGACACCCAGTTTACAGCACTTAGATTACGAGGATCAATAAAGCGAAAACAACTTCACACCAATGTTAATGCTCCGTTAATACTTTTGTTCAGCAGTAACCATAATATTTATGTGGCAGATACATTATCAGTGGAAAGCAGAATAAATCAGGAATAGGAAATTTTAGTAACTTCCTTGAGGAAGTTTTATTTAACTACAGTAAAAGCCCAAAATTCTGGATGCCAGAAATTCAGACTACTCGAGAATCTGGACTTCTCGAAAACTCCCGGCATTTGTGTGCACAGGTGAGTGAATGTGTAAGTGCTACAGATTCATGGGGCAGCAAGCAACCAACCAGAAATTGTGGAAATGTAAGAAATTTTTTAGACACGTAGCAGGGTGACAGGCCCTTCTGGCCCATGAGCCCGTGCCACCCAATTGTACCAAATTAATCTACACCACCAGTACGTTTTGAATGATGGGAAACTGGAGCCCCTGGGAAGACATGGGGAGAACATACAAACTCTTTACAGAGACTGTGGGATTCGGACTGCGGTCCCAATTGTTGGCGCCATAAAAAGTGCCTGAAAAATGGCCGTCATCCCAGGTGACTTCCGCACGGTGGGAAGATGGGGGAACTCTGGCAGGAACGCCGGCCAATCCGAGGCCAGCACTCTGATGATGCGGGGACCTGACGACAGCACTAGGGACCCGTATAAGACGACGGCCAGAGCAATAAATCAGTCTCGTTTTCCAAGTCTTGGGTGTGCGTGCCATTCTGCTCCACGCTCTCGTAGGGCGTACGCGACACCACCATATTTATTTGTTTTTTTTGTACTTTGTATTTCATGTGAAATATGTTTCATTAACAAAACTATCAAAAGTTACCTGTTTATTCTCCATAAATTTGAATTTTAATGGTATTGCCCAATTAGTCCGGACTGACCCAATCCCTGAACAGTCCAGATTTTAGGACTTTTACTGCAATCTGATTTCAGTCTCTCTTATGTTTCCTTTAAGTTTCAAAATCCAGGAAGTGATAGGTGATAAGAAAACCAATAGTTTGTTGTTTGGAATAATTTGCATTCCTCAGTAATGACCTGTCAGGAGTAACTTGCTCATTGTTGCTATGGGTACCTTCCGTGCATTCAGTTAAGTGCACAGTGCAGCGGATCTGCATTGCGACTTGCTGTGCCTTTATTCAATGGAGAGTTCAGTGTGTTGTGCTGAGCTGATACACATTCTGGTGTTGTTCTGCACCTGTGGAAAGATTGACAGCTGCCAGCTGACCAGGGAAAATTAAGCGTGCTGTCGGTATTGAAATAATAACACTGTCCTCAGTTAATAGTCAATTGGTTAACATTTCAGAGAAAATGACTTGCAAAGCTCAAGGAGACAATGGTGCATATGAATTGCAGCTATTTTACGACGAAGCAAAGGTGGGGCTCAAAGTCTTCTGGAATTTGAACCATCTATCTGTCTCGATTAACTATTACGTCACATGTCATAGCTGTTTGCAATTGTAACCTGGAAAGTTACAAATGCCAATTTCTGGATTTTTTAAATCTACTTAAAAACCTGTGGAAAATAGAATCATAATGTCCTCCAATATCTAGATGATGGTCACAATATATATTGTAGAAGGTTTTTGATGATTTAGGACATGCATAGTATCCGTGGTGAGTTGATCGCCTGGGCCATAGCAGACAGAGGATAGTGGTGGAAGAGTCGTTCTCGAGCTGGAGGCCTGTGGCACTGGTCTTTCGTGGGGATCGGGATTGGTTTGCCCGGAGTAATGGTGGAAGCAGATACCATCGTAGCATCTAAGAGGCTTCTAGACAGATGGATGAAAAATGAAGGCGCAAGGAGACAATGTTTCGTTTGATTTGGACATCATATTTGTCACAGACATTATGGGCGGTAGGACCTGTTTCTGTGCTGCTCTGTTCTGTGGCCTAAAGAGCAAATTTCCCAGCACCGAAGCCTATGTTCAAATCTCTGGCTCCGGATTTAAATCCCAAAAGCAACTCCGATCATCACCCTCTTCCACCCCCTCCCATCAAGCTAATTTTAGATCCAATTTGCCACGATGCTCTGAATCCCATCGACCATGTGGGACCTTGCGAAAGGCCTTAACTAGTTCATGTAGCCTACATCAACTGCTCTCCCCAATAACTCAAACAAATTGATCAGCCGCATCTCTCCCCAACCCCCCCCCCCTCCCCCACTCCACAACCCAGCAAGAGTTGCCCTGACTAATCATGACCAATCTCTATTCTGCAAGTGCAGGTCCACATAGTCCCTTAGGATTTATTTCCAACATTCCCCATCAATGTTGTTCGATCAAGTTAGTTACTATTCAAGTTTATCATCGTTGCTAATGTCTTGAACAAAGCGTACACTGAGCTCTGGACATTAAGTTATGCTTTGAAGCAGGTAGCACATGCTGTCAACTAAAAGAGGCAGGAGCTTTATTAAAAGAAAATTAAATTGTGTTAATTTATGCTCGCAACTATTGGGTATCAATGTTAAAGGGTTTCCTGTGGTAACAGATGAAGACTAGCCTGACCAGTCATTCCTATAAGGGACTTCAGAACACTCTCTCAACACACGGTGATAACCTCAATACCCAATGATTTTTCCGAGGGCTGGAACAGCAGGTTGTTCCAACAAGCACATTTTGTTCATTTGCTTCCCTCATTCCTTTCTTGCAAATCAGCTTCTGGCTTGGTTTTCTGAAGAAGTTTTGAGCCTTCATTCGATCAGCTGCCTGTTCCTCTCTTGAAGCTCACTGCACAAATGCAAATGTGGCTGTGCTTTGAGAATAATCCTGACCCCATCCCCCCCCCCACCACCGGCAGCTCCAATGAACAGTGATGCTCTTGAACTGATAATCACCCCTCATCCTTTGGGACACAATTAAAGGAAAATTGAACATAGAACAGTACAGGCAGTTCCTTCCATGTGTTGTGCCAACCCGTATAAACCTACTCCGTGATCAACCTAACGCTTCCCTCCCTCACAATCCATTACCTCCTATTTATCCATGCACCCATCTAAGTGTCTTTTAAATGCCCTTATTGAACTAGCCTCAACCATTTCAGTTGTGCATTCCAGGTACCTAGCATCATTTGTGTTTAAAAAAAAAACCCACCTCTGACATCTCCCCTAAACCTTCCTCCACTCACCTTATACAGATGACCTCTGGTCTTGGCCTTACCACCCAGGGGTAAAAGGTGCTGAATGACCACTCTCTCTATGCCCCTCATATTGGGGCATTTCAAATGGAAATGCATGTGTGGCAAATTCTAGAGGTTGGATAATAAGGAATTTATTAAGCACAGCGTTTCTATTAATGCAAAAGCATTGGGATTGACACAATTCCATTTAATATTAATAGGATTTTATCTTTATCCAGGCTAACAAAATGAATACAATTCTGAAAAATAGAAATTTCCCCTGTCCCTGATGTGAACAGGAATATGGCGGAATTTACATGCTTATTAAACTGTGATTTGAACAGCGATGTAGGAAGGGAGATCCCCAGTCATACATTTTAAATCTTGTACCTCAACTTTTATAACAGAGCGCATCTTAGCAAAATAATTTCCAGTCCCATATCCAATTAAAAACACTAAACACGTTGGAAAATGCTACTGCACTCACATGATGTTGAAAGCATCATATTGTGAAATTTACGGTTTTTCATATGGTGCCAACAATTTCTGAACTGAAATCATTCTCTTTGATCGCTAGGTCCCACTTACTTTTATTCAATCAACAATTGCAATAGGGACTAATGATAATTGTCATGGGAGAGAGTCAATAACATTGGAGCAAGAGGCAAAATAGGAAGTTTACTGACCACAATGAAATATGTCAGTTTAACCTTCCTTTTTAATCCAGCCTTTCATCAGCGATCTGATAGATCTGTGGTTCTCAACCTTTCTCCTTCCACTCACAGACCACTTGAAGTCATCCCTAGGCCATCGGGGCTCTGTGATCAGTAAGGGATTGCTTAAGGTGGGATGTGAGTGGGAAGGGAAGGTTGAGAACCGCTGCTCTCGACCCAATTGTCACTGAAATATTTTACTTGAGAAAAATTGTCACGGCCCATTTCCTTTGGAGTTGAGAACCACTGTGGTAGAGTAAAGGAATAAGTTCTGTTTATCCAATGCAGGCACAGAACATGGATAAAAATAATCAGCCTCAGTCAAATGTGAAATATTGTTGCAGTTACACATTCTTTTTTTCCTGAAGTTCTGTTCTATTGAAGTCATTACACGTCTGTCTAAGGTGAATTTCTACCTCCTTGTAGCCGAAGAACGAACTAACACACACACAACACACACACACACGCTCTTTTGTGCTCCCATATCCCTGCAACTAAAACCACATAGAGGGGAATTCACTCTGTAGGCAACCTTTGATAAATTGCGTATCATGCAACCCGGCACATTTCCACTTTGAGGAGTGGCATATGGAGCAAACTTTGCTTTGCGAAAAGTACTCCTACGTTACCTTATTTTTAAATGACTGGAAAACACAGCTGTTCCTTGCAAAAATATAGTTATGCATTCATTGAAAGTACAAGTTGGGTACCGAATATTTTCCTTTTAAATAAAATAGCTCTCAAAACTTCAACATTTTCCCATTTGCTGTTTTAGTATTCCAAATAAACCTTAGTTTATTTTCTGTTCTCAGTTACTTTCAGATATTTATTTTCTTTGCCTGAAGTGGAATGTCGTGGTTGATTAGTATCTATTGCCATGAAGTCTGAGAATTTGTTGCTGGTAGCAGGTGACATGAAATTATTGCGAGATTAAATGCTTGAATAAAACTAAGGGTGCAGTCATTGATGCTATGTCAAAGCTGATTCAGCACCTGCCAATCACTGATCATCAATTATGCACATTGGTTGTAATTTTTCCAATGTTAGGTTACAGTGTTAATTGTATTTTTTTTTCCTGCTGCTATGTTCACATTTTAAACACTCAGTACAGGCTACAGATTCCTGCTACCGCCACTGATCCTGAGGTAGATGCTCATTCTTTCGGTGCTTTTCATTTCAACCCATAATTTTCTCATGCTTTCCACTGCATCCAAAGCACTCTTTTTTTTATATAATTTTTTTTCACACTGTGAAACATAACAACCAAAATATGTACAAATGTTTCTCATTAAATATACACAATGGCATTTTCCCCCTTCCATCCCTCCCTCCTTCCCACCCCCTCCAAAACCAATAAATATTCAACATATACAATACAATAAAACCATAAAACAATGTCTTCACACCAGAAAAACAAACCAGAAAAATGTGTCATCTACTTTTACACACTAGATCAAATAGTTTTGTCTTCTTATCATTTTAGGGTATGGAGGTTCGAGGCAAGCTCTCTCTGTTATGTTCCATGTACGGTTCCCAAATTTGTTTGAACAATGTGACTTTATTTTTTAAATTATATGTTATTTTTTCCAATGGAATACATTTATTAATTTTCATGTACCATTGCTGTATTCTCAGACTCTCTTCCATTTTCCAAATTGACATTATACATTTTTTTGCTACAGCTAAGGCTATCATAATAAATCTTTATTGCACTTTATCCAATTTGAGGCCTAATTCTTATTGCACTTTATCCAATTTGAGGCCTAATTCTTTATTTCTTATGTTAATTAAAAGGAAGATCTCTGGATTTTTTGCTATGTTATTTTTTTTGGATTTTATTTAATATCTGATTTAGTTCTTCCCAAAACATATTCACTTTTGTACATGCCCAAATTGCATGTATTGTTGTTCCCATTTCCTTCTTACTACAAAATCATCTATCTTATAATGTTGGATCCCATTCTTTTAATTATTGAGGAGTGATGTATACCCTGTGTAACCAATTATATTGTATCATGCGTAACCTTGTGTTTATTGTATTCTTCATAGTTCCAGGACATAACTTTTCCCACACTTCATTTTTTATCTTTATATTTAAATCCTTTTCACACTTTTGTTTAAGTTTATAGCTTATTTCCTCATTTTCCTTCTTCTTTGGCTTGGCTTCGCGGACGAAGATTTATGGAGGGGGTAAAAAGTCCACGTCAGCTGCAGGCTCGTTTGTGGCTGACAAGTCCGATGCAGGACAGGCAGACACGGTTGCAGCGGTTGCAGGGGAAAATTGGTTGGTTGGGGTTGGGTGTTGGGTTTTTCCTCCTTTGCCTTTTGTCAGTGAGGTGGGCTCTGCGGTCTTCATCAAAGGAGGTTGCTGCCCGCCAAACTGTGAGGCGCCAAGATGCACGGTTTGAGGCGTTATCAGCCCACTGGCGGTGGTCAATGTGGCAGGCACCAAGAGATTTCTTTAGGCAGTCCTTGTACCTTTTCTTTGGTGCACCTCTGTCACGGTGGCCAGTGGAGAGCTCGCCATATAACACGATCTTGGGAAGGCGATGGTCCTCCATTCTGGAGACGTGACCCATCCAGCGCAGCTGGATCTTCAGCAGCGTGGACTCGATGCTGTCGACCTCTGCCATCTTGAGTACTTCGACGTTAGGGATGAAAGCGCTCCAATGGATCTTGAGGATGGAGCGGAGACAACGCTGGTGGAAGCGTTCTAGGAGCCGTAGGTGGTGCCGGTAGAGGACCCATGATTCGGAGCCGAACAGGAGTGTGGGTATGACAACGGCTCTGTATACGCTTATCTTTGTGAGGTTTTTCAGTTGGTTGTTTTTCCAGACTCTTTTGTGTAGTCTTCCAAAGGCGCTATTTGCCTTGGCGAGTCTGTTGTCTATCTCATTGTCGATCCTTGCATCTGATGAAATGGTGCAGCCGAGATAGGTAAACTGGTTGACCGTTTTGATTTTTGTGTGCCCGATGGAGATGTGGGGGGGCTGGTAGTCATGGTGGGGAGCTGGCTGATGGAGGACCTCAGTTTTCTTCAGGCTGACTTCCAGGCCAAACATTTTGGCAGTTTCCGCAAAGCAGGACGTCAAGCGCTGAAGAGCTGGCTCTGAATGGGCAACTAAAGCGGCATCGTCTGCAAAGAGTAGTTCACGGACAAGTTTCTCTTGTGTCTTGGTGTGAGCTTGCAGGCGCCTCAGATTGAAGAGACTGCCATCCGTGCGGTACCGGATGTAAACAGCGTCTTCATTGTTGGGGTCTTTCATGGCTTGGTTCAGCATCATGCTGAAGAAGATTGAAAAGAGAGTTGGTGCGAGAACACAGCCTTGCTTCACGCCATTGTTAATGGAGAAGGGTTCAGAGAGCTCATTGCTGTATCTGACCCGACCTTGTTGGTTTTCGTGCAGTTGGATAATCATGTTGAGGAACTTTGGGGGACATCCGATGCGCTCTAGTATTTGCCAAAGCCCTTTCCTGCAGCTTAATGTACATGTTCGTTATAAATCTTTTAATTATCTTAGTGTGTGTAATCACATCTTCAAAGCTGCTTCCATCTGGTAATGTCAGTCTGTTTCCAAATTTATCCTTTAAATAAGATTTCAGTTGATGGTATGCAAACACTGTACTGTGAGTTATTCCATATTTGTACTTCAACTGTTCAAATGTTAATAAATTATTTCCCAAAAACAATTTTCTATTCTTTTGATTCCTTTTCTCTCCCATTCTCTAAAGGAAAAGTTGTCTATTGTAAAAGGGACTAGTGGATTTTGTGTCAATAACAATTTTGGTATTTGGTAATTCGTTTTTTTCCTTTCTAAGTGGATCTTCTTCCATATATTAAGTAAATGATGCAATACTGATGAGCTTTTATATTGCACCAGCTTTTTATCCCACTTATAAAGTATATGTTCTGGTAGCTTCTCCCCTATTTTATCCTGTTCTATCTTAGTCCAGTCTGGTTTTTCTCTCATCTGGTAAAAATCTGATAAATATGTTAATTGTGTGGCTCTATAATAATTTTTAAAGTTTGGTAACTGCAAACCACCCTGGTTATACCTCTTTGTTAATTTATCCAACGCTACCCTCAGTTTCCCCTCTTTCCACAAGAATTTCCTTATTATTCTCTTTAGTTCATCAAAGAATTTCTCTGTTAAGGGAATTGGTAATGATTGAAATACGTATTGTATCCTTGAGAACACATTTATTTTAATGTAGTTCATCCTCCCTATCAACGTTAGTGGTCGTTCTTTCCAATGTTCTATGTCTTCCTGCACTTTCTTTATTAGTGGTTGTTAATTTAGTTTGTACATGTGGCTTAAGTTATTGTCTACCCTTATTTCTAGGTATCGGATTGCTTGTGTTTGCCATTTAAATGTGATTCTTTTTTAAATTCTGTATAATCCGCGTTACTCATTGGCATCACTTCACTTTTATTTGTGTTGATTTTATACCCCGATATTTCTCCATATTCCTTCAATTTCTTATGTAATTCTTTTATTGATATCTCTGGTTCTGTTAGGTATACCATGATGTCATCTGCAAATAAACTGATTTTATACTCCTTCTCCTTTATTTTTATCCCTTTTATTTTGTTTTCTATTCTTATCAGTTCTGCCAATGGTTCTATTGCTAAGGCGAACAATGAGGGGGACAATGGACATCCCTGCCTAGTTTATCTACTTAATTTGAATTGGTTCGATACATATGCATTTACTACTACCTTTGCCAATGGTCCATTATATAATGCTTTAATCCAATTAATATATTTTTCTGGCAGATTGAACTTCTGTAATACCTTAAATAAGTAGTTCCACTCTACCCTGTCAAAGGCTTTTTCTGCATTAAGGCAACAGCCACCATTGGTTTCTTATTTCCTTGAGTTGCATGAATTAGATTAATAAGTTTACAGACATTATCCGCTCTTTGTCTTTTCTTAATATATCCAGTTTGATCTTGTTCAACTATTTTTGGTACACAGTCGGCCAATCTGTTTGCTAATAATTTTGCTATTATCTTATAATCTGAATTAAGTAGAGATATTGGTCTATATGATGCTGGTGTTAATGGATCCTTCCCCTTCTTTGGTACTACTGTAATTATTGCTGTCTTACATGAGTCTGGCAAGTTTTGTGTTTCTTCTACCTGATTCATTACTTCCAGGAGAGGAGGAATTAATAACTCTTTAAATGTTTTATAAAATTCTATTGGAAATCCATCCTCTCCTGGTGTTTTATTGTTCGGCAACTTTTTAAATATATCCTGTACTTCCTCTATTTCAAATGGTTTTATCAGTTTGTTTTGTTTCTCTTCTTGCAATTTTGGCAGTTCAATTTTAGCTAAAAACTCTTCTATTTTATCATCTTTCCCCTCATTTTCAGTGTGGTATAATTGTTCATAAAATTCCTTAAGGTTTTCATTAATTTGTCTGTTGGGTTATATGTGATTTGTTTGTCCTTTTTCCTTGATGCCAATACTGTTCTTTTAGCTTGTTCTATTTTAAGTTGCCAGGCCAATATTTTATGTGTTTTTTCTCCTAATTCATAATACTTTTTCTTTGTTTTCATTATGTTCTTCTCCACCTTGTACATTGGTAATGTTTCGTATTTTATTTTTTTGTCCGCCAATTCTCTCCTTTTCATTATATCATTCCTTTTTACTTGCTCCTTTTCTGTACTTACTATCTCCCTTTCCAGCTGCTCTATTTCCCAATTGTAATCCTTTTTCATCTTAGTTACATAACTTATTAATATCCTCTAATGTAAGCTTTCATTGGACCCCATAGTATAAATTTATCTTTCACTGATTCTGTGTTTATTTCAAAATATGTTTTAATTTGGCATTCAATAAACTCTCTAAATACCTGCCTTTTAAGTAGCATGGAGTTTAATCTCCATCTATATGTTCTTGGTGGGATGTCCTCCAGTTCTATTGTTAATAACAGAGGTGAATGATCTGAAAGTTTTCCTAACTCTTCCTTCAATATGGGCCCACTACAAAAACATATCAATCCTTGAGTATGTTTTATGTCTACTCAAATAATATGAATATTCCTTCTCTTTTGGATGCTGTCTCTTCCATATATCCATAAGTTTCATTTCCTGCATTGAGTTAACCATAAATTTGTCTACTTTATTCTTTTTACTTGTCTTTTGACCAGTTTTATCCAATGTTGGATCCAAATTAAGGTTAAAATCCCCTCCTATCAATATATTTCCTTGTGTGTCTGCAATCTTCAAAAAAATATCCAGCTTAAACTTTTGATCCTCCTCGTTAGATGCATATATATTGAGCAAATTCCAAAATTCTGAGTAAATCTGACACTTTATCATTACATACCTCCCTGCTGGATCTATTATTTCCTCCTCTATCTTAATTGGTACATTTTTGTTAACGAATATGGCTACACTTCTAGCTTTTGAATTATATGATGTTGCCACTAAGTGTCCCCCCCCCCCTTCTCTGAGTTGCCCCTTATCCCTTGCCGGGCAACCACAACTCCCCTTTCCATCCTTTCCATTTGGTTTGGGATCTTGGTTGCAAGCATCAATTGATTTCACAGTGACGGTTATTCTCTCCCCCCCCCCAATCCCCCCAGAAAACACTTTTTTTATACATATAACAAAGCTCTCTCATTTTTTTTCTCCCCTTCTTCCTTCCTTCCCTTCTCTTTTCCGTCTTTAGTTCTTTACATATACATTATTTTTACATCTTTATATATACTTTATTGCTGGTCTTCTTTCTTGTTCATAAATATTTTAAGTACGGCTGGATGTCTTAACATAAATTTTTCCATAAAATCATTTTTGCTGTATTAAATTCCTTCCTCTTCTTTAAGAGTTCAAAACTTATATGTGGGTAAAAAATATTTTTTGTCCCTTATATTCCAGGGGCTTATTATCTTCTCTAACTTTTTTCCTCACCTGCTCCAATATATTTTCTCTTGTCGGATATCTGGTTTTTGATATTTCTGCGGTTTCGGAGCTAGTGTTCTGTGTGCCCTTTCTATTTCCATTTCTGCATGTAATTCTGACGTTCCCAAAACTTTCAGAATCCATCCTTTTATAAATTCCTTCATGTCTGCGCCTTCTTCATCCTCCTTCAGACCCATTATTTTTATGTTGTTTCACCTACTATAATTTTCCAAAATATCAATTTTCTGAGATAACAACTCTTGTGTCTCTTTAATTTTTTTGTCGCTTTCTTCCAATTTTTCTCTTAAATCATTTACTTCCAATTCTACAGCCGTTTTCTGCTCCTCCACATTTTCTATTCTTTTCCATATTTCTGTCATGACCAGTTCTAAACTTTGCATTTTGTCTTCTGCTCTTTTCATTTTTCTTTTAATCACACTAAATTCTAATTATAACCATTCTTTTAATGATCTCATTTGTTCTTCAAAAAAGGCTTTATCTATATTCTGTCCATCTGTTTTACCTTCTATTTCCCTGTGAAGATCTTTGTCTTCTTCTTCTTCTTCTTCTGTGTCTGTATTTGTGCTTATGTCTTCTTCTTCTCTTCTTTGTATCTGTGTCTCTTCTGTTTTTCCTGATGAATTACTTCCATGTCTTTTTCTGGCCTCCTCTTGCTGGGCCTTTTGCTGTTGGTCTTCCTTTCGTGGGCTATCTGTCTGTCTGGCCTCCTGCTGTTGATTCTCTTGTTGTCTGTTACCCCGCCGTCCTTCATCGTCCAGCTCCTCGCTCCTTTCCTCTCCGTTGTTTTTATCCTCCAGCTGAGCGCCCTGATGCCGGGTGTCCCTCAGCTGTTCGTGTTGTACCTGCCCGCTCCTCGGCTGAGCCCCCCTACCGCTGGTTGCGCAGTTGCACACTTTTGTTTGGCTCCGAGAGCCCTTTTTGGAGTCCACCAGTCAGGAGGTCGCGACTTTGCTGGGCACTCACCAATCTCGGAGATCGGCTGCTCTTCACCACCGCAGCTCCCTGCTCCTTCGTGCAGGTAAGGCCTTTCTTCTCTGGTGATTTTTCTTCTTTTTTTTCCCGTTGTTCTTACTTTCTCTTTCGTGGATGCCACCTTCTTGTTCTTCTCTTTAACTTAATCTTCTATTTATTGAGTTTTGTATCTGTTTAGCCTTGTCTTTTTCAAACTTTTTTTCTGGAGAGGGCTGGTTCAACCCAACTAGTGGCCACTACTCCATCACGTGACTCCTGTCCCATCCAAAAAACTCTTGATACCCAAAGTTGTTATGTATTGAAACAATACTTATCATAAGATATTAGTAGTAGAAGTCGGCCCATTGGCCCATCAAGTCTGCTCCACCATTCTAATCATGAGTTGATCCATTCTCCCACTCAGCCCCACTCCCTGGCTTTCTCCCCTAACCCTTGAAGTCCTGACTAATCAAATACCTGTCAATCTCTGCCATAAATACACCCAACAACCTTGCTTCCACAGCTGCCTGTGGCAACGTTCCACAGACGCATGACCCTCTGACTAAAGAAATTTTTCTGCATCTCTGCTTTAACTGATGCCCTTTTATCCTGAAGTTGTGCCCTCTTGTCCTAGAATCCCCTACCATGGGAAACATCCTTCCAATGTCTATTCTGTCCGTACTTTCAGCATTCAAAATGCCTCTGTGAGGTCCCCCCTCATCCTTCTGTACTCCAACGAGTATAGTCCAAGAGTTGACAGACGTTCCTCGTATGTAAACCCTTTATTCCTGGTATAATTCTAGTAGATCTTCTTTGAACCCTCTCCAACGCCACCATGTCTTTTCTCAAGGTGCCCAAAACTGTACACAAATCTCCAAGTGAGGTCTCGCTAGTGCTTTATAGAGGTTTAATATTACATCCCTGCTCTTATATGCTATTCCTCTAGATATGATTGGATGTCATTATCACTCAACCCTTGTTCATAAAAAGTCTGCGGTCTAAAGTTCAGTCATATGATAAAGTGTTTACAAGAGCTGCACGATAGGATTTTATAAGAAGGCTGGTGGAGTTCTTACTGCATCCCTAAAGGTCGCAAAATTCCTTTCAGGTTTTCCACGCTCGCAAACCATTAAAACAAAGAGGTCCCTTTGAACAAGACACAAATAGTTGGGTTACTGTTGAAGTTAAGAGCTTATCCTTTGTTGTGAGTCATCTTTTGGCCTCGCTGCACTTTAAACCTGGTCAGAAAGCCACACTCATCCTGAGACACATCCCACAAACACCACTTCTCCAAGTCAATTTATCCCTATCTAAGTGTGGCTGTAATCATAACAAAAGGCCGTGCCTAACCCCAACCATCCTCCACCTCCTCCATGTCCTACTCTTGAGGCATTGTTCTCTCTCACCATCCCAAACATCATAGACCTATCCCCATCTCTTCCCTCACTGCTCATCTCTCCATGAAGATAACACCTGCACCCCAAAAACTTGTTATCCAAGATCAACCTCCTTCACCCGCAAAATACAAGGCCTGTTCTTTGCTTGAAGCAAATTCCTACAGTGTCGTGTTGAGACATCCCCACTCGCCTCACTATCCATTGCTTCTATGGAGTCTGTTCTGCCTGTAAGAATGGAGTAGTCAAACAATGCAGCCCATTTGGTATTACACTTGATCGAATTATAGGCCTTTGATCATAGTTTATCTGTCACACTCAGGTCCTTCGGATCTTTTATAAAAAGCCTTTGTGAAAGAAGCACAAAAATTAAAACAGAGATGCAGAGGAATTTCTATAGCCTGAGAGTGGGGAATCTCTGGAATCTCCTACTATGGGCAGCTATGGAGGCCAAGTCATTAGGTGTATTTAAGGCAGAGATTGATAGGTATCTGATGTCAAGGTATCAAAGGTTATGGGAAGAAGGCAGGGGAATGGGGTTGAGTGGGAGAATGGATCAGCTCTTGATGGAATGGTAGAGTGGATTCAATGGGCAGAATGGCTTACTTCTGCTCCTATATCTCCTAGCCTTCTGGTCTAAATAGAGCTAAATATGCTCCATGTGAATATATCCATTTCTATCCTTGTATGTCAATTTGATGAAGGTCTTCTTGCATCCTGATCAACAAATGAATTGAAAGCTCTTGTAGTCCTAACACATGCTGTTGTGAATGGTGCTAAATGAATAAACAGCCAACGAGAGGAGGAGACTCCAGAGACATCTCCGTCCTCAACAATGGCAGGACTTAGCTGGCGAGTGTCAAAAAAAAGGGCCGAAGCATCCGCAACCATGTTCAAGCATGGACAGATTCTCCCAGCAGACAGCCCTATCACTAACAGGCCCACCATCTTCCTTTAGATCAGTGGTTCTCAACCTCTTTCTTTCCACTCACGGACCACTTTAAGCAATCTCGATGCCATCGGTGTTCTGTGGATTGGTTAAGTAGGGATGTGGGTGGGAAGGGAAGATTGGCTCTAGACCCAATTGTTACTGAAATATTTTGCTTCAGAAAAATCGTATTTGGCTCATTTACTTCAGAGTTCTGAAACCTTGCACATAACGAGTCAATGAGGGATGATTAAAACAGTGGTATTTCAAACTTTTTCTTACCACCCCCAATCCCTTACTAATCACCGAGCACCTACGGCATAGGTAAAGTGGTCTGTGAGTGGAAAGAGAAAGGTTGAGAACCACTGCTTTAGATTCTCCAGTCACCTACCTCTTAGATTAAGGGACCATTCACAGCAGCCAATTTGCATGTCACATGGGTAACTGGAATCTGGGGAAGCCACACATTACAGGGAGAACACTTAAGCATCAAACTCCCACACACAAACAACTCAAGTCAGATTTGACTCTGGGCCACTGAAACTGCAAGACAGCTGCATTAAACGCTGTGTCACTGTGCCACATATCAGAAAATGTAAGGACATGGCAGAAATCAGGATTTATGTACTGAGTTATTGAATCTAAATGAAGTGATACCAGGGGACTTTTCTGTTATTTTGTGAGGCACATAAGATATTTCTTTTGCTAATTGTTCATTGAGGGTGATTTTTCCTGGATTAGATTGAGCTAATAATAATTTCTGGAAGTAATTGTGACTATTGGGAAATTGACCTGCATACCTTTCTATTTAACTCATCTTTGTATGGCTGGTGTGTTCCCACGGCAAGTTATGACAGCACAGGTCGTTGGGTCCAAGGCTGGCATCAGTTGTAGCTATTGGGTGCAACGTATGACCTTTGTTGAATACAATATTCATTAAAAATAAACAAACCAAGCAAGGAGCTGTAATGAGATGCCAATTAAAGGCTCTACTTTGTGATAGCGATACCTTGTGCACAACCTCTGTCCAAAGGTCTGCAATATAAAAACATGCTTCATTAGTGTCTCATGTACTCATGCGTTGTCCCACCAGACCACTCGTAAATTGGAGGAGCAGCACTTAATTTGTCATCTGGGCACTCTCCAACCTGATGGGATTGGCATCGACTTCTCTAGTTTCTGCTAATCTACTCTCTGTTCTCCCTCCCTTCGGCTTCTTTCCTCCAGCTCTCCACCCCCTTCCCTCTCCATTCACAGAACCTTCCCTCCTCCCCCTGCTTGCTGGTGTGCCCTCCCTCCCTTATCCACCTATTACCTCCTGCCTTTGGGTCTCCCCTTGCCCCTCTGCTCACCATTTTGTTTGGGCACCTGCTGACATTTTTTCATACCTTGAAGGGCTCAAGCCTGAAATGTTGGTTCTTTGCTAGATAAAGGAAACTGATTGACCTGCTAAATTTCTACAGCGTTGCATTTTTACCTCAACCACAGTGTCTACAGACTTTTGTCTTTTACTTTATGAGTGTCTCAATACTGATTATGGTTTTTCTCCACCTATCAAACCTGAGCTGCTCACAGCAATCGCTGGCCAAGTGATCTAGCTGCTCGTAATATTCGCTAACTGGGGATCAATCTAAGCGGGGCACCGAAATGAAGATGTCCACACAGACAAAAGATCACTACGCCATGCCGCTCTCCCCCTGCCCCTTCCCCACCAATGCGCGCGCACACCCACTCACACTCATCAGTGCCATTCTCTCCACCTGTCTACAGATGCTACTGTGAGCCACCATTTAGCTCCAATGGATATCCCAATGCGGGAGTTGTGAGCAGATTCTGATGAGAATGTTTGTTGCTGAAAATTATACTTCCACCTAATTTTTGCCCAATTTTGGGTCTCTAATTGGGAGTAGTCCAGTATGCAGCACATTTTTAATACCTCACAAGGGGGTGAAATCCAGGATAGGTTGGTCAATAAATGGTGAAAAGGGAAGAAGGAGACATTCCCTGGAGATGGATTGGGTAAATGGGCAAAGATTTGCCAGTTGATTTTCACATGGGAAAATGTAAAATTTGTTAACTCTGGCAAGAAAATGAAAGGAGAAACATATTTTCCCAGCATGCCACGGTTAGTGCAAAACTATTCCAGCGCCAGCGAACCAGAGTTTGCAAGTTCTCCCTGTGTCTGTGTGAGTTTCCTTTGGGTGCTCCGGTTTTCTTTCACCATCCGACACGATGTGGGTTAATTGGGGTGTAATTTTTGGGTGGAACGGGTTAAAATGGATGAAATCTGTAAATGAAATTTAAAAAAAATTAAATGGTGAGAGTTTGCAGAACTCTGGGATGCACAATGATCTGCGAGTCCTTGGGCATGATTTACAAAAGAGTGAAGTGTGCACGTCCAGCAAGTGGTTCGGAAAACTCAGTATGTTTATCGCTGGGAAAATTGAATTCAAACGTAGGCAGGCTATGTTTCCATCTAATAAGTGTATGTTAGACCATCTCTAAATTCTGTTTCCTGACCAAATAACTAAAACGGGTGGGTTTCCACATGACAAAAGGTTGGGCAGGCTATGCTTGTTTGGAAGAGTGAGAGATAGCTTGATGGAATCATATCAGATCCCATGTTGTCTTGATGGGATGGATGTGACAAAGATGTTTCATCTTGTGAAAGGATCCAAAACTAAGTTTCATAGTTTAAAAATAAGAGATTGCCAAGATTATCTCAGTTCAGTAGATAGAGAGAAAAGTGATTTGTCATAGAGAAAAGAAGGTAGGGGTATCTTTGCCCATAAGGGTGATCCTTAGCCACTTTGATGAAGAATTTCTTTGTTCTGAGAAGGAGTTTATTGTTTATATTTAACTTATCAATTTTAAGAGATGTCACCAGCTGCTCCCCACGACTTAAGAGCCTGCCACAATGGTGAATCGTAAGTCACGAGCAGGCCAGACAAATTTTATTCTCTGAAAGACGTACAGTGCCCTCCATAATGTTTGGGACAAAGACACGTTTTTTTCATTTATTTGACCCTGTGGTCTACAGTTTTAAATTTGAAATTAACAATTCGCATGTGATTAAAGTGCACATTCCAGATTTTATTAAAGGCTATTTTGGTTTGACCATATAGAAATTACAGCTCTTTTTTATACACAGGCCCCTCATTTCAGGGCACATCCAGCATGGGCGGACATCCATTCTACAGTTAATAAAAGCCCATCAGTTTTTCTACAACTACTAGTCTTTGAAGTTATTGATGATGCGCAGGTTGTTCCCTTGTTTTCTGTTCAGTGTATGGAAGGCATGCTCAATTGGATTTAGATCAGGTGACTCATTTGGCCATTCAAGAATTTTCCCGTTTTTAGCTTTGGAAAAACTCCTTTGTTGCTTTAGCAGTATGCTTGGGATCATTGTCTTGTTGAAGGATGAAGCGCTGTCCAATGGGTTTGGAGGCATTTACTTGAACTTGAATAGCTGTTTCTATACAGCTCTATACTTTGCTACGGCCATCAACAGTTACATCATCAATGAAGATAGTGCACTAGTGCCTATGGCAACCATACATGTCCAGGCCATAACATCCCTACCACCATGTTTCAGGTGAGGTGGTTTGCTTTGGGTTTTGGGCAGTTCCTTTATGCCTCCACACATTGCTCTTGCCATCACTTAATCCTGGTCTCATCTGTCCACAAGACCTTTTCCAGAGTTCTGCAGGCTCTTTTAAATACTTCTTGACAAATTGTAATCTGGCCATGTTATTTCTGTGGTTTGCATCTTGTAGTGTAGCCTCTGCATGAAGTCTTCTATGGACAGTAGTTATTGACACATCCACACCTGCCTCTTGAAGAATGTTTCTGATCTGTGGGACAGGCGTTTGGGGATTTTCCTTAATTATGATGAGAATTCTTCTGTCTTCAGCAGTGGAGAACTTCCTTGGCCTATGTTATATGCGGATTGTGGAAGAACACACGCATCCCTGTCTGGAACATTGTGGGTTGTAAAGGATCACATGACCTCCCTACCTGAAACCTATTCAGAAGTTGATTCACCTGCCAATCAAGGCCACCAGTTAGCACTCACTTTATCTTTCGCTCATTTAAATGACTCGATGTCACCATTGACCAGACTCCCAGCTCGGAACCATATAAGGATCAATGCACGTCACACTTCTCTCTGCCTCTTGGTCTAAGCCCCGGTCATCGCTCCATGTCATTTGGCTACTGTGGACATTGCCGGAGGAGTTACAGGTAACAACTCTGAGTTGTCCACAGTGCTGCAGTAGATCAGTGCTTGAAGAGAGCCACACCCCCATTGGTACAGGTAATCGGGAGTATGCTTGAAAGTCCCTGTCTATGAAGTGTGTACACTTCACCAGCATCCACCAGTGTCGGAGTCCTTTGTACCCGATGTGCCTGCTTGTAACGTTATAGCTTTTATCTTGTGTAGAAGATAGGCAGCCACTGGTATCGAAGTCCAACCTGGGTCCGATGTGAATGACTATATAGTTGTTTAGTAGCAGAGTAATTAAGTATTGTTTGAAATCTTCTCCTGTGTGTTCAATAAAATTGCCTTTGATTGTAGCACTTGTGTTCAGACTCATCTCTCTGTGAACCCACCAAACCTGATACTTCCCCCAAACACAATAGCCTACCATTCCCTTTGTGGTTACTGAGCCCACCCGTACGCTCCTTCTTCTTAACAGTTGATTTTGGTAATGCTAAGGTTTGGGCGGTGTCTCTTACTGTTTTATTCTTGTTTTTCAGCCTCATAAAGGCTTATTTGACTTTCATGGCACAACTCTGGTCCTCATGTTGAAAAATGGCATCTGCAGACTCCAAAGGTAATCAAAAGCTTAGAAGCAAGCCAAGCTCTCTCATACTTGCATCAGTGAAGCAATTAAACATACCCGAGTAATCGCAAACAGCTGAGAAGCCAAATGTCCCGAACATTATGGTGCCCTGAAATGGCATGTTGATAAAAATGCTGTATTTCTACGTGGTCAAAACCAAAATGTCCACAAATAACCTTGAATCAAATCTGGAATGTGCTCTTCAATCACATGTGAGTTGTTTGATTAAAAATTTAAATCTGTGGAGCACAGGGGCAAATAAAAGAGAAAAAAAAAGTGTTTTCATCCCAAACATTTTGGAGGGCGCTGTAAGTGAACAAGCTGGGTTTTTACAGCAATCAAAAAATTTAATGGTCAAATAACAGGGTTTGAATTCAAAATTCCTCAGCTGCCTTTGTTCCTATGGATCAGATGTTTATATACCAGCCCATGTAATTTAAACGCTGCGCAACTGAACACAGATTTTCTGCAGCCAGTTTTTTTTAACTTGGGCAATCCCCATGAGAAAGTGCACAAGGATGACCGTGAGGTGGAATCCTCTTCTCCCTTCTTAGGAAGACTTGTTTCCACTCTGGCTTTGCGTGTTCTAAGGTGGCTGAAGAGGCCACTGTGGGAGTTGTCAACTTCCAGAGATGGGGGTGGGGGGGGCAAGTTAATGATGGCTACGTGGTTTGTCAGGTGCTGTGCTCCTTCTAGTACCTTCGTAGGTCTTCTGTGAGCTACCAAAATAAACAAAGTCATTTAAAGCTGACAGTTTGATTGATTGGAAAAATTTGTGTTATTAATAAAGTCTTATTTCTGAGCGGCAGTAATTTACAGATTTCAGGCATCAACTTACATGGCAAGCACTGTCACTTAGTAACAGGATTTTCCTAACCACCATAAATCTAAAGCTGGAAGTCTTCAACCTTGCTCTGAAGCAATAATTTTTCTTCGGGTTATTTCTTTGCTCAGAGGGCTGTCAGTCTTTATAACCCTCCACCTGGGAGAACCCTGGATGGTGAGTACATTCAAGGCAGAGCTTGATAGATTTTTTTTGGACATTGAAAGAATGAAGGAACACAAGGAAAAAACAGGAAAACAAATTTATAATAAAGATCTACAAACTTCCTGAATAGCAAAGAAGGCTCCAGGGGCTCAGTGACTTACTTCTGCTTGTAGTTCATTGCTCATGTTATTAATAAACACCTATTACTGTTCAAGACATTAGGCAGATGGAATCAAAGGTGTGCTGGCAAACTGGATTGCAAATCAGCTTGGTGAAAGCTAGTCAGCGGGTAGTGGTTTCTCTGACTGGACGTCTGTCACTAGTGGAATCCTGCCACCATCAGTATTCAGTCAGGTGAGAATATAGTTCGACTGATTAATAAGTTTGTTGACGACACAAAATTGGAGGATTGTCAGTTAGTGAAGAATGTTGTGAAAGGAAAACAGAGAAACAGCTTAAATGAAAAACAAAAAGCAAGCAGAAGGAGCGGCATCGTCCACTCCTGTTCCTAAGCAAAGCGATGGTGAGGTTAACAAGTTTCTCCCCTTCCTCACCACTCTACTGAAACAGTTTTAATCACAGAACATCCGTTATGATTTTTCACCATGATATATTTCTTTCTCTTCTGGCTTTCAACTGCAACTTATTTTAATTGCATCAGCTTTTGAAAGACATTGGTGAAATAATTGAGACAGAGACTTAATTAGAATCCACATTTGGACACTGTCTTCTGAATCTCCTGAACTAATTTGGATTTCTTAATGGTGCATTCAATTTCATAAACAGCTACAGGTGCTTCCTGTTGTAACAGCTGCTGCCACACATTTGGAAGAGAGTTTGATTGGAAATTTGCAGATTCCATTAAAAAAATAATGAATGGCTCCAAATTTTCCTAATCTGTAACTATTTGTATTTTGAGGTAGCCTGCAACCTCATTAGTGAGAAAACATATGTCAGTAACTATTGGTACAGTACAATATCATTCAAATGATGTTTGCCGATTGGATATTCAGGGACACACATGTATGTATAAAATGGTCTGGTTTCCAAAGAAATGAGCATGAAAAGTTACCAGGTAAACTACCAGGAGCATTTGCTGTTCTTCTTCAGATTGTTCATTTGTCTTTTTTTATGTTGTTCTTATCTCTCTTTGGCTTGGCTTCGCGGATGAAGATTTATGGAGGGGTAATGTCCACGTCAGCTGCAGGCTCGTTGGTGACTGACAAGTCCGATGCGGGACAGGCAGGCACGGTTGCAGTGGTTGCAAGGGAAAATTGGTTGGTTGGGGTTGGCTGTTGGGTTTTTCCTCCTTTGTCTTTTGTTCTTATAAGGTAGGAAGGTTCCCCATTTAACGCCTTACCCAGAGGACAATGCTTCTGACAAAACATTACTCTTCCAGTGCAGTGGAGTCATGAATTAGAATTGAATCGAATGATTATTGTCATGTAAGTACTTTATTGTCGCTGTGTAAGAAAACACAACAAAATTTTAAAACGCACCCGCCGTACCATGCAACATACAAGAGGATAGAGAAAAAAAACAAGAAGAAAAGAAAAAGTAACATTTAAACTATACAAAATGCAAATACACTAATTGGCGGAGTTTAATTCTCCAATGGCTCTGGGAGAGAAACTGCTCTTGAGTCTGTTTGTCCTTGATTTAATTGTCTACCCGAGGGCAATAAATCAAACAGATGATGGCCCAGGTGAGTCGAATCCATAAGAGTATTAGCTGCCTTCCCGATACAGTGAGATCAAAATAAATCTTCCAAAGGGGACAAGGAAAACTCCATGATCTTCCAGGCCTTATTGCTTAATCCCTCTGAAGATCCCTCTAATCTGCTGCGGTAAAGCTGGCAAACCTAGAATGCAATAAGTCAGCACGTTTTCAATAGACCAGCGATAATAGGACATCAATAACTTCTCCTGTAGATTCATTTTCCTAAGGATTCTTAGGAAATGGAGACGTTGAAGTGTCTTCTTGATTATAGCATTGGTATTAATAGTCTAGGGAAGATCCTCAGCCAAATATGTTCTCAGAAACTTGAAAGTCGTAACCCTTTCCGCACAGTCCCCATTAATACGCAGTGGGGCTGAAGCCATTCAGTTCCTTCATCTTCAAAGAATTCCATACCAGATTGTCTTCTGAGCCCCACATTGACAGTCTGTGGATTTCGTCCCTATAGGATGACTCGTTGTCCCTTGGAATGAGCCCGACCACAGTCATGTCATCCATAAATTTGATGATGGTATTAGAGGACTACGCGGAGACACAGTCGTACGTATAAAGAGAGTCCAACGCTGTGGGGAACCAGTGCTAAGAGTGAGAGTAGGGGGAACAATGAGCGCCTATTTTCACACTTGTGCAGCAAATGAATGTAAAGCTTTTGTTTTGCATGCCATACATCCCAAATGTCACCGTATTCTGGTGCCATTTTGGATCCACAAAAACGATTGCAGTAAACTGTAACAAGTTTAATAATGACTATGGGTAGCATTTAAACTTTAACATTCTCATGAATATTAACATAACAGGGAAGTCAAATTTAAAATTTATATAATGAGGGGAGTGCGATAGAACACAAATCTGGAAATCCCAATTACATGCAAGTGGCTTCACAGATAGATAGAATTGGCACATTGGCCATCTTAAATCAAAGTGTTGAGTATAGGTTGGGACGTTACGGTCAAGTTGTTTAAGACATTGGTGAGGCCAAATTTGGAGTATTATGCGCAGTTTTGGTCACCCCAGCACAGGAAGGGTATCAATAAGATTGAAAGAGGGCAGAGAAGATTTACTAGGATGTTGCCGGGATGAGAAGAATTAAGTTGCAGGGAAAAGTTAAATAGGTTTGGACTTTACATCCTGCAGTGTAGAAGAATGAGGGAGATTTGACAGAGGCACACAGAATTATAAGGGGTATAGACAGAATAAATCCAAGTAGGCTTTTCCCCCTGAGGTTCAGTGAGATACAAACCAAAGGACCTGGGTTAAGAAAGAAAGAGGAGAAGTTTAGGGGGAACATTGGGAGGTAAAGCACTGGTCTTTCAGACCAGGGGGTTGCGAGTTTGTTCCTTGCTGGGGTGCCATTTCTGTGAGGGGCACTGGACAAAATGGCGACTCTCTGTCTTTCTTACAATAGACAGTTAAAGAATTTAATGTATGTTGCATTCTAAATAGTGACAGTAATGTAATCTTTACCTCTACACAGAGAGTGGTGGGAAGGGGATCGAGCTGTCAGTTGAATTGGTGAATGGGGGCAAAATTTTCACATTTAAGAAGAAATTTGGACAGGTACATGGATGGGAGGGGTATGGAGGGATACAGACTGGGTGCAGATCAACGGGGCTAGGCAGATCCATTAGATTAATAACTGCCCTAGCTCCAGGCTGGCCTGCTCTCTCTATCACTGGGCACTCCCTGCTCGAACTGGCCTCTGCTGTTCGCCTCATCCCTTGACATCATCCCCTGGGTAGACTCTTTGAGCCTCTGTAGATACAGATGCTGGAAGGAGCGACAAACGCGCAACTATTGATTCTGTCCATCAAATCAAAACTATGCCAGAGGTCACATGATTATCAGCAAGCACTCTAATTGGCTGCTCCTCACTTTTTCGCTCTGCGCCGAGTCTCCACAGTGGAATGCTACAAAAACAGCTGGCTGAGCCTGTGATGGCGGGCCAATGTTCTAGAAGCTCTTTTAATACCTAGGAGCAGCTTAGTCGGCTAACTCAGAGGGCAGTGAAGAGCCAACCGGATTGGTGTGGAGCTGTAGTCACAAAGAGGCCTGCGACTAATGAATGTAAAGTATCTTGGCTTAATGGTTATTAGCAAACCAGGTGAAAATCCGTACTTTAACCAACAGTATCCCTTCATTTTCAGATTTTTGAAGCTAAATTTAATTTATTGGGCAGCCCTAGATTAATTTAGGCACACTTGTTCCTTTAACAAATGCTATGTACTGTGGATAACCAACAAACTGACAGCAAGATCAAAATTCATAATTCCCACTGAGAGGAGCCCACATGTGGAATTCCGGTCAAGGCTAGCAGAGTTAAGATTGGAAGGCCACCGGAGAGCCCAGGTCTGCAGGTGTGGTGACTGCGATGGGTGCAGCCTGACTTTCTGAGTTTCTCCAGCACTTTTGTGCCCTCCTGCAGGTGAGCCCCGTCTGGTGTACCTGCAGCCCTCCCCCCACCTCCCCCAGCAGAGGGGCTGGCTACTTGCCTGGCGACATCTTCTTCCACACTGCCACCAAGAATCACTGACTGCATTGCATTTCCTTTCTGCCTTCAGCTAGGTCGGCCTTATTCTCAGCCTGAGGTGAAAATGAACTTGGTGGCTGAAGAATACCCGATGACCAAAAGTTGATGAGCGTCAAACATGAAAGTCTGCAGACCCAATGATTGAAGTAAAAACACAATGCTGGAAAAAGCAATGATAAAGATACTTAACCAATGGTTTGGGCTGGAGCTCTTCATCAAGGGATGAGCAAAATGTTGGAAAGCACCTGAACAAAAGAAAAAAAAAATTTTTTTGGTGTGGCACCTGCCTACATTTTGCTCAACCCTTGATGAAGGACTCAAGCCTGAAACGTTGGTTGTGTATCTTTATCTTTGCTACATAAAGGACACTGTTTGACCTGCTGATTTTCTCTCTCACTCTTTTCACTTTAGACCAAAAGTTTATGGTGTCCCAAGAGTCCCTGTGCTAAGCCCATGATGGTAGTTGCCTTCGCTCATGGGACAAATGAATCTGAATAATAAAACATCGACAGTGAAATTGGCACCTCTTAACCAGCAAATGTATTTACAAGACATTTAGTACTTTGTCTTAAATATATTCCAGCCACCCTGCCAGTCATTACACCATAATATATTGCTGCTTTGAAATAAAGTGTGTGCATTTGAACTCTGATCGGTCAAATAAAGCCAAGAAGTGAGGGAAATAATGTTTAATATTTATTGCCACATATCCATCACCAAAGAGTAGGAATACAATATGCATCTATTATGATATTCAGATCTTAACTGCAACCTGATGTGCAAGTAATTTGTTTGGAATTGGTATTTCCATATAAACAGCCTTTTCTGTAATAAATAGAGCTCCCTCTGACTTGAGAGACTCTTGGTGATTTTGGAAGATGAATTCTCACATTAACAGCTGATAAGCTGAGTCATGGGATTGAAAACTCTACCCCTTCACATATTTACCTCAAATTTAAATGATTTTCCCGGCCCTCTCAGAATATTGGTTATTAAGGGTGGAATATTGGGTAAATTGGTGAAAACAGGAACTGTTCCCTAAAAACATAGCAAGTCTAGCTTGTCTTGTTACTTGCTAAATCCGCTGCATTTTCTGACTTACTTTCTGAAGTTCTGTGCAGCTGCCAATCTATTTGACATCTTGTGATTCCTTTCAGGTTGGCCAGGCATAGTATTCAAATAAATCTAGCACATGAGACACCTGAAATTGTTTCACGCATTCTCTCTCCCTCTTAATTATTGAGCAAAACATTTTTTTTATTTAAATATATTGAAATTTATTATTATTATGAGACTGAATATTGCTGGTGGAGGTTTGTCATTTCTTTAGACTAATCATTTCAGGTTGATGCTGCCCCCTTGCCCTGTATGAACCTGCAAATTCAAAGATTGTAATGTGGGAATTAATTTTAAATAGATGTATGCAATAGGATGCTCTTCCAGACAGGAACCATTGCCCGTGTATATGTAAAGAGGCACATACAATATAATGCAGACAAACACACATCGATTACTTGGATAGACACACGCCAGAATTAATCGGATGCAGCCACGAGGGAAGATCACCCACCCTGCTCCCGCCACCCCCCCCCGTCTGAGAGGAAGAAGTGGAGGAGGCAACCCATGGGACGGTCACCACGGTGACGGACCAGTGTCGGGGTTCTGCGGCTGAGGGAGCTGTGCACGCGGCGGGGCTGCTGGAGAGTCGAGGCGACGAACCCGTGGAAGCCGTGGGCTGCCGGAGACCGCTGTCGGGAGACTCGCAGAGGGCTGCGGGCTGCTGGAGACTGGCTCAAACTGGCTGGTGGGGTTCCAGGTAACGGAACCGGGATGCGAGGAGGTTCCGAGGGCGCTGAAGGGTCTCTGACCATGTCAGGGGTTCGGATCTGGAGCTCTGGTCACCATTGGTTTGGCCGCGTAAGTGCTTGAGGTGAAACTTTGGACATTTGGTGACTCGGGGTGGGGGGGGGGGGCTCTGTTTTGCTTCTCTCTTTCTGACTGACTGTAAGTCTCACTGTAGGTCCGACTATGTCTGACTGTAAGAGGTGCTTAGGCAATTCCTGCCAGTGGCGAATCTGTCCGCCTTGCAGCAGGCAAAAAGAAATTTCATGTAATACGACACTGTTTTATTACTATGATAACGAATTGAATCTTGAATAGTGTCCACACACAAACTTATCAAATGACTCAGATTATACTTACCTATGTTTTGTACTTGTTAGCTAAATACAAAGACACACCTGATATTTCACCCATTTTTTACTAATGTCAAATTTTCACCAAATGTTTCCCTCACTCTGGGCTGGCAGAGTGGAACATAATGCTAGCTCTATTATGTAGAACTCAATGGTCCAATTAACATCTTCTTTCAACTTTGCTCAACCACACATGTTGTGGGGAAAGAAGGACCTTTCCACCAGTGCCATTTAACAGGACCATGAAGTACTTGCAGAATCAGATATTTTATGTCTACTTTTGTCCACCATTTGGGAGTTTCTAAACACTAAAAGAATGGATGCTGTGTGGTTACATTCCCCAATCCACACAGGAGAAGAATAAGCTTCCTGTTGTTTGTTCTGTGAGATGACCACATCCGCTAAGTTTGCAGGGCTTTGTAAAATCGGGTTGCGATGAATCCCAGCTCAAGATCTATCCCTCTGGGTGTCATCGTATATGAAAGTGGTTATTCACTTGTTAACCAGAGTGCTGCAGATGCCTGGGTCTGGTGTGGGATTATGAAGTCTGCCTCAGAGAATTTGTTCAATTAAAATCTCTCATTACTTGGAATGCCATTTTGGAGCCAACACAAGCCCAAAGGAAGCCAAGTTTTCATTTAGACAAAAAGCAGATCAAGCTGACATTTTTATGAATGTGAGATGAATTTAACTGATGCTTAGAAATCCACATGCTCAAACCCACGTCCACACTCCTTTGACTCTCAATGTTTCAAAGATTAGCCTAACGTCACATATTAATGTTCAACCTTCACTATCCAATTAAAATAACTATTCTTCATGGTTAAATGGTGTTGAGAGTCTACAAGCTATTATGTTAAGGAGAGGAATTCATCTGTCCTGAACAACATATATTCATACATATATACTGTCAGAGGTCAGTGAATAATGGTTTATAGCAGGAATACTGGCTAAATCTTTCCAAGGAGGGCTTTCTTAGCAGTCATTTTTAGAGAGCACTGCCTCAGTCCAAATAAAGATATCCACCTTAGTTTAGAAATGTAGGGCCAGACTCAGATTGGCATGAAATTTATTCCAGGAGTACATGTTGGAAAGCAAATACAGCAGACGCTGGAAATCAGAAACAAAATCTGGTGAATGGGCATCATCATGGAAGTTTTTACAGTGTGGAGACGCTCCCTGATCTCCTCAATATTTTAATCATCAAACTCAGTTTGAATGTTCAGGGAATTGTTTCACTATTTATGGGAGATCTACAAGGTGCAAATATCAATAATAACCCAAGTAAAATACGAAAGTCTGCAGACACTGTGACTGAAGTAAAAACACAATGCTGGAGCAACTCAGCAGGTCCTCAGATCTTGATGAAAGGCTCTAGCCCAAAACATTTGTTATGCACCTTTATCTTTGCTATGGCCTGATGAGTTTCTCCTGCACTGTTTTTACAATAACCTATATTTATATTGCTTAACATGGCCCATGATGTCTGTGCTGAACATAATGCCAAATTAAACTATATTTTTGCTCCTCGCACAGATCCATGTCCATATTTCTATGCCAATCCAGAAGTTATTCATGATGAAAGTGGAATTTGTCCTCTCTGAGCAGAAAGGTGCAAGTTCAGAAGGGGACAGGTTTGAATGAGTAAGGTGAAAGGCAAAACTGAGAGGGTCAATGTTGGCAGTTAGTAAACAAATAAGACTAGACAGTTTAAGACGCCAAAGTAAGAGGTCTATCTGGTGGATCTGGAATTTAAGAGATGGAAGAACAGTGTGGTCCGAAGACACCTGGTTAAAGAAAAAGGCATAGAGGTGGAGGAGATGGAAGAAGAATTCATGTTCATAAATTGCAAGGACAGAGCTGATACTAAATAATAAACCAAGTCAAGCAAAAGTGTAAAGGTTAAATAATAAATATTACCTAATTAGTTTCACTTGAATATAGATAGCAAAAGGAAAACTCAGACAGGCAAATTAATTTAATACCACTCCCTATTCTACTCTACCTCTCCCCTTCCCCCACCCCACGTCCCAGTCCATCGCCCTCACCTGGTTCCTTCAACCAATCACCCTCCCCCCAACTTGTTCCAACAGGTTCTATTCCACCACCCTCATTCACACTGCTATAAAATATCAATATTTCCTGTTCACATTTAGCCCTGATGCAGGTCCTTTTGCCAATTTATTCCTTATTAGGGAGGTCATTCCAAAGGATACTTGGATCCTTTATTATACACACAGTGTGTTTGCATTTGAATGGTAACCTATGACCATGTCCTCCTTTGGAATGACCACCTTACATAGCTCATATTTCCACAGATGCTGCTTGACCTGTTGACTTAATCATTTTCTGCTTGATGTTCCAGATTCCAGAATCTGTTTCAGGATGGTGGGGTTAGGATAATTTATAGATCAGGGGGCTCACTTGCACCAATACCAATTATTCAAGATTATATTAATTATTCAAGAATACATTAATTATTCAGGATTATGAATTCTGAATGGAATGCCAAAAGGGATTAGGAAAGAAACAGATAAAACATTGGATTTAGAAGGGAAAAGGGGATAAAATAAATAAACAATGATTAGTTTTAAAAAAAAAATCTCAGCTGTGGGAAAACTACAGTTCCCACAGATTACTACAGATTAAATAAGTGAACAGTCACAAAGACCTGGGCTATTGAGCGACAGTCAACATGAATTTCTAACGCAAAATTTATGGTTGACTTATTTAACTAGATTCTTTTGACGAGAGGAAATGTAATGGTTTGTGTAGACATGGTTTTAGAGAAGCACTGCATAATATATATTATATTAAAGGGTATGCAGGACGATGGCTATGGAACAGTTAGCATTAGTAAAAGTAAATGAGGCATTGTCAGGTTTCCACGATGAGAGTTGGTGATAGGTTCCAGTGATTACTGCAAAGAGGTCTTTAGATGCTGACCTCAACAGAGTGATGACAAAGTTTGGGAAATTTACTGAAATGGAGTATGTGGGAAAATGAGTGGAAGAATTCAGGGGTTTGGTGCCCATAACGGTGACTTACCCGCTTGGCTTGGTATTTTTAGATAAATAATTCTTAATGTCCATTTGCATGTTTAAATTTAATTTTCTTTTGAAGATGTGGATTAGTAAATTGGTTAGAAGCACATGAAGGCTAACAAGAGAGCCAATGCAGAAGAAATAAGGCTAAAAAGGGAGATTTTTAACAAAGCGATTCAGATGGTTTAGACTGAGTTTCAGCACAAGATGTCCATGGTAAGTGCAGAACAGTTAAGTTACATTTTTATAAAACTAAATTAGAAATCAGTTTTGTGGCTTGCAACTCATTTTATGTATGGACATTATGTTGAGTAGAATCTTGCTATCATTATATGGGTGGCATGGTTAGCAAAGCATTTAGCACAATGCTATTGCAGCACCAGGTGACCAGGGTTTGAATCTGCTGCTGTCTATAAGGAGATTGTACATACTCCCTGATGTTTCTTTTATTGTAATAGAGAAACCTCGGTTCTTTTAAAACAACTACACCTTATTAGCTAGAGCCATGTGGAGGCATCCATCTTGAATCCAACTGAAACTGCAACCAACTAGTCTCTGACTCCTTCTGGTGGCCAGGAGTGTCACTGGCCCTCTATCACTACATCTCCTTCCCTTGAGATGTTTAATCTAACAACATTGCACACTAATACAGTATTCATTTCAATCTACAGTTCAACACAATCATAAACACAAACATCAGCACCAACTTTTTAAGCATGCAGTTCCTTTTCTTTTAGAGATTCTGTCTGTCAGGTGCTTTGATAAACACGTGTGGATCTTCTTCACACAGATGCTTGTGTCGGATCTGCTGGTCCACTACTGTCCAGTGTTTCCTTTGATGCTGTTCAGGCTGGATCTTTTGTGTTTGTCTGTTCCTGCAGTGTCTCTTGCATTTTCAGCAGGCTCTTTTGATTCCTTCTCTGATTGACTGTCCTCTGTTCTGAGAGTGTGGGATCTTGGATTTACTTCCTCCAGAACAGTGGCCTTGTCCAAGGTGTTGGAATCTCCAAGTCCCACTGTGCCGTGTTGTGCCAGTGGCCCTAAGCTTCTTGCTGACTTGTCATAGTTTGCTTTTTGTCTCCATTGCAGTCGATTTTGTTCCTGTTCGACATCTCTGTTCTGTTTGGGCCTGCAGAGAAGCAAAGTGACATGCATAGTCTACATCCTATCAGAAGCTCAGTGGGTAACATGCCATGTTTGAGTAGTGAAGCTCTAACTCAATAGAGCTAGATACGGATCTGAGCCACTGTCTAGTGCTTTCTTGAGCAACTGTTTAACTATGTGAACTCCTTTCTCTGCTTTATTGTTTGACATGTCAAAAATCATACTCTTCTGCAAAATTCTGGAATTCTCTACAACTGAAGCATGGTCCAATGTCACTGTAGACAATTTGAGGAATTCCATGTCTTGCAAGGATTGATTTCATATATTTGATCACACAAGCAATTGACATATTAGGAAGCAGCGCAATCTCCTTTGCCTGCTTTGCATGATGTTTCAAACAGATCTCACAGCCGGAAATTACCCTGTCAATGTCAACATTTATCCCTGCCCAACAAACAGCAGTTCTGATCCTCCTCTTGCATTTTTTCCATTCCAAGGTGCCCCTCATGCACCCTTTTTAGCATCTCTTGTCACGGTAATTGAGGAATGATAATTCTGCTCTGTCTGATTAGAAGTCCATTGACAACAGTTCAGCTCTGATGTAGTATGGCTGTCATTCACCTCTAGATCATCCTTCATTCAGATTCTTCATGATATTCTGTGGAACTATGTCCTTTTCTGTTTCAGCTGCAATCAACTTGGATTTCATGTCTGAAGTGGGAAGAGATTCAGTGATCAGATTCACATGGAGATTTTCATCTGTCTCTGTGGAACACTCATTGTGTGCTTCACTCTGTGTCGTTGCTCTTGACAACACATCAGCTAACGCAATAGGTTTTCCTGGTGTGTACACCCTCTTGACTAGGCTTAAGTTTTCACATGCTTTGCCACCCAGCAATGATTCATGTCCATCTGGGGTTACTGTGAACCTGAGGTGGTTCTCTTTATCTTTAACTTTCACCTTGAGTTTACATGTTTGTGTTGATGCTTTGTCCATTGTTGGCTTTGAGCTGTACAGGATTTGCATGGATGTATAACTTTATCTTCATTGCCCTGATGTCGCACTCAAAGATCAAATTGACCTTTGCCCCTGTGTCCAGCTTGAAAGGAATATTTGTTCCATTTGTTTGCAATGACACCATCCACTTATTCTGCTTGACTCTGTTCATGCTTGGCTGCACAGTGTCTGTTGGTTTAGAATCTTCCTACACTACCATGAGAACAAAAAGTGCATCATGGAGGGAAATTTCTTCTACAGTGTGTTCAGTGTGTATGATATCACTTCTCTTTTGTTTTTATTTGGAAAAACATTGCTTTGCATAATGACTCTGCCCTTTACACTCACTACAGACATTTTCATAGATTGGGCATAGATAGCTTTGGTGCCTGTTTAGTGCTACATCATTTGCAATTGAATATCTTCATTCTCACTGGCTTTTGCACTCTCACTGAGCTATTTCATGTGTTGAAGAGCTATTTCACTGGCATGGCATATCTTCACAGCCCCAGCTAAGGTAATTTCTGTCTCTTGCAGCAACATCTCTCTCACTTTCTTATCACTAATCCCAAACACAATTTGATCATGGATCATTGAATCTTGCAGCAATCCAAAATTACATGTTATTGCTTTTTAAGTCTGTTAAAAAAACTATTAAAGCTATGTTCCTGCAGCTGCTTGCATGACAAAAACATGTACCTCACAAATGTTTCATTTTTCTTTGGAAAACAGTGTTCATCTTGATAAATCTGTTGAACTTACCCTGGTCTTCTGCCTCAGCAAAAATAAATGTATTGAAAATGTCTAGTGCTTGAGATCCCACCATGGTAAGTAGCAGTACAATCTTCCATGCATCAGGTTTTCTGTTGAGTCCAATGGCTTTCAAGTACAGCATGAATCTTTGTTTGAACAACCTCCCCTCATAGTTGACATTTCCAGTCCAATTTATAGCATCAGGAATTTTACACTCTTCATATCTCTGCTTATAATGACTGAAACACACTCCTGGTACCAAGTAATGTTTCTTTTATTGTAATAAAGAAAATTGGTTTCTTTTAAAACAACTATATTAGCTGTAGACACAAGACCATGTTGAGGCATCCATCTTGAATCCAACCGAAAGTGCAACCGACTAGTGCCCAACTCCCTCTAGTGGTCAGGAGTGTCACCAGCACTCTATCACTACATTCACGTCTGCATGGGTTTCCTCCCTGAGCATCCGTTTCCTCCCATCATTCAAAATGTACAGGAGTTGTCAGTCAATTGGGTGTAATTGGGCAGCGCGGGCCCATGGGCCGAAGGGCCTGTTACCATGCTATATGTCTACGTCTAAATTATAGGATTGAGAAATTCAATGTGAAAGATGAAAAGAGGCATATAATCTATGTTTAAATTTTAATTGGTTCATGCTAATATAGAGTCAAGCTTTGTTATCAATCTTAAAATATTGTAAAATGTTTTAAATTATTGTTAGTTCCATTTTGTTGATAGCTCAATACCTTTGCTGTAGGATATTGCATGCAGGTCTGTTCTCCCCAACTAAGGAATATCATGTGATAGCAGCATACATGTAATGGGGAGAGAAGTGAAGGTTCACCAGAATGATTCCTGCGACTGTGAGTTAGTCACTTGAGAAGAGAATAAATGGATCTGGGCTTCTACACATGAGTTTAGAAGAACAATTGATCCTTTAAAAGGACAAAAAAATCCTTCAGGTGATTCTTTAGCCTGGTGGTAGCGAATCGTTGACCTTCTCCATCCAAGGGCACATTAAAAGCTCAGGTTTTGCTTGTATTAAAAAAAGAGATGGTTAGATTTTTAATATTAATGGGATATGGAGTTAATGGAAGAAAGTGGCGCTGAGCTAAAAGATCAGCCATGACCTCGCTGAATAATAGAGAAGCGTTAAATGCTCTGCTGCTTTAGTTATTTTACCCTGATGTTCTAATTAACATTTAAACGGAAAGCTCCTGTTCCTGCTGAGACCTCTCAGCTCGGGTCTATGACTAGATGCATTGATGACCAAGCTGGTGCAGGCGCACGACATTAGAGTGTGTGAATTTTTAGGCTTCCCTAATTTATTGCAGAAAATGACAGGGTGTATAAAAGACTCAAACTCACAGAAACCTGTGCAAAAGACCATGGCCATCACTTGTAACTTCTTTACAAGGCTTCAACAACACACCGATCACCCAGCGTGGAGTGGTTCAGGTCACAATTTTGTGGAAGACCAATTTCTACCATATGAAGCTCTGAAACAGCAACATAGGCCGCCAGAGGAAAAAAATCACAATGTCCTCTTAGAGGAGAATAGTTGCACTTACAGGCTCATTGCTACTCCCAGTGGTGCTCTGCATTGGAATGTTGTGGTTGTCCGGGAACACAGGGCTGCTATACTTCAGCAGCTGGCTGTTCTCCATGAGCAGAGAGACACTACACAGCAGGGGGCTGCCCTTCCATGTGGTCAGAGCAATGGCAGTGTAGCTCTCTTCTCTCTAATGGAGAGGAAGTTACTGATGTCACCGTTTGCTGCCTCCATCTGATTCGCATTATTCTCCATGGTGGATAGAGTCCTGCCCAGATTGTGTGAGGATCTGACTCTGAGGTAAGGACTGTACATAAAGGAGCCCAGACACCTGCGAGAAAGCTCTCAGCTCCATTCCAGGTTTGAATTGCGATCGTGAGACCTGCACTAGTGAGGTGCGCTGCACCTTCTACCTGGTGAGGTCTCCAGCACCTGTGGCACTCATTCCAAATCTTCCACTGAGGCAATAATGCAAATGGCAATACCACCAAGGGACCCATTGAATGAACAGCTCAGCATCTAAATGCTGTAACAGCATTCACTGGCAGCTTAAACACCCTTTGCAGACTTCAGCAGTCTTTAAGTAATTCTGGAGCGGCCCTGCGAGGTCTCCCGATGTCAGCAAATTGTACCTTTCAATCATGTTTGAAGCAAGAATGTAGCCTGCTGCAATTCTCCTGACATTATTGTTGTTTAGAGCTTGGTGCTGTAATTTATGTCAAAAAGAGCTTAAGCATAGGTTGCAGATGCCATTACTATACAGGGAGAATATCAAGCATGTTTGTGACTATTTTGGCTGGAAGATTTCGCCTGGAAACAATTGATAATGTGATTTTCTTTTTGATGTGTAAGTGAATCATGTTGTACTGTTTTGTTTTTCAATGTTAAACACTTAAACTTGCAAGTATTTATAGGTAGATATGGACACCAGGCTACCATGAGAGTTATCTTCATCTGTTCTGAATCATACACAAACCATTTCCCTTATCAGTGAATCTACTTTCAATCAGTGATTACCCGCTGATGTTTTATGACTTCCTGCAGAAAAAATTTAGTTGCATGTCCCATCATTTTACAGTGATCTGCCTAAAGAAATCTCTTGGTGCCTGCCACATTGACCACCGCCAGTAGGCTGATATTTCCTCAAACTGTGCATCTTGGCGCCTCACAGTTTGGCGGGCAGCAACCTCCTTTGAAGAAGACCGCAGAGCCCACCTCACTGACAAAAGACAAAGGAGGAAAAACCCAACACCCAACCCCAACCAACCAATTTTCCCTTGCAACCGCTGCAACCGTGTCTGCCTGTCCCGCATCGGACTTGTCAGCCACAAACGAGCCTGCAGCTGACGTGGACATTACCCCTCCATAAATCTTTGTCCATGAAGCCAAGCCAAAGAAGAAACAAAAGGAAGCTTACACGATCAAAGGACTGGGGGTATAGGAGGTGTTGGCGGTGAGCATTTGCCACATTTATCAAAAAGGAGAGACTGAGCCAACATTGAAATTACTCTTCATTTTAAACAGCGTCCTGTGATCTTTATCGATCAGAAGACAGGATTTAAATTTCCATCCTTGGGGAAGATCCTTACTTGATAGTTGAAAATTTGATTGACAGACTGTAGTCAATGGACTTAATTTATTTGAGGATATTCACCCAGTGAACTCAACCTTTAGAAGAACACAAATTTAAATATCATTTTCTACCAATAGTGTTTGTATAAATCCTCATTAACTGCTGTAAATCTCTGTTTAAATTAATACCTTTGTTACCCAGTGGCCCAGTTCTAATCAACACACAGCTGCCTTAAATTGGCATGTATTCCATTAAAGGAAAATTAGAAGTTTCAATTTAAGACAGCAGAACGCTGATTAGAATCAGGCACCAAATTAAACTTTTACTGTGTTCGCATTTGATTTTGTCGTGTGTGCAATATGCCTGAGATAACTTATTCATCTATTTTTCCACCTACGTACAAACCTACAATAAAATTCCACACAATGGCATGCACTTAGAATTTTTCTTATCAAGTACCTGTCTGGCTACAGCCAGTAAGAATTTTGCCCCCTATGTACATTGTGCAATGTGTATGACAGTAAACTCATTACCATATTTCTCACATTTTTCATATGCTGTGTGAGAAATGCTGCAATGTTTTGGTCTGGATTTGAAATAGGTGTGTGATCGAAAGGAAGGCAGGACATCAGCAGAATGTTGCAAAATCAATTTCAACTTAGCAAAGAGTGTTTAATTCTAAGATTTAAACACTTTTATCATTAAGCAGGGGTTCTCAACCTTTTTTCTTTCCACTCACACACCACTTTAAGTATTCCTTATGGTAAAATTCTTTTGCTAGCTATTTGCGATTTCAAAATCAGATATTTAATTTAGAGGTACAGCACGGTAACAATCTTCTGGCCTACAACCTCATGTGACCATTTAACGTGGGGTAACAAGGTTAGCCAAGCAGTTAGCACCACGCCGTTACAGAGCCAGTGACCTGGATTTGAATCTGGCGCTGTCTGTAAGGAGTTTGTACGTTCTCCCCGTGTCTCTGTGGGTTTTCCCTGGGTGCGCTGCTTTCCTCCCACCCTTCAAAGCAAACAGGGTGTACTTGGGTGGCAGGGGTTCGTGCGCTAGAAGGGCCTGTTGCCATGCTGTATGTCTAAATTTTAATTTAAACCTACTGATTCCGAACGTGATTTGGAACGTGGAAGGAAACCTGTGCACTGAGAGGAAACCACACGGAGAATGTGCAAATTCCTTACAGACAGAGTTAGATTCATACCTGGGTCACTGGCATTGTAATAGCATCATGCTAAAAATATAGTCCTCTTAATAACAGTTTCTTACATGTTATTTTACTGATGTTAGATCCATCATTCCTACGTAAGATATAATGAGCCTTTTTATTTCATTTAATTCACAATTTGATTAAAATGTGAGTATATGATCCATCTCCTACAATTTTTATTTTTAACCTAATTTCTTCAGTAATCCATCTTTGAGACTCAGGAACCCAGATGAAATCACCTCCCTTTATGTGATTGCCCTGCTTAATGCCAGCAGAGCAGAAGATGTGGTAGCTTCATGGACATAAATATAGAGGCTACACTGCAAGATGCAGTGGGATGGGATGTTCTGGATCCTGGCCAGTTCCCTTGCACCTCCACACTTTGCTCTTGCTATCACTTCGATATGGGTTAATCTTCATCTCATCTGTCCAGAAAGCCTTTTCCAAAATTCTGCAGGGTCTGTTAAATACTTCTTGGGAAACTAATCTGACCTTCCTTTCTGTGGCCAACTAATGGTTTGCATCTTGCAGTGTGGCCTCTTTATTTCTGTTCATGAAATTTTCTGAGGTCAGTCATCTGCCTCTGAAGTGTGGTTCTGATCTGTTGGCCATCCATTTGAAGATATTTTTTATTATGATGAGAATTCTTCTGTCATCAGTAGTGGGGATCTTCTTTGGAATACAAGTCCCTTTGCGATTACTGAGCTCAACGATGTGCTCTTTCTTCTTAATAATATTCCAAGCTGTTGATTTTGGTGATGTCTCTGAGAGTTTTATTCTTGTTCCTCAGCCTCCTAATGGCTTCTTTGACTTCCATTGGCACAACTCTGGTCGTCATGTTGAAAAATGGCAAGCCAGACTCCAAAGTGGATCAAAAGCTTAGATACAAGCCTCGCTCTCTTATACCTGCACCAATGAAGCAATTAAACATATCTGAGTACTTATAAATACCTGTGAAGTCAAATGTCCCAAACATTATGGTGCCCTGAAATGAGGGGACTATGTTTATGAGGCTGTCAAACAAGAATAAAACAGCAAGAGATATCACCCAAACCTTAGAATTACCAAAATAAACTGTTTGCAACATCATTAAAAGGAAAGAGCATACTGGTGAACTTAGTAATTGCAAAGGGATGGGTATTCCAGGGGGGATTGTTATTCCAAGGGGGATTGTTATTCCAAGGGGGATTGTTATTCCAAGGAGGATTGTCATTCCAAGGGGGATTATCATTCCAAGGGGGATTGTCATTCCAAGGGGGATTGTCATTCCAAGGGGGATTGTCATTCCAAGGGGGATTGTCATTCCAAGGAGGATTGTCATTCCAAGGGGGATTGTCATTCCAAGGGGGATTGTCATTCCAAGGGGGATTGTTATTCCAAGGGGGATTGTTATTCCAAGGGGGATTGTTATTCCAAGGGGGATTATTATTCCAAGGGGGATTGTTATTCCAAAGGGGGTTGTTATTCCAAAGGTTATGTGCTGATGACAGAAGAATTCCCATCTTAATGAAGAAAAATCCCCAAACACATGTCCAACAGTTCAGAAACACTCTTCAGGAGGAAGGTGTGGATATGTCCACGACGACTATCTGCAAAAGACTTAATGAACAGAAATACAGAGGCCACACTGCAAGATGAAAATCACTAGTTAACCATAGAAAAGATGGACAGATTACAGTTTCCCAAGAAGTATTTAAAAGAGCCTGCAGAATTCTGTAAAAAGATCTTGTGGACAGATGAGACTAAGATTAACCTGTATCAGAGTGATGGCAAGAGCAAAGTGTGGAGGTATAAAGAAACCGCCAAGATCGAAAGCATACCACGTTTGCCATGGTTTGCATCTTGCAGTGTAACCTCTGTATTACTGTTCATGAAGTCTTTTACAGATAGTCGTCATGGTCATATCTACACCTGCCTCCTGAAGAGTGTTTCTGAACTGTCAGACAGATGTTTTGGGATATTTCTTCATCGTGATGAGAATTCTTCTGCCATCATCAGCGAGGTCTTCCTCGAAATACGACTCCCTTTCCGATTACTGAGCTCATCAGTACACTCTTTATTCTTAATGACGTTCCAAGTTGTTAACGTTTGAGCGATGTCTCTAGTTGTTTTATTCTTGTTTGACAGCCTCATAATGGCTTCTTTGACTTTCAGTGGCACCAGTCTGTTGAAAAATAGCAACGACAGAAGCAAGCCTAGCTCTCTTGCACTTGCACCAATGAAGCAATTAAATATACAATCTCTGATTGTTCAAAATGGTCAGGACTGGGTCTATGTCAGAAAAATGTCATTACAAAAAACAGCCCAGCAGCCACGGCAAATCACTTGCATCAATGTTTAATCAACAACAAACAGGAAAAGGCTTTTTAAGTATTAATGTTTAATTATCTCCAAAAAGTAGCTGGCTGCCACCGATCACCAAGATCTCCCAAACTGCACACACGCATCACTTCTGATCCCCGGGGAGGCTTCCCAGGCCAATGGAACACTCACTGGCAAGTTGGCAGGCTCTTGCCTCCCCGTCACTGGAGCTCCTGACCCTGATGCCCAAGTCCCGACTCCAAATCTTCCTCTGCTAGGCCTGCTGCAGACACACACCAGGGTGTAGGCTGAGGGGAGGATTAGGAGCCGGCGTCAGGGAGCTCCACTGTGCAAAGAAGGGAGGGAGGGGAGGGGAAGAAATGCAACTGAGCCTGAGGCCCCCCCCCTGCCCAGGAGGCCGCTCTCCTTGATGATGCTGGGACAAGGGATATCTTCCAACCGCTTGTGGCTAGGGGATAGTGGCGCGCAGATTGAGAGGGAGAGTTGGAGAGAAAAGTCAATAGGGGAAGGGAAAGAAGAAATGGAACAGGAGAGGGGAGGGAGTAACCTGAAACGAGAACAATCGTTGTTCTAATTTCCTGGCGGGTGAATTTTTTTTCAACCTGTGAGGTCAGTTCGGCTCCGAAAACTTTTTGGATAAATGAGGATTTCTGATTTGTTTTGATTTCAGATAATCGGAGTTATACTGTGCCGAGAACTCATAAATATCCCTAAAGTCAAATGTCCCAACATTACGGTGCCTGAAATGTATAAAAAGTGCTGTGATTTCTAAATGATCAAACCAAAATGTATACAAGTAACCTTGAATAAACTCTGACAGGTGCACTTTAATCACATGTGAATTGTTTGATTACCAATGTAAAACTGTGGAGCACAGGGGTAAATGTGTCTTTGTCCCAAACATTGTGGAGGGCAGTGAATGTGGTTGAAGATCTGATCATAGTTTAATTTTTGAGTTTTGCACTACTGTGGGATGTTTTTACAAGGTCACAGATGATTTTTTTAGATGGGTGCTGAGAAATCTGGATTCCAACTGTCATACAGTGTAGAGCAGACGACTCAGCTCAACTTGTCCAAGGAGATCAATTTTGTATCCTGGATGAGACCCAGTAGCCTGGATTTGGTCTATATCCTTCTAAACCCTTCCTGCCCAAATATCCACCCAAATCCTTTTTGAATATTGTAATTGGACCTCCTGTAGTTTGCTCTCCTCTGGGTTTGGCTGAAATTTAACTGCACTGTATTTTTTTTCCCCCCAGATTGCATAGAGAAATTTCCAAGCCCATGACTGGAAAAGAATGAACTTCTCAATGATTGCAGGACTGGGGAGGATACAAAGGTAATCAAATAGCTGCTTCAAGAACGTATGCTACATTAAGATTTGAAATGAAAGACTGTAGTTTGGACAGGCTGTTCTGTAAACTCGTCTGCATCATGCCTGTAAGTTGGCAATGTGCAAATGAAAATCCTGTCAACCTGGCCAATTTTGAGCTTGTTTCCGGTTGAGTTAATGGCATTTATTAATACTGTATAAACATTTCTTGCAAGACTGTCATGTACCCTAGGCTTCTTTTTGTGTCTGATTTGCTTGAATGTTGTCAATAATATTTTAATGTTCAAAATTAGTTTCCAGTGAAATTTTGCACCACCATGGTTAAATTGCAATTGGGACTATTTAAGTCCAAGAAAAATTAACTTTTAATAATACTGAAAGCTCAGATGGAATTTTATTTAAAGAATTAAGCACATTTCTGCTGCATTCTTTGCCAGACTAATCATTCATCAGAAAGAAAGTTCTGTGAGAAAATGATAAATACACGTATGAAATATTGTCAGTTATCCACCTTTAAGGTTAAGTGGGTAAATGTAGTTGGTCCTTACATTGGTCTGATGCATTCTTGCTGTCAGTTTTTTTAGGGAAAAAAAATCATTAAGCTCGACCCAGTTTAGGACAGGCATTTTTATATTCAGATTTTTGACCCATTAAAGTAAATAAACCAAGAGCAAGGACACCCTGACATTTCCCAGCCATTTGTAGACACCACAGGGGAGAATATTAGAGTAAATGCAAGGAACACTAGCTGTGTGAAACTTGTAGGGTCTCACACAGACCCCCCTGCCCAAAGGTGTATAAAGATGGGATGAATGCTCTGCATGCTTTGAGTGAGGTCTCAGTGTAGAGAACGAGTTACTGAACCCTTTCTTTAAACCCCTCACTCCATCTAGCATTATCAAGGCTAAATAAAGAAACCGTTGTACGCTTAATTGAGTTCTGCTGTTTTCTGCAGATTGTTTTATTACAGCGTGTGCTGACTTTCACAGTAGGGAGAATTTTACTTGTGATGTACTGGGCAGTGTCTGTTACCTTTTTCAGGGCTTTCTGTTTAGAGCTATTGGTGCCCCCATACCAGGCTGTGATGCAACCGGTGAGCAGGTCTTCCACCACACATTTATTGAAGTTTGCCAAGGTTTTTGATGTCATACCAAACCTCCGCATCTCCTGAGAAAGTAGAGGTTTCTTTATGATGACATTTGTGTGTTGAGACTAGGAACATCCCTCCAAAACAGTGACTCCCAGGAATTTAAATTTGTTCACTTTCTCCACCTCTGATCCCCCACTGATCACAGTATTGTACACCTCTGGTTTTCCCCTTCCTGATCAGCTCCTTGGTTTTGGTGACTTGGAGTTTGAGGTTGTTGATGGTGCACCAACAGTAAAGCCGTATAAAACAAAGTGTTCCTAGAAACCCCAGTATTGTTGTGGTTAACCCAAATATCACATGGTTGAAAAATGGACAGAGATTACTTTATTCATTTGTTAAATGCATGGAAGGTCTGTGACTCCACACCGTGAAAGATCAGCTTGGAGGACAGATGAGGTGCATGGGAGAAAAATCTTGCTTCTCCCTTTCCCAGTCTTTCCATCACAATTCTTTGGGTCAAGTTATCTCACCAGCAATTGTGTTGCCGGTTCTTGAGAAACACAAGAACCGCAGATGTTGGAAACCTGAGCAAAGAGCTGGAGGGACTCTGCTGCATCTGCGGAGGGAAATGGACAGTCACTGTTTTGTGGTAAGCAACAAATCTGCAAAAGCTGCAATCTTGTGCAGGCCACGAAAGTGCTGGCAAAACGCCTTGGGTCACAGGACATAATAGGACATAAAAGGCAGTCAACGTTTCTGGTCGGAGCCCTTCCTCAGCTGCCTTTTGTTTTCTATGGATCCTGTTGATCTTTTCCAGCACTTTTGTGTATAGACACAGTATTGAGGGGAAACTTTGTCGACTAGTCTCCTGAACCAAAATGTTGACTGTTCATCACTCCCTGCTCCCTGGTCCTTCATTATTGTGTAAATTTGATATCATCCTACCTGGCTACACCATAATCTCCACTACAGTTGCAGCAACACCTTTTCAAAGGCCTGGCCTTTCCCGTGACACCAAGATCCTGATATATGTGTAAAGAAAGATGGCTGACTGATCATCTTGAAGACCATTGACAATGGATTTCTGCTGCTATTGAGCTGCCTTCTTCTCATTCTAGACTTGTCTTTACATCAGTTATTTAGATTGGGAGCATGGCATTTTAATTTTAGCTCTGGGATACAGCCGATCCAATTTCTGCAGAT